>NC_048595.1:327176700-327489756 GCF_003668045.3 Cricetulus griseus
CAAAATGAAAAAATTTAAACCATTATTTTATAATACTGATTACTATTATATATATATATATAATAGTAATCAGTATATATATTGATCAGTATATATATATATAATAGTAATCAGTATATATATAATCATTCCAAAGCAATGCATACTCACTGTATAAAACTTAAGGCATACATACTCACAAGCATGGAAAACCATGTTATCATTCAGATAACACTCAGAATAAAGTCACAAAAATAACAAATAATATGCTAACTATTTTAATGAAGCTAATGATGATTGTAATGAGGTTGTGATACAGGTGATATTGATAGTGATGACAATGTACACAAACCCTGTCTCACTGTGTTTGTTCAAGACACTATTCTAAGCATTTTTATACATCCGCACATGAAACCTGCACCATGGCTTTATATCTCATCTATTCTAATTTATTATGCTTTGCATTAACAGATAGTTGAAACATCTGAGACAAAAAGATAAGTGATGTGATTTGAGTCACAAAAGAGAAAGTTGTAGAAATGGGCTCCTGAGATGGCTCAGCCAGTAGAGATTTTAAGGACTCTGACAACTTTGAAACTGCCATAATTGACCTGAATTCAATCTTTAGGGATCACATGGTAAAAGTAGAAAACTGACTCCTACAAACTGTCCTCTGCTCTCCATGTGCATCCAGCAGCAGGAGCACATGCAGGAGCACCCAAGTGTGTGTGTGTGTGTGTGTGTGTGTGTGTGTGTGTGTGTGTGTGTGTGCATGTACACACACACACACACACTAAACAATACTGCAATGAAAATATGTTTCAAAGAAAGTAGCAGACTGAGTATGACTAGATGTCCCAACAAGTCATACCAGTTTTATGAGGACTCCTGAATCATAAGCCCACAGTAGATTGGGAGAGAAGTCCTGCTCCCAGTTGCAGAATACTGTGCAGAGTAAGTCATCCTCACAGAACTATTATCTCTGGGTTGGAGCTCCTCACCTTAAGGTCCCACTTCACCAGATGATCAGTGCTGACCTTGGTAAGCAACCTGCACTCATAGCCACCCACCCAGAGAAACAAAATGTAGCCACCTTGATCTGCATTCCAGGGCATTGTGGGGGTGTGGGCTATTATCACCATCAACTGTCTATCCCATGGGCATGAACCCCTTATAAGAGGATAATGGGAAAAGATGGTCCAGAAGAGGGGAGGAAATCATGCATAAGCCCCTTGTATGGCTGCTGTCTTAAAACACCAGATGAACTGTGCCCATTAAAATTAGAACTAAGGAAGTTCTTTATGTGATATAGCACGCTATTTGCCTCCTCCAAAATAATGGGGGGAGTCTTTTAATCTGTAGTATTCTACAGTACCTTGGGATAAAGGAATATTCATAACTGGGTGACATGCCAGTCAAGGAGAAAACTAAATGAAATGAACAGCTTTCCACATGCCTTGAACATTATCAGTTATTCAAAAGACCCAGATTTATTTTTAGATTCTATGGTGTCAGTTATGTTGTTTCTGAAATTTTAGTTAAAAATGAAGCCCTTCAGTTGTTAAGAATAATAAAAGAATGCTCTGTGAAGCTCCAGCGGGAACATTTCATGGTAGGCAGGTTAGCTGTTTCCTGCTGAGCCACAGTCCCTAGAGCCAGCCTTCCCGTGAGGATCTCTATAAGCCAGGGACCCCAGGGTTCTCACCCTTATCTTGTGTGTCCTTTTATTCCCCAACAGAGTGATTTATAAACCAAACATCTGTAAAACCTTTGCATACGGTGTGGAAGGGGTACTAACTCATTCTGGTAAATGAGCTGAGACCCCATTCATATCAATGATGGAAAAAGAGGGAGAATCATTACCATTCTTGGAAAAAAATGAAACAGTTTTCAATTTCACTGTTACTAATGCATCTGCTAAAGCCGTCACAAACGGCCATTCATTGTGATTCCAGCATGTGAATTTAGAAAGACAATTATACAAACAGATGAGTACTGAAAGTATGACACAAATGTGTGTTAGAGTGATCTTTCTTTCCCATAATTCTTTTTTATTTGAAATACAATGTTTTATTTCTACAAGTTGAACTGAGGCAAAGGTCTGGTGACACCATTACTGTGACAAGGTTAATTCTAGGAAGGCTTTTTCTGCAGACTCTGGTGTTCAACTGGTCATTTGGTTGACAAGGAACTGGCAAAACCGAGTAAGATAATAATTCCCACTTATCATGTGTAAGAGGTGTCTGAATTCAAACACTATTTTACCAGTGACATCATTTCTCAACATAATGTTTCTTTTGTCATTAAAAGCATATTATTCTTCAGCAGTGGGGTTTTACTGACAGATTATGGAGAATAGCCCATAGGCTTGGCACTAGTTTGTGATGTTCGGGTGAAGGGGGAGAGTCTACAGCCCCTGTTAGCAAGATGTAACCCATCCCTAGTGGTTTTACTTGGACATGGATGAGAAAGTAGCTCTGTAGTGAGAGCTTTTTAGGTATGTGCTCAAGAGTGGTATAGCTTTATCTTGTGACATATCAACTTCAGCTTTTAGAGGAGCCTCCACACTGATTTACACAGTGGTTGTAGAAGTAACGAATCAGTGGCTCCTTTCTGTGCATCCATGCCAGCATTTTGTTGTTTGTTTTTATTGGTCTTGGCCATTTTGACTAGGATAAGATGAACTCTTGAGGTAGTTTTGATGTGCCAGTGTGTAATCTTAATCTGCATACTAAGATAGGAAGCAAAGACATGGAAATGCTCAGAAGCTTGCAGACCAGCTATCCTGATGCACACAGCTACAAACAGCAAACCTTGTCTAAAAGCAGAGAGGACCAATGTCAGAGGCTATCCTCTGACCTCCACATGTGCACTACATCACACCCACCTGCACTAACATAC
Organism: Cricetulus griseus; assembly: GCF_003668045.3. Lineage (NCBI taxonomy): Eukaryota > Metazoa > Chordata > Mammalia > Rodentia > Cricetidae > Cricetulus > Cricetulus griseus. The sequence continues at coordinate 327,179,581 of NC_048595.1, forward strand.
ACATATATTTACACATGGCATACACATGTTATACACAGAGACACACGGCCAGCCAACATGACACAGTGAGGAGACCTTGTCTCATAAATAAATAAATAAATAAATAAATAAATAAATAAATAAATGGAAACATGAGTGGCAACTGAATGATAGGCCCTGTGGTAATATTGTGTTCAGATGGTCATTGCCTTTAATTGTCATATCAATCTGTAAAGTAACCTTCATTGGGGTGTCATGTGCTGCAGAAGAGTTTGTGTGTTGTATAAGGTTATTTAGAAGGGAGAAATTAATGTTGAAACCTGAGCTGAACTCCTCTTGAGAATCTGTGAATTCAAGATGTTCCTTTTACACAGAGGGAAGACCTTTATTTTTATATATGTGAAGCTCCCCACAGATAATGTTGTTCTGGGAATGATGAGCTATATTTTACCCACATAGGAATTACAGATAGCAAAGACTAAGCTCTCCCTGACAACATGTATACAGCAGAAAATAAAACAGCTCTCAACCCCATGTCAATAAGGCTCAAGACTACCACTGCTTCTTTCAACTGAAAGGAAATGTTTCATTTCCTAGCACAAGGTTTACTGTGTCATTTGAAATGTTAGGGAAATCTAGTTGCTTTAGACTTGTGTGGTGTTTGGTAGGTGTGTGTGTGTGTGTGTGTGTCTGTGTGTGTGTGTGTGTGTGTGTGTGTGTGTGTGTGTGTGTGTGTGTGTGTGTGTTCTATACATGTGCATATGGAGAAAAGAGGTCATCAACCATTCTGTAACCTATCTTTTAAAACTGGGTCTCTCACTGTACCCAGTGCTCTTAATTAGCTAGACTGGCTTGCCAGTGAATTCTAGGGAACTGCATGTCTCCTGTCTCACTTTCCAAATGCCATGTATGCTCTAGGATTGCAGAACCATACATGCATTATGATGTCTGTTGTTTTTATACAAGTACTAGGATTGAACTTGGGTCCTTGTGCTTATCGAACAGGAATTTTTCCTACTGAGCTATCTCCCTTCTCTGTGGACTCTTTCTTATGGGCATATCTTAATGAAGCCATTGACAAATGTGAAATAAGAGGTCATAGTTTGTACAAGACATTCTGCTTAAAGAATCTAGAACACAGATTTCACCCTCTTTATAGTCTTTGAGAAGAGACTCTAGTGTGAAAATTTTGCTGAAATTGCAAAGTGCTCTATTTACCTGTTAGAATATTCATTGACTATAAGTAATTAGTGACTATTAAGCTATGAGATGTATTTACAGCCCATGAATACATTTGATTTTCACAAGATTTACTGGGGAAAAATGTCCTGTCAATACTTTTTCTTCCTGAAGAGTGTCATCAGAGAGCATGAAGCATGGCAAATGAGTATTTAGCCTTTGAATTTGGAGTTGACAGAGGATAACAATTCACAGGTTGTGCAACTCCGACCCCCCACACTATTCTTTACAGCCTCTGAATTCCATTCACAGCCTAGCATGATCAGATGTCACATTAAGACATAATGTTTCTTCTAAATGATGCCTTGTACTCTTCCTGTACAATTATCTCATTTTTAATCTTTCACTAATGTGCTCATTCTGGCACAGGTCATACAGATCAGATGTGGTGGCATCTAGGCATCTGCCTTTAATAGCAAGAGTATAGAGGCTGAGGTAAGAGGATTATAAATTCAAAACCAGCCTAGGCTATACCACAAGTTCTCAACCAGTCTGTAAAACAAAGGGAGGCTGCAAAACACAAAATGAAACGCCCCACCCTCTACAACCAATCACATTAGATAACAATAGATAACAAAACATGTTCCCTTCCTACTGTGCCTCATACTTTTGACAGCTAAAATGGAAAGCAGGAGTAGGGGAACAGAGTGTACTTACACAGCAAGTAAATACCACAGGTGCTTGAAGATGTCACCAGGCTTTGATGTTTATAGTACAGTTTTGTTGTGCTCTTCATTCCCTTTCTAGTAGGAAAATTTTTGTTCAGAGAAAATGAGCAGAGGGAGATAGAATCTGCACTTGCAACATGGTGTTATGAGCATGTAATTTCGAAGGAAGTCTCCAGATCATTTTAATATGGAACTTGGTCATGCAAAATTACTGATTTTTTTAAAATAAAAAAAAACGAATTTGTCAAATTTCAAGTGACAATGTGATGATTGTGTTCTCTTAGTTGCTGATGCCTGTCTCTGTTGAATGACATTGTTGACTTTAGTGACATTGTTCACCTCACTGTTAGAACAAAGCCAAGCTGTCTCTATTTGTCATATGCTGGGCTGAACAACTGTGTGTGTAAGGCTGGTCCTTGTGGATTCTGAAATCCCTTTAGTGGACTTTTCCAAAAGACTACATATGACCTCATCCCTCACACCTGTCCAGCAACATAATCACCTTTTACACACCATCCACCACTACTCACATTGTCCTGGCTGTGCAGACTGGTGTTCTTGAACAAACAGATCAGGACCAAGCATGGATCTCAAGCTCATTGGATCTGCCCATAGCATAACCACAGCAAGATCAGTCAGCTTGTCTCTAAGTCTTCAAGGGCTTCTTGGAGTTCTCTATGAATATTCTTGTTTGAAATTTGAAACCCACCTGAAATTTGACCTACCCAGATTATCTACCTTCCTGCTCTAGACTTCCCTGTGATCTCTACTTACTCAGTTCAAATCTTACTCAAGATTGGGAAACTCAAGTAGCAATTAACTTTGCCTTCCACTTTCATCTCTTGAATTATATTTACTTCTACTCTACGGGAACAAAAGCCAAGTTGACCACTTAGTTCTTATTTCCATTCTAAAATCTTACTTAATATTTAATCCTTCTTTTCTAACTGAATTCATCTTCACTGGTTAACCCACTTATCACTAGAGTCCACGTGTCCTGAAGATTTCACATGGAGAATCACCTTTGACCCACCAGTGACACATGGCTCAGCTATCATACTCTTAAAATGCAAAATTATTTTATATCCAAAACCCTAATTCAGGCATCCTATTCTCTAGTCACTGCCTCTTTTTTTTAGTTCAATTCTCCTGACATTTTTATGTTTCTCCAGACTTTAATTAGCATCTCCCTAATCCATCTGTGTAATTTTTACTCCTTTAGACCTTGGACTCTGTATCAATTAAATGGGTTCATTTTATATATTGTGATTCTGGTCAAATTTTCTAAGAATTAAGGGTTCCCTGAATAAAAATTGTCTATCTTTCATTTTAGAAATGAAAGACAATGGCATGGAGAGGGTGGTCTTTAACTAGTGGCACAAGACTTTTGGTAGTAAGTGTGTACACTTTTGCAGTGACACTCTACCAAGGTTTAAAAGCAAAGAAAGAGGTCACCTTGACAAGCACATGCCAGCTTCTGATGTTTCAAGCCTGTTTTTATAATATTCACATTTTAGGAATTATCATTAAAATCTCATTAATGATTCATGGGTATCATATATATATATGTAATCTATAAGTATTCTAAAGAAGCAATCAAATTCATAATTATGAAAATAATGACCATCATTTCATAATTATGAAAAAATAACTATCTTCATTACTTTAGGCAGAATGTAAGCCTAGAGGCTGGGTACTGGGGCTGCTGACATTCTAATATGACTTTGATTCTAGTATCAAGAATCAAAGAGAATTTTAATCATGACTCTTTTTTCAGTCTCTCTGTTATTCAATGTCAATATCTTCCTTCCTAAGGAATCCATACTATTCTGAATTTCCATGTGGAACCCAAGATGATAGGAGTAAGTTATGGATCTGCTAGAATCTAGCAAAAGTTATCATTGCAAAGGCATTGAGCACATCCCCTAGGGATCCATGCAAGCTCAGGAGCTTCAGTCTGAGCAATGGTTATGAATGCTAAGAGCTGACCTCAGTATTTATCGTCAGATTCATAGTTTTCCTTGGTGACCCAATGTTCTTTTCTAGCAGTAAATTGACAGAGCAGTGAGGATGCTTTGGACTGCCACATTGTTTTCTGAAGTTGAAATTTAGGAATATATGTCTGTATGAGTTACTCTGGTTGAAACCATTCATATTGGCCATGTATTTTGTAATTGGCTACACCGAGTCAACTCTACTAGTCTCACTTTGCCCTCGAGAATAACTAAGAGGAAACCTGTGCCTTCCTCTTATGCTACATTTGGCCAGTGTACCTTCAGATTTCACTGTCATCTTAAGCCATGGCACAGCTCTGAAAATGTAGAATCTGTGCTACTGAGAGTTTTAGAATCAAAGGTAAGTTCAAATTCTGTCTCAGGCAGTTAAGTTATGATCAAGGTCAAGTTATAGTAACTTTACAAAGACTTGATTCTCCTGTATTTTAAAGATTATAATATTTACAGTTCTACTACATAAGGTTGATAGAGTGGAAACATGGGACAATGCTTATAAAATCATTGACACTGAGGTGGCTATGAAACATTTAATATAGTTGTTGTTATCATTAAAAAACAAGCCATTCCATCAAGGAATATTGCCTTAAGACACCACACCTGGGAGTCAGTGGTGCTGTTCATCTCATTTGCCTAGTTTTATGACCAGCATGGCAAACTCTCTGGCCTTATCTTGACCATTGTATCTGCCCACTTAAGTTTTATTGATTGTGGGAGTTTTCCCTCCAGTAAGCCTGGAAGTGCTATTTTTCTAGTCTAGTGTTTTGTTGGCAGGAAGCAATAATTTCTGTAAAATGCCTCTTCTAAATGAACCCCATAAGAAAGAATTATTTTTAGTGTTATTTCTTCCTTTGCTCATTATGTTGCTCAGGCTAACCTGCACCTCACTGTACAGTTCAGACAATGCTCAAAGTCACAGTGCTACTTCCCCTTCAAAGTGTTGGTGTTCCAGGAATGCACCACCATGCCCAAACCTCAGCCTTTCTCCACATGACAAGTTTTAAGACCTCCTATTTTCAGTGTGTTGGACCTTCTTAATCATTGCCGTTGCAGAAGTAAAGTCCCTTTAGCATGGTCCTCTCTGCATCTTTCCATGTGTGCCCTAATTGGATTGTACCACCGTAAGTGTTTCTTAACCATTGAAAAGATGAATGAACAAAACCAGTTTTGAAGAATTGTTGAAAAGGGTGGTTTCATTTCTTTAGCTGGAAAATAAAGGTGTTTAATTTCAGCTGTTCTCACTGAAATAAGTAGTTTGATATCCTATCCCTTTTCCCACATTGTAATATTTCCTGTCTATATGTAAGGGGGATTCCTTGATTTGGGTTTGTAATTTTTTCTTTATTTCTCTATTATTTCTTTGTTTCTTGGCCAGTCACAATATTGCTCAAAGGACAACAGCTACTTTCAATGAACTGTCCAGGGAAGTGTTTGGTAACTGAGGCCTGAAGGTGACTAAGACACAAGGGCAAAGTCAGGTGTTTGATTTAAAGCAAGCTTTACCCCTTAACCTCTCAAATACCTTCTACTAGAAGCTCCAATTTTTTAAAAGTCAAAGCTGTGGCCCTTGCTTTATTAGATGGTCATTGAAAGATGAGTTTGGAATGAGTATATTTCTTTTTGCATGTTTGATTTATTGATTTAGAAATCCTTAATCTTGAAAACCCAAAGCTTGTTTTTCTCAGAATTTCATTTTAAGGTGTGTATTTATTCATTTGAAAAAAAATAGAAATTACAGGAAGCTCAAAAGTTATTAATCCAATCAGATCTGTGGTGGCCAGGAATGAATCGGCTAACAAATGTTCTGGAATACCAGCTGGGAAGCCTCCCTCTTGGCTGGTCCTTTTTCAGTCCAATTACAGGTGAAAGGATGCGATCTTTCAGCTTGTCATTTCAATTCAAATATAGAAAAGGTCTGTCAGTTCTCTTTCGTGTACTTCTTGCCAAGATGAGAAAGTTCCCTACTGAGACGTATATTGATGTTTCCACAGAGGCTCACAGTACTTGTAAACAGTGAACTTGTCAGGGAGTTGAATAACACTGGCGTCCAGTAATGTGACACTGAGCAGTATAGATATATGTTCTCTTAACCTCAGGACTTCAAGACAAACCACACACAACAAAGCAGAATTCTAAAATTAACAGCAAACACTATCTTCCCAGGGTTTAGAAAATGTGTTCCATTTTTACATGTACCCATGAAGATGGATAGACAACAGGGTTATGAGTGAAAGTATCATTAGTCCTCAGACTTCTTAATCAATAAAAGAAACACAAGGATATGTTAAAGCTCCTTAAGTACACTATTCAAAAACTGAGCTACTAAAGTATAATTGTGTTATTAGAGTAAGATGTCTTAATGTAGGCACTGACAAAATGTTTATAGGTATAACTGACAGTTTTGGGTTCTTTTCATGAAGTGTGCCTCAAAATAGGTTAGCCAGGACCTCAAGATTTCTTACAGACAGACTTCCTTGTCTTTCTTCGTGGGGTGCCTGGCAAATTGGAAGCTGGAGCCACTGGAATTTTGGGAAAACAGCTGCAGTTGATCAAGGACTGCCAAACCCTCACAGCTGGCTACAGAGATATTAATTATGAAGAGAGTGAGCAAGTAATTCACATAATTATATAAATGTTAAGTAATTTACATAATTGGGTATATATACAAATGGATTTCTTCACTGAGTTATTATTTTAACAGGAAAAAATCCAATCTACTAGTGGTGGACTGCTTAATCAAAAACCTAAGTGTAAATAAACCAAAAATTTATATATTCTTGAAGATGCTTACCTAGCACATAAAAAACCTTGAGTTTGTACACACACACACACACACACACAGTGCCAGAATGTGTGCTTTAAAAAGTTTAGTTCCTCCATTTCTAGTTATGATTGCTCTCTCTCTCTCTCTCTCTCCCTCTTTCTCTCTCTGTCTCTCTCTGTGTGTCTCTGTCTCTCTGTCTCTCTGTCTCTCTTTCTCTGTCTCTCTCTCTCTGTCTCTCTCTGTCTGTCTCTCTGTCTGTCTCTCTCTCTCTCTCTCTCTCTCTCTCTCTCTCTCTCTCTCTCTCTCTCTCTCTCTGTGTGTGTGTGTGTGTGTGTGTGTGTGTGTGTGTTCCTCATACTCTATGCTTAGCGTAATCCTTTGTTGCACTTTCTTTAGGGCCACTCTATGAACAACAGCCCAAGATCTGTCTAGGTAAATAGTCAGTGTGAAGGGTGACAAATATATGTTAAGTGTGATTTCATTTAGCACCACATTTATTTATTCATCATGTCTTGCCTCTCCTCCAAGACTTAGCCTAGGAATCTTTTCCAAACAAATCCTCCACTCCAACAGCCCCCTGGATGAATCATAGATAGCACTTGAAACTAAGCTTGGTGGCCAACTCTTTTTTAGACATAGCTTACATTTTAGTCCACATGGATCAGTGCTGTATTTCTAGGGCTCTGGAGATGTAACCCTCTCTTCTGTTCTGTTGTAGGGTCTGTATCAGGGCATTACTACCCATGGTGTACATGATAGAAGCAGGATAGGGTGAGGCCACAACGTTTTGTCTCTTTATAAGACTCTTGGTCAGATCCTCCCACCCACACATGCCAGCTAGTGAGGGGAGCTTTGAGCAAGCCACATATTAAAATGAGGAGGGGAGTGGTGGAAGGGGAAGTTATCTCCAAGGTAACCCCCAAACTCTTCTGACATATAGAGACATTATTAAAATAATGGTCTATCATCTCTAGACCTTTCCTGTGAAATTTTTTAAAGGTATTACTAAAACCATATTCTTAAACTCACCAGTTCTTCTCCAATCATGCTTGGTTTTATTTAGTCAGATACCCACCACTTATTTAATCAGCCCTGGCCTCTGTGTGCAGAGGAGAAACATGTTCCTATGACATTAGTTTGGAGGTATTACTTTTATAGTTTCACATTTTCCATTCAGCAGCTTTATTTTATTTGCTGTACTTATAGATTCTTTCTTCCCTCCCCCTTTTGCTCACATTTTTAAATTGTTCTAGATCAAAAAGCTTTAAAAACAAAACAAAAAACTTGTTACCATATTTCCTTTGGTTTCAAATGATGTTTACTTTATCCTCTTTTAATTTCCTTTCCTCAGCTCTCTTCTATCAAGAAACACTTACATTTTCTATTGGCCACATTATTTCCCCTTAATCTGTATAAGCCTTATGTGAAAGTAATAAGCTAATAAATACAAGAAAACATCAGAGTACTGTCCTAATACAAGTGGAAAGGACTTGACATAATTTGAATTTGCTTTTCATATGTACATTTCATAGAATCGTTTGTGATATTTTTTCTCCATTTTTTTATTTACATTAGAAACAAGATTGTTTTACATGTCAATCCCAGTTCCTTCTCCCTCCCTCCTCCCCTGTCCCTCAATAACATCCTACCTATTCCATACCGTTTCTGCTCCCCAGGTAGAGTGTGGTCTTCCATGGGGGTCTTCAGAGTCTGTCATATCCTTTGGGATAGGGCCTAGGCCCACCCCCGTGTGTCTAGGCTGAGGGAGTATCCCTCTATGTGAAATGGGCTCCCAAAGTCCATTCCTATGCTAGGGATAAGTACTGATCTACTACAAGAGGCCTCATAGATTTCTGAGGCCTCCTCACTAACACCCACATTTATGAGGTCTGGATCAGTTCCATGCTGGTTTCCCAGTGATCAATCTGGGGGCCAAGAGCACCCCCTTATTAAGGTCAGCTGTTTCTGTGGGTTTCATCAGCCTGGTCTTAACCCCTTTGCTCATCACTCCTCCTTCTTTGCAACTGGATTCTTGTTCAGTTCAGTGGTTAGCTGTGGGTATCTGCTTCTACTTCCATCAGCTCCTGGATGAAGGATTTGGGATGGCATATAAGTTAGTCAACAATCTCATTATCAGGGGAGGGCATTTAAGTTAACTTCTCTACTGTTGCTTAGATGGTTAGTTGGTGTCATCCTTGTAGATCTCTGAACATTTCCCTAGTGCCTGATTCCTCTTTAAACCTATACTGGCTCCCTCTGTTATTTTGCTCTCCTCTATTCTTCCCCCTGCACAAACTTCCTGCTTCCTTATGTTCTCCTCACCCCTCCTATTCTCCCCTTCTCATTCTCCTAGTTCCCTCTCCCTTCCCCCATGCTCCCAATTTGTTCAGGAGATCTTCTTGTCCCTTTCCCCTTCTCTGGGTGACCATGTATGTCTCTCTTAGGGTCCTCCTTGTTTACTAGCTTCTCTGGTGGTGTGGAATGTAGGCTGGTAATCCTTTGCTCTATGTGTAAAATCCATATATGAGTGAGTGCATACCATGTTTGCCTTTTTGTGACTGGGTTACCTTGCTCAGAATGGTTTCTTCTAGTTCCATCCATTTGCTTGCCAATTTCAATATTCCATTGTGTCCCCCCCCCAGTAGTAATCCATTGTGTAAATGTACCACATTTTCTATATCCATTCTTCAGTTGAGGGACATCTAGGTTACTTCCAGGTTCTGGCTATTACAAATAATGTTGCCATGAACAAAGTTGAACAGATGTCCTTGTTGTATGAATGTGCTTCTTTTGGGTATATGCCTAAGAGTGGAATTGCTGAATCTTGTGGTGAACTGATTTCCATTTTCCTGAGGAATCACCATACTGATTTCCAAAGTAGCTGTGCAAGGAGTTGAGGAGTGTTCCCCTTTCTCCACATCCTCTCTAGCATAAATTATCATTAGTGTTTTTGATTTTAGCATTCTGACTGGAGTAAGATGGTATCTCAAAGTTGTTTTGATTTGCATTTACCTGATGGCTAAGGATGTTGAGCACTTTCTTAAGTGTCTTTCAGCCATTTTAGATTTCTCTGTTGAGAATTCTCTATTTAGTTCTGTACCCCACTTTTTAATTGGATCATTTGGTGTTTTGAAAACATAGCCTCTTGAGTTCTCTGTAAATTTTGGAGATCAGCCGTCTGTCAGATATGGGATTGGTGAATATCTTTTCCCATTCTGTGGGCTGCTGTTTTGTCTCACTGACTGTGTCCTTTGCCGTACAGAAGCTTCTCAGTTTCAGGAGGTCCCATTTATTAATTGTTGATCTCAGTGTCTGTGCTACAGGTGTAATGTTCAGGAAGCTGTCTCCTGTACCAATTTGTTCAAGGATACTTCCCACATTCTCTTCTAAGAGGTTCAGTGTGGCTAGATTTATGTTGAGGTCTTTGATCCATTTGGACTTAAGTTTTGTGCATGGTGATAGACATAGAACTATCTGCAGTCTTCTACATTCCAGCATCCAGTTATGCCAACACCATTTGTTGAAAATGCTTTCTTTATTCCATTGTATATCTTTAGCTTCTTTGTCAAAAATCAGGTGTTCATATGTGTGTGTGGATTCATATCAGGGTTTTCAATTTGATTCCATTGGTCTACCTGTCTATTTTTGTGCCAATACTAAGCTGTTTTCAGGACTATGGCTCTCTACTAGAGCTTAAGTCAGGGATGGTGATGCCTCTGGAAGTTCCTTTTTTGTACAGGGTTGTTTTGGTTATCCTGTGTCTTTTGTTTCTCCATATAAAGTTGAGTATTGTTCTTTCAAGGTCTGTGAGGATTTGTGCCAGTATTTTGATGGGGATTGCATTCAATCTGTAGATTGCTTTTAGCAAGATTGCCATTTTAACTATGTTGATCCTACCTATCCAAGAGCATGGGAGATCTTTCCATTTTCTGGTATCTTCTTTAATTTCTTTCTTTAAAGCCTCAAAGTTCTTGCTATACAGGTCTTTCACTTGTTTGGTTATTGTTACCCAAGATATTTTATGTTGTTTGTGGCTATTGGAAAGGATGGTGTTTCTCTGATTTCTTTCTCAGCCCTCTCATCATCTGTATATAGTAGGGTTACTGATTTTTTTTTGAGTTAATCTTGTATCCTGCCACTTTGCTGAATGTGTTTATCAGCTGTAGGAGCTCCCTAGTAGAGTGTTTTGGGTCACTTATGTAAACCATAGTATCATCTGCAAGCAGTGAAAGTTTGACTTCTTCCTTTCCAAGTTGTATTCCTTGATCTTTTGTTATCTTATTGCTCTAGCTAGCATTTAAGTACAATATTGAAGAAATATGGAGAGAATAAACATCCTTGTCTTGTTCCTGATTTTAGGGAAATGGCGTTGAGTTTCTCTAGATTTAGTTTGATTGTTTTTATTATGTTCAGGTATGTTCCTGTTATCCCTGATCTCTCCAGGACCATTATCATTTCAAGCAAGAAATTAGGTGCTTTGTGTGAAGGTGGAGTTCAGGTTGAGCCACTTAAACGTCCAGCTGCCATGGTCTTTTCTCCAAGGCTACTCATGCACTCTCAGCAGCCCTCTCCTAATGAGGTCTTCACTGGACCTCAACTGGCTCCCCACTCTGTCCCTGAACTTCTCTTTCCCTAATGAGCATTTTCTGTCTTTGAGTTAGCATGTTTATGCTGAGCAGTAAAATTGGGTGAGAATCAGACAAAAATGTGAAATGTGTAAATAGACTTTGGAGGGCTTAATTAATCAGCAGGTGTTTTGTGAGTGAACTTGAAAGTCAAAGGTATGCATGAGAATCCTGAAGCTTAATTTTATATTCTTGTGAACAGATAGACCTGTCTCTGAGATGGACAATATTTAATAGTTCTAAGTTTCTACAGTGGAATACTTCTTTGGGTTACTAAAATCATTATGTTTGCCAAAACCCAGATAGTTGAATGGATTGGGGACTTCCAGTTTGATTTAACCTGTGCCTCATCCATTTTATTGAATTGACATCTGCCTTTAATTAAACAGGCTACTGCTCACAAGTTTTAATTGCTATGGTTCACCTTGCTTTTTTACTGTGTTCGTGCGTGTGTGTGTGTGTGTGTGTGTGTGTGTGTGTGTGTGTGTGTGTGTGTCTTGTCTGGAAGAAACTGAGCCTTAACAGCAAAAGCAAAAACATAGTGGAGGGGAGCTACAAATCAACACACTATCAAAACTATGAGGTTATTTAAATTATTCTATACTTGTTGAGACTTGCTTTATGTCCTAATATGTGACTTACTTAGAGAAAGTTTAGTGGTTTGCTAAGAAAAATATGTATGTAGTATTTGATGAAATATGATGTACATGACTGTTAGGTTCAGTTGACATGATGTCATTGAACTCCATTGTTTCTCTGATTATGTTTTGTATGGATGCCCTTCTATTGGTGACAGTCGAGTATTGAAGTCACCACTGCTATTGTATTGGAGTTCATCTCTGACCATGTCTAGTGGTAGTGGTTTTGTGACTATGCACCTTTGTTTGCTCTGCATGTAGTTGGGATTGCACCAGCTGTTTGACAGATTTTAGTATGAAAGGATATTCTTTCTCTCTTCTGACTAGTTTGGGTTTGATTCTATATTGTCAGATATTAGAATAGTTGTCTTAGTCAGAGTTTCTATTACTGCTGTTAAACACCATGACCAAAAAGGCAAATTGGGGAGGAAAGGGTTTATTGAGCTTACACTTCAGCAATGTTGTTCATCACTGAAGGAAATCAGGATAGGAACTCAAACAGGGCAGGATACCAGAGGCAGGAGCTGATACAGAGGCCATAGAGAGGAACTGCTTACTGGCTTGCTTCCCAAGGCTTGCTCAGCCCATCTTCTTATAGAACCCAGGACAAGCAGCCCAGAGATGGCACCACCCACTGTGGGCTGGGCACTCCAGCATTGATCACTAAATGACAAAATGACTTTCAGCTGGATCTCATAGAGGTTTTTCTTCCCCCAACTGAGACAGAGCTAGCCAGTATACTAGTTAGGCCTGCTTGCTTCCTGGTTCCATTTGTTTTACATATCATTTCTGTCCTTTCACCCTAAAGTTATGGTATTTGTCTTTGTTGATGGGGTATGTTTCCTGGAGGAAGCAAAAGTGTATATTCTGTTTTCTAATCCATTTTGTTAATCTGTCTTTTTACTGGGGGTTTGAAAGCTGTATACCAGTTCTTTTCATTATATTGATTTTGTGGTGATTCTTTAGTCCTCATTTTCTTAACTGTTCCCATATTATTCACTTTTCTCTGTGATTTTCAATGTGTTCATTCTTCTCGAGGACTATGTATCCCTTCTGGAAGCTTCTTTAGAACTAGCACAGTGGTCATAATTCCTTTGTTTTTATCAAAGAATGTTTCTGTTGCCCCTTCAAGTCTGACAGATGATCTTGCTGAGTGTAATAGTCTGCGGTGGCAACTCTCATTTTTCAGTACTTAATATCCATCTTTCCAATCTTTGAATGTTCCTATTGAACAATTAGCTACAGTTCTAATTGGCCTACCTTATATGTGACTTGACCCTTTCTGTTGCAGCTCTCAATACTCTTTCTTTGTTCTGTCTTTTTAGTGCTGCAATTATGATATAACATAGGGAGTTTCTTTTCTACTCATCTATCTGTTTGGTTTTCTGTATATCTTTGTGCCCAGAAGGTTCTCTCTTTCTCTAAATTTGAGAAATTTTCTTCTGTAATTCTAATGAAAATATTTTCTATGCTTATGGAACTCTACCATTTTATTCCCATAATTAATAGATTTGATCTTTTTATGGCCCCCAAAACTCTCCCACATTCTCTTCAATTTTTTTATTTATTATTGATTCTGTTGGAAAAGTCCCATTCCTCTAATTTGGCTTCAAGGTCTAATAGTCCATTTGTACATGATCTATTCTATTGGTACGGCTTTTATTGATTTATTAATATTTTTACTTCCACCATCATTTGGTTTAGTCTTTTCTTCCATATTTCTGTTTCTTTACTGAATTCTATTTTTCATATGTTTAACTGACTTCCTTATTTCCTTCAGCTAATTGTGTGTGTTCTCTTGAAAACTATACATAACCTCTTTGAATTCTTTGAACTTATTTATAATCATCATTTCAAATCATCTGTCCATAATTTCATCTAAATTATGTTCATTGGAAGCTATTTCTGTGGGCTTGGTAGTTTGGAGAGAAGGCATGATGTCTTAGATTTTCAGGTTACTTTTGTTTCTGTTGGGATTTGCATGAATGCAATGAGTGTTGATTGAGTATATTTTTAAAATATATAATTCAAGTCATCTTTTGTCTTATAGTGAAGTTGATCAAAATTATTTCCCTCAGTAGGATGCAGTGGTCCTTCTGACTCCCAGAGTTGTCTTCTTGTGTCAGTTTGCTCAGATAGGGGGGAAAACTTACTCAGGGGTCCCAATCAACTGTAATGTGCATGCTCTTTGATCGTGGGGTACTGAGCTACCCGTCACTGTTTGTAATTTGATATTGCTTTGGTTTGTATTTCTTTGCACTCCACCTTTGGGTGGCTCTCCAGCTCTGTTATTGTCTAATGCAGGTCCCCTCAATTATGTGTCCTCATCTGCGTCTCCTTTGGGCTGGTCCCCACCTCCTCCACTGCCTGATGTGGATCCCTATCCTGTTCACCATAGCCTAGGCCACCTCTGGATGAGTCCCTGACTTCATTACTTCCTAATATCACTAATCACATTTAAAATTACATTTATGTACTTACTTATTGTGTAAGCAATACATGTATATATGTGGAGGATAGCCTGTATGTGCAACACAATACGCATGTAGAGAAAAACAGAGAACACAACTTTAGGAGTCAGTTCTTTCTTTTCACCATACAGGATTAGGAATTTAACTCAGGTCACCAGGCTTGGCAACAATGTCTTTAACTACTAAGACATGTTGCTGGCCCCAGTTTAAAAAAAAAAAAAAAAAAGCCTGATTTTATGTTAAAAAGCTTTGGTTTTATTGAGCTCAATAGGACAAAATAGAAATAAATGAATATCTTGTGCATCTAGACTTTAGGTCCTTGAAGATGTATGATCTCATACTTCACTCGAATTCCTATTAGAAAACCCTTAAGAAAAAAAATAGGTAGCCAGGGCGTTGGTGGCACTAGGGAGGCAGAGGCAGAGGCAGGCGGATCTCTGTGAGTTCGAGGCCAGCATGGTCTCCTGAGTGAGTGCCAGGATAGGCTCTAAAGTTACACAGAGAAAACCAAAAAACAAAAAAAGAAAAAGAAAAAGAAAAAATGGGTAAAACGTATAGTTTACCATGGATGGGAAGACAAGAGTTGTCACCTTTACTAGGGTGCCCATTTGGAGATACCAAACTCATAGTCACATAGACCTCATTATCTTACTGGGTCTTAAAACCAAACAAAGGACATGCCAGAGAAAGACCTGTAGATGTGGGTCTCTGCACCTGTTTCCATCAGTGGCTGAATGAAGGTTTCTGATGACAATTGGGCTAGGCACAAATCTATGAATATAGCAGAAAGAATATCATTAGGCATCATTACATTGACTTTTTGTTCTTTTTTCCTTTTTTTTTTTTTGCCAGTTGTGTTTGGTTCTATCCTAGGTATTGTGAAATTGTTTAAGTTTAAAAATACAAAAAAGAGGCACAAGATGAGATGTGAGAACAAGAGATACATTAACCATAGTTCATTCCAGGTGGGGGAGGGAGAGAGCAGGAGAGAGAGAGGAAGGCAAAGGAGAAGTGAGCAGGAGAGTGAAGAGAGCAAAGAGAAGAGAGTGGGAGAGGAGAGAGAGAGCATAAGTGGGCAGGGATCTGTCTTTTAAAGGGGTTCTTTACACCTGTGTGCAGACTTAGTTCCCATGGAACCCTAGGCTGACCAGAGTACTGCCTGAGTGGATTCTGTCAGGTAACAGGGCCAGGCCAGTGTAATGCCTGAACCTTTCACTAGGTCTCCCAGCCATCCAGCCTCTGGGTCATCCTGCAGTACCAGGATAGTTCACTCTCAAGGCATGTGTCTCAGGATGAACCAGTCATTAGTTGACCACTCCTACAATTTCTGTGCTACCTTTACCCCAGCACATCTTGTAGGCAGGGCAAATTGAGAAGCTGAGGAAATCCTGTGGAAGAGGGAGAGGAAGGATTATAGGAGCTAGAGGGGTCAAGGACGTCACAAAAACCCCACAGATTCAACTAACCTGGGCTCATAGGGGCTCACAGAGACTGAACCAACAATCAGGGAGTCTGCATGTGACTGACCTAGGCCCTTTACATATGTGTTACAATTGTGTAGTATATAGTATATATACTGTTGTTTCTTCTTGTGGGACTGACTCCTAACAATGAAAACGGGGCCTTTCTCTGACTCTTTTGCCAACTTTTGGGACCCCTTTTCTCATACTGGATTGCCTTGTCTAGCCTTAATATAAAGGGAAGTGTCTATAGTCTTACTGCAACTTGATATGCCAAGTTTTGTTGATATCTTTGGGAGGCCTGATCGTTTCTGAACAGAAAGGAACGAGGAGTGGCTTGGGGGAGTAGAGGTTAGGTTGGGATGGGAAAAGAGGAGGAAGAGGAAACTGTGATAGGTATATAAAATAAAAATAAATAATAATAATAAACCATTAAAAACAACCTATAGAGCTGGCGTTGGTGGTGTGCACGACACTCGGGAGGTAGAGTCAGGCAGATCTCTGTGAGTTCAAGGCCAGCCTCGTCTACAGAGCAAGTGCCAGGATAGGTTCCAAAGCTACACAGAGAAACCCTGTCGAGAAAAACCAAAACAAAACAAAACAACCTATAGAGAGGAGGTGGTACTGACAGAAGAGAGAGAGAGATTAGAGGGAATTAGGGGTGAGATTCATCAAAATACATTATATACATATATAAAATAATCAGAGACAGGCGGTGGTGGCACACACCTGTAATCTCAGCATTTGGGAGGCAGAAGCAGGCAGATAGATCTCTGTGAGTTCAAGGCCAGCCTGGTCTACAAAGTGAGTTCCAGGACAGCCAGAGCTGGTACAAAGAGAAATCCTGTCTCAAAAAAACAAACAATAAACAAATAAAAATAAAATAATCAAAGAACAAGTTTAATTATTTAAAAATTAAGTTTACCAATAAATAAACCAGCAGTTTCCTCAAACTGAAAATTTGCTGAAAAGAAAATGAACATTGATGGTGTACTGGAGCCTGAAATAACATTAGATTAATAACCAAAGAATGGCTTTCCCAACTCAGCTTTGCTGCCAAAGGATCAGATGCAGACTCCAGCCCTGTGGATCACTGTGGGAAAGCAGTAATGGTAGGTGAGAAACCACAGGGGTTCCAAAGGATGATCACACACACACAAAAAAAGAACCCTCCAATAACAAAGTAACAGAAGTCTGGCAAGGTTGAGTGACATTGAGCCTGAGACGGTATGGCATGAGGTGATGTCAGGGAGACCTGGAAACAAGGCAAGTTGTGTTTGAAGTGTGTAGAAAGCCACAGGAAGTTCCTGACACAATGACAGGAACTGATTTGCATTTTTAGAAAGACCTCTTTGTCTGCCTCATGGAGAACTGAATACAAATGGGCAAGATGAGAAGCAGGCAGGCCAGCAGAGATTTTAGTAGTGCTAGCTAGAGCTTGGATTAAAAGAATTGATACAGAAATGTGCGTACTATTTGCTGAACATACACTTCAACCCTTCATCTCTTACCATCTTGTAAATGTTATGTATATGAGAAAGAAAGAGAGGGTAGTTGAATTTCTCTCTAATTTTTGCTTGAAGTGTCTGGATTTTTTTTGGGGGGGGGGCGTTTATCATTTTGGTGACAGATGAACTAATGCCAAGATAAAAGGCACTATCAAAAAGTTGCTAGGTGTTTTAAGTCTATGGTTTGATGGAGTAAATATAAATTTTGGAGGCAGCTTATGTGGCTGGAGTGAAAATAAACACAATCTTGTGAAAAAAGGTCAGGAAGATACAGAGAGTTCTTGTGTGGAGTGACAGACAGGGTAGGAGACTGCTCATCTTACAGGAAGGAGACATTAACCAATGCAGAGATACTTCTGGCTGAAGTTTTTCTAGAAACTTCTGTCCCTCCCTCCATTCTTGCTTTCTGCAGGCTGTTGGAGGGAAAAAAAATAAAACAGACAACAAAAATAAAAACATCTTTGTTAGCATTGTTTTTCAAAAAATGGAATCATTATAAGCAGGAACTTATAAAATAAGGGGGAAATTGCTTCATCAAACCTTGGCTGGAGTCTACGAATTAGAGAATTACACAGGAAGACGTTAAACAGGGGCGTGAGAGATTCTAGCTTGATTGTATTAGTCTTACATGAGAGATGAACTTTTTTTTGAAAGGGCCATGAACCTCTGAGGCCCAAATTGAAATGCAATGAAGTAGGATGCTGCACAGACCAGGGAAGCCCCAGCCAGTCATGAAAAGAGTGGAAGGTACTGCAGCTTTAAAGCTAGTAAAGTTAATACATTGTTTGAAACATTTGAAGTCTAAGAATGTTAGCCCATGTTTAATTTAAACCATATATTCTGATTCTATATTTTATAATGTATAATATATTCATATATACTGTATTATCTGATTAGCATATTTTATTTTATTTCTTTATCAATTTGTTTCTTTTCTTTTTAGTTCAGAACTATTCAGATCCAAAAATATTCAGCACCAGTAGGTGGGGATGAAATGGTGCAATGGTATAATCAGTACATTTGATGAATATACTAAATATTTATATATGTATATACTTTTTATTGACCTATATTTTAAATATATCATTAAATTATTGCCATTTAATATTATTAGTATTTTGCATGAATGTATGTTTGTGTATCACATGTGTGCATGGTGGCTGGGGTGGCCAAAAGAGGGTATTGGCACCCCTAGAACTGGAGTTACAGATGGTGTGATATACCATGTGTGTGCTGGGAATTGAACCGAGGTCTTTTGGAAGAGCAGCCAGTGCTCTTAACTGCTTAGTCATCTTACCAGCACCAGGTACCTAAGTTTTTAAGTGAGAAATCTGAAATAAATAAGCAATGATTGATCCAAAATGGTGTGAATGTACAACTTCTCAGATTGTGTATGTTTTGTGTTAAATGCAAAATGTCCTTTACCAAAATCAGATTCTTTGCAAAAAAATAAAATTTAGATGTTCTTGACATATGTATATGGTACAGACTTATTGTATTATGAGTTTAGCTATTCCTCACTACCATCCTATATAAAAGTTTGAACTTAATATATCAACAGTAATTTCATACTCTGAATAAGCTGGATAGATATTTTAAGAGTTACTGTCATAACCCTGTAAAAGTTTTTTAACAGAATAAATAAAATGTCCCACTAAATTCTTTCATGGGAATTCCTATCAAAGAAGGAAAAGAATTATCCACTGACACACTTAATTGTCAGCTGGCCCCATGACTTTGTAGTAAACACAAGAGATCCATTTGAAAGTAGGTGAGAGGTTTATGGTAGTTTGTTACTTCAAATCTGAAATTGCATGTAACAAGCTAATCTGATTATTTTTTCATATTTAGTATTCAGGTGTTTCTTTTTCTAGACTTCAAGGATAAGTTAGGAATGAAAGAAGACTGTGAGAAAATATGTTGGGAGTTATGAGAGGATCCTCTTGTCTGATTGGCCTCTCCTTGTGTCTACTTGCTGTGAGATGAGCATCCATCCACCTAGCACAGGGGCCTTTAGGAACAATGAATAGTCACAAGAATAAATGATAAACAGGAGTAGGCAGAGGGTTGAAATTGGCAGCACATATTAGAAGAAATAAATTCATCTCAACAACTTTAAGAAACAGGAAGGCCAAAATAGGAAGACAGATTTAATACTAGAAAAAGGAATTAAATGATAGTTGATTGCTCAAATTCATTAGCATCCTTACCACATCCTGGAGGCGGTGTGTGTGTGTATGTGTGTGTGTGTGTGTGTGTGTGTGTGTGTGTATGTGTGTGTGTGTGTGTTTAGTGCATTTGTGATAGGCTAGGTGACTGTTCAAGGTCACATGACTAATGGAGGAACAACCCCTTGTATGTAGCATTTATAGAAATGGATACAGAGATGCTGATGATAATTCCATGATCTTTTCAAATGCCTCTATAATCTCCAGGAAAACTGCCTAATACAGAAATGAACACAGTCTACTGCACTCCTAACTTGAATATATTTGCCTCAGAACTTTCTCATTCCTGGTCTTAGTGCTCTCTGTACTCACATCTATAATTTCATTGGATTCCTTTGAAAGGAGCACTCACCATCAGATAGATACTACTTTCTAAAGATTTGTTTTTATTATTTTAAGTTAGAAATGGAGTATGTGTGCCTGCAGATGTCAAAGGGATCAATTCTCTGGAATCCAGGGATTTGTGTACCATCTAACCTGACATGGCTACTGAGAACTGAGCTCATGTCCTTTGCAAAAGTGGTACATGTTCTTAACCACAGAAAGTCTCTATAGACCTGCTTCTAAACATTCCTGATGAAGGACTTCAGGTTTCAGATTTTAATTTCTTTTCTCCTTTGGGTTTTTATGTGACTCACCACATATCATATGAGTGAGAGAGATTTTGTACAGTCATACCTAGTGCCTAGCATTGAATTTTCCTGAAAGAAATTATGCATAGACCATCTGATTTCCAGAGAACAGTATTACAAACAAGAACTCTGCTGACACAGTAATCACATCAGTGCTTGTGAGTAACGGGTCTACTGACATGGCACACAGCATGTGAAGTGTATGATCCTGATGACATGGTTTTCAAGAAGAATGGGAGAAGAAAAGCAAGCATCCATAGAAACTAGCTTTGGGGTCCTTTGGAAGGAGGCATGTGTACAGCTGCTAGTGGGATGCCTGGCAGCCACTGCTGACCACAGTTGCATGGAGAAGTATCAGCCATCAGAAGGAAACCATATGCATGGATTCTGCCTTAGGAAATTTGCAGTCTGGCAGGGGCAAAATGATCTCACTTCACTTGATACACTTAAGTGTTTCTATGAAAGCAACACTTAGATGGAAGCGTTTGTCAAAGTTGTTTTTTTTTTTCTCATCAGTATACTCAAACTGCATATAGTTAGTTACTTAAAGATCTATCAATATGCACCAAGTGAATAAAATGATATTTATAGAGACACCAACCCTTTCCCCAGTCTCCAGGCAGTAGAGCCCAATAGCAGACTGCCAATGGTCCTCACATCTTCCCCATAGTCGCTTCCTTTCAGTTTTATTTCATTTCTGTTTCCCTTTTTCCTTTTCTCT
Organism: Cricetulus griseus; assembly: GCF_003668045.3. Lineage (NCBI taxonomy): Eukaryota > Metazoa > Chordata > Mammalia > Rodentia > Cricetidae > Cricetulus > Cricetulus griseus. The sequence goes on from NC_048595.1 coordinate 327,200,526, forward strand.
TTCATTTCTATCATCTCTTTCCCCAGTGACATCTAGGGAATGACTCCATCCTGCTACCAGTTTATTGGTGTTAGGAAGTGTTTCCTTTATGGAAGGTAACCTCCAGGTGACCCAAGAACCAGGACAGCATCCGTGCAAGCTGTGCTACCCATAGGCCGGAAGAGTTAGTCTAATTGTCGTGATGGATTTCATCACGTAGGCAGTTCATAGCATGGAAGCTTTGTTGGTGATTGAAATCGACAATGGTACTACTGAATCAGGAGCTAAGCTAATGCCCCAGGGACAGTCAGGGCCAAGAAGCTCATGGGGGGTTGCAACTGAAAGTGCCACAGCTAAGATTTCTAAAATTCTGTCTGTGACTTTCCAATGACAATATTACTAGGCAGGTGTTCGTGGTGCTAGCATAGACTTTGCTGCTCTAATAATCCCCAGTGTCTGTTGAGCACTGTTTCAGGCAGACACATATGCTTTGTGTACATTACTTTATTTAAACCTCTCAGCAGCTAGGGATATTAGCTCTTTGTCACAGGAGAGAAAATCTAGAGATGGGGATAAGAGACTCACCAAAGTTCACACAGCTAGGTAATCATGCCACACATTTCCTTCCTGCAGTGAATACTTCATTTCCTCATGCACTGTGGTGGAACAACCAGCCTGGTGCTCCTAAAAGCAAGGAAGTGCTGCAACAGCCTGAATATTAACTGTTCTTAAGCCCAAGAATGGACAATGCTCTGAACAGATGTCACCTAAGGACTCTGCTTGAAAGGGTCACCCTGGCCACCCTGGGTCACCGTGGCCACCCCTCTGCATCTCTCTATGCTTTATTCTTCCAGCGTTTTTTTTTTTCTTTTTTTCTTCACTTTCAGGTCACGTATCACTATTAGACCATGTTATTTGTCTCAGGCTGTCATAAGAAAATGGCACAACCTGAAGGAGTTCAACAATAGACATCTATTTGTTCCCATCCCAGGAGGCTTGGGAGTCCAAGAGCAATGCCAGCATTGGTTGTGGTCTGGTGAGGGGTTGACAGCCACCTTCTCATTGCTTCCTTACATGAACACACACCCTCCGTGTGTGTGTGTGTGTGTGTGTGTGTGTGTGTGTGTGTGTGTGTGAGTGTGTGTGTGTGTGTGTGTGTGTTTCTCTTTATATAGGGCCATTGGTCCTGACAAATGAGAACCTCATCCTTATGATCTCATTTAAACTTTATTATCTACCATGAGCTCTATCGCAAATACAGCCAAGTGGCGAGGCTTCAACATATAATTTGCAATGGGGTCAGCAATTCCATGCATTAATGTTTATTGAAAAGCTCATCAATGTAGTTATTGTGTATGCCCACTAATAAGATCAATGTTGGTAGGGACTTAGGAGTATTCTTTATTGCATTCCTAATAGCACTGACTCATACATAGTGGGTGCTCAGTAAATGCGCATTGAGCAAATAAGAAACAAAAAGATCTTACTTTTCCATCCATACTAGAAAATCTCTGTGGCCTAATTGAGAAATAGGAAACTTATGTATTGTATTGCAGCCTTCCAAAATTTCAGAGCCACACTTGGCTGCTGTGTAAGCTTGGGAGCCTGTAGCTGACCATGCAGTTGTCCTCTATGTCATCTTTGGGAGAAGACCCTGGCAGGCAGAGGTTTGCAACAGTGCTGTCACCTGCAGAGGGCATATCGAAGAATGACTATGACTGTCACAGGAAGGGACAGATGACAGCAGGTACCTGTTAAGTGACGATTGATCCTCTGAGAGAACACCATCCTCTATCATGTGATGTTGGCTCCATCACCAGGGATAAAGTTTAGCATATGCTAGACTTAGGGTCATATTTAGATTGATACATCCATTTCAAAGTATGTGCTCTGGTTCTGGTGGCACAGAAGGGAACTTACCCACCTATGATACATCTTGACTCAGGCCCCTCTGTAGGAGGGAAAAGAAAAAATTGGCAGTAACACATACTAGGGTTTCTTCCTTATCTTCCCCTAATATAGAGTATGGTGTTTAGTAAACACCAATGGCAGTGCATGTGAGCTACCAGCAAGGAGGGACACCAATGGAAGGTGTCCGATAAGATAAGTCTTATAAAATATATAGATTTATGATAATTAAGACTGAGCTAACAGATGAGAATCCTAGTCATTGGCCAAGCAGCATTTGTACCTAATATGTCTCCATATTATTTTGTCCATCCACACAGCGGGCAGAACTCGGCCAGCTCTCAGAGACTGCCCACGGGACAGTAGGGTTCAGGCGGCTTTTGTCGGAAAGATTTATTGTAACAAGTGCAGGCTATGGTGTTGAAGTACAGCTTCAGCCATAGCCAACATTTACACTGATATCCCCCAAAAGAAGAGGAAACAGGATCTGTGTTTGTATCATTGAATAAAATATTCCTTGCTTCTATCAACATCTAAATATTAATCTTTTTGAGATGAGGTCTCATTATATAGCCTTGGATGGCTTGTATTTCACTATGTAGATCAGTCTGGCTTCAAACTCATATAGGTTCACCTGATTCTACTTCTAGTGTGCTAACATTAGGTGAAAACACCATCACACATGGCTAAAGGGTTTTTTTGTTTGTTTTCACATGGCTAAATATTAATCATAATGTTAACTGCCTGATTCTTATGAGTACTAATGGGATGATGTCACAACCCTTCCCTACCTTTTCTCATTCATGGTTTTACCCAAGATCTGAGCACACAGATAGTTCTTGTGGGTGAATGAAGGGAGCTGAACACAAAGAGGCTGTATTTGTACTAGCGCTTTACATCTGTGGGTCAATGAATGAAGCTAGACATGAAGAGGCTGTATTTGTATTAGCACTTTACAGTTGAGAAAAGGTTAGTAACATGTATAGTGAACTACAAACATTAAAATGAGGCCAAAGTCCCATGATTCATTGTGCTGTCTGGCTAAGGTCCATAAAGATAGACTATTGGCTTTATGTAAATCCCAAATACTAGACATTATGTTAAAATTTGTTCTCTCTCTCTCTCTCTCTCTCTCTCTCTCTCTCTCTCTCTCTCTCTCTCTCTCTTGCAAATGCTCATATGGCACTCTAGGGATATGACCAAATTAATACTGTAATGGATTTACAAAGTGATGACATTACTTGAAGGTATGGAGCCTTGCAGGACTTGGACCCAACTGGGAGAAGCCCACTGGTGGCCTGTCCTTCAGGGCCATATCCTGTTCCAGATCCTACTTCATGCTCTCTGTTACTAGGCATCATATAGAGAAGCAGCTGGGCTTCACCACACAGCAAGCTGGTACCTCTTCTGCCTTAGCAGGGATGAGAAATGATGAATCCAAGTGACTATGGACTAAAACTTCTTAAAGTGTGAGCTAAAACAGGCCTTTCCTCCCTTGTTTTTCACATGTTCTGTCACAGCAATGAAAAGCTGGTTAAGACATGAGAATAGCACCTAGCCCAATGTCAGGTATTTAATAAACATGTAAGCTAGTGAGATCTTTTGAGGTTTCTCTTAATGCAAATGTCACCTGATGCTCTGTGACCTCCCTCTAAGAGGCTCTCCATCTCTGTTTGAGTGTATCCTGTGTGAAAGGATAAACCTGCTTCAAATGTGGCATTTCCATTATTTTTCAGTTCTAAATGTTGAAGGTTATTTTTATGTACTTGGAATATTTCACAACTGTCATAATAAAATTAAGTTATTTCAGGTCCTGCTCACAAAAAATATGTTGAGCAGGGCAGAGCCAAAGAGAGCCCAAATGAGAAATTAGAGGATTTACTCCAGTTGATATTGTTCTTACAGTTGGGTGGCCAGATACAGATATATTACCTGTACAGTCACTTGCAGCACCTCTTCAGTCTGGCATTGTTCACTGACTGCTAGGATCTGTGATTGCAGCCCCAGCAATGGTAACAACAGATGATGGTGGCACAGCATCCATGTTTCTCAGGTCTGTTCTAAATCTTCTATATGTAAGAATAGATTTAATCCTTACAAATACCCCATCCTGTCACTGTGCCCACCTGAATAGTGGGAAAGCCAAGGGAGGCAAAAACAAAGAAACATATTCCATATAATCCATCTCAGAAGTGGCAGAGGCTACTCAAAGCACAGCAGTGTAGCTCTAGAGCTCTCATGGCTTGTCTGTGCACTACACTGTAGCAGGAACCACCCTGACTCCCCTAAAGCATCCATCCATTCTTTTATGTCCAGTACCACCTGCTAATTCATCAGTTGTACAGTGTTTTCAGGTGTCAGTAGGATGATCACTCATGGCAAGCTCTCAACTTTGCTCTTATTTTTTCTCACCATCTTTTGAAGACAATAAGTTCCTTTGTTTGTTTTGGTTTCTAACCAGTCATCTCCATCTGCACTCATGTTCTGTCTCCTTTGGCCACCTGTCAGTTCCTTTCAATTCCCCAGACCAGGAACCTTTTACCACTTCTGATCTTCATAAACTTCTTTGTCCATGTCTTTCTCTGCCCCCATTGCTCTTTGCTAGTGCTGAGAATTCCTGACAGATATCTGCTTCCTTCACAAACACTGTTTTACCTCTAAAGTCTCCTATTTGTGTTATTAACTGGGGTCTACAAAGAATTGGGTATGTAGCTGAAACTGTATGGATTATTCTTGGCCATTCCCAATCCTTTCTTGTAGAAATAACTACTATAGTTCTCTTCAGCCATTTCCCAACTCTGCCACACAGTCTTCCATGTCCCCATGGAATTGATCTGAATTGGTAGTTTCCTTCTTTACACCTTAAACTCATATGATCATATTGGAAAATTAGGTCTCTAACACACACAGGCTTCCCAACATTGCACCTTTGTAGTTTGTCCCCACAGAGAGCCCTTCAGCAACCTGCTTGCAGTGGAAGCCTTGCCCATCCTGTGGCAGGGGATCCAGAACATTTCTTTTGTCTAGTGAAACTCTTATCTAGAAGAAGAGAAGCTAACAGTTGTGTCCCCTGCCCTCCAAGTTCATTTCCAATCCCGTGGTCTCTGTATGGTTCCATCACATGCCTGGGTGTGACTCACTGGAAATGCCAGCAGACAGTGATTTCATCCTATTCCTGACACACACTTGAGGAAGCAGGCACTTCTGGCTTGTCTGTCCTGGATTAAAGGTCCCTTACCTAATGTTCTTGTCTCCATGCCCTTCATAGAAAAGGTCTAGGTCAGCATACCTCTTCTTTTTTATTTCAGATTCCTTTTATAAAATAGTTTCATTCATTTTGCATTCCAACTACAGTTCCCCCTTCTTCCCCTTTTCCTGCTCCCCCGATCTCCACCTAACCCTCCCATCCACACTCCTCAGAAAGCATAAGGCCTCCCATGGGAGTCGACAAAGCCTGGCATATTCAGTTGAGGCAGAACCAAGCTCCCCCCACCCCTGCATCGAGGCCGGGCAAGGCATCCTACCATAGGGAATTGGCTTCAAAAGCCAGCTCATAGCATACCTCTTCTATAAAGGGCCTGGTAATAAACACTTTAAACTTGGGACTAAGGGGTTAACTCAGTTATTAAAATGTTTGCCAATTGAACCCAAGGTCCAATCCCAGAACTCATGTCAAAACAAACAAACAAAAAGAAGGGGCATGAGGCACATTATTGTAATCTCAGGGCTTTGGAGGCTTGCTATCTAGTCAAGTCTAGCCTGCTTAGCAAGTCCCTGGGCCACGGAGAGACCCCATTTCAAATAACAAAGTGGCTTGAAGCCAGGGTTGTCTTCTGGCTTCCACAGGTGTAGTCACACATCATCATCATCATCAACAAAAATAATAATAACTACCACCACAGCAATATACACATAATTAGATAAATATACATAATTAGCTTTCTGGTACAATAAATAAATAAATAAATAAATAAATAAATGTCTAGTCTTGCACTAACTAACTCTATTATTTTTGGAGTCTTATAGCTTTACATGCTCTTGTTAATGGATGAAACTATGTGTCTATCTTTGTGTTGTCCCCCACGAGTTTTTCCTTGTCAGATTATATTCCAGAATTTTAGGGGAAGTTTTCAAACATTCCAGCTGTGTATGAGCTCCATTAGGTGCCCTGCACTGCCACCCTGTGGCTGAGATAGTCCCATCTTGAAGTTCCTAGCATCAGAATTGCTTGAGACTGGTTTGAATGACCAGTGATGTGCCCACCACAGGCTGTCTGGAAAAACACACAGTTTGCTTTTGTTAAGAACATTTTTGCACTTGCTTTCTCACATTACTTTGTTGAATTTGGCATTTTTATGTTTTACCTGACTCTCAGATGTTCTCATCATTCCATGGGGCAGGGAACACAAAGTAATTTATCACCCTAGAAAGTATTACAGCAAATATATACCTTTCTGATTAATACTGAGTCTAAGTTTGTGGTCAAAAAGTAGCCAACAGCATGTGAGAGAGAGAGAAAGGCAGACACACAGACACACAGACACACAGACACACAGACACACAGACACACAGACACACAGACACACAGAGGGAGACAGGCAGACACACACTCATAAGAGCCAGAGAGGAAAAGAAAGAGAGGAAAGAGATAGACAGAGACACTCAGAGGCAGGCAGGCAGATATATATATATATATACACACATGGGAGAGAGAGAGAGAGAGGAGAGAGAGAGAGAGAGAGAGAGAGAGAGAGAGAGAGAGAGACCGTTGGATGGCAAGAAGAACTGAGCTATGGATGAAAACACTATAGTTGATCTCAGCAGTTGGCCATTGTCACACATGTTCTGTGTACACATTTGCTTTTTATGCTTTTGTTGAAAGAGTCATTGCCTCAGAGATATGGAAGAAATGCCCATCAGCGATGCTGATTGCATTACTACATGAGAGGACTGATTCACTGCAAGGCTGACTTGCTTAGTAATTTCTACTCAAACTCTCTGCTTCTCTAAGGAAGGCCAAACAAACAAACCAACAGATGTGCTTAATGAAAAGAGCAAGCAAGCCCCTAAACATATTGTGAATGGACCATGAGCAAATGTCCAGGAAGAAATCACTTAAATAGGGAAATTTGGCACTTAGAAATAAGTCATAGACTGGCTTAATGACAATAGACATAGAAAGGATAAATGAGTTTCCTGTTATCAGAACTTAGGAATATGACTTTGTACCGCAGGGTGAACAGCACTGCATCTTAGCCTGGCATAAAACTGAGCAATGTTCATTCCCTTGACCAGCCAGGTTCAGCACTCTCCCTCTGGTATTTCTCCTGTTACTGACCAGAAGAGCCACTTCAGCTGTTAATAAAAGAGGTCAAAACAGTATCAGTTGATGCTCCAGACCAAAGATGAGAGATGACTTAAGCCTCCATAGTCTGCAGGAATTACCTTCTTATGAATGATTCTGCCATTTTTATCTTATTTTTATTTATTTTATTTATTTAAAAAACTTTCTTTTTCATTTACATACCAACCCCAGTTCCCTCTCCCTCCTTTTCTACCACCCCACCTCCCCCATTTCCATCCCTCATCCACTCCTCAGAGGGGGTAAGGCCTTCCTTGGGGAATCAACAAACTCTGGCAGGACCAAGCCGCCCCCCCCCCATAGTCCACCATAGGAAATGGACTCCAAAAAGTCAGTTCCTACACATAAGATAGATCCTGGTCCTACTGCCAAGGCCCCTCCAACAGATCAAGCCATATAACTGTCACACATATTCAGAGTGTCTAGTTCAGTCCCAATGCAGGTTCCCCAGCTGTCATTCCATAGTCTGTGAACTCCCATTTGCTCAGGTCAACTGTCTCTGTGGCTTTCCCCTTCATGCTCTTGAACCCCCCCCCACTCATTCATATGATCCCTTCTCTCTCTCTTCAACTGAACTCCAGGAGCTCAGCCCAATGGATCACTACATCTGTTTCCATCAGCTGCTGGATGTAGGTTCTATGATGGCAGTTAGGGTAGTCACTAATCTGGTTAAAGGGGAAGGCCCCTTCAGACACCTTCTGCACTATTGCTAGGAGTCTTGGCTGTGGTCATCCAGGTTTCTCCTTTATCTTACTTTTAAGATTTGAAGGTTGAATTAAAATTAACTCTGTGAACTTATAAAAGGGCTCCATCCATCTTTCAGAAGTGTCAAACTGTCACTGGGAATCGATGACACCGAACAAGCATCGTCCTGATAGGTGTCAAATGCTTTTGTGGGGGGATGCAAAATAGACATCATACTCACTTCTAAGATAGTGATCACAGAACCTGGTGTCATTTAAGAATGTTATGTAGGGAGAACGGGAGAGGTCAAAGAGAAAATCCTTTGGGCAGTTGAAACAACACTCAAAGGACACACATCTTGAAACAAAAGGACCAGAGAAGCGTGGTCTGATGACATAAGGGACAGTAAAGCACCTATTGCAAACAGGATTCAGCATTCCCATACCCTATGCCTGGCTGTGGTGACTGGGAAAGTATTCAACTTTCCAGGCTTAAGGTTCTTGGAACTCACCAGGTAGCTATGCAAGAGAATTAACTGCTAAACATGAAAAATTCTTTTGCAAACAACTCTGGAGCAATGCCCCAACCACTGCAGTGAGATTTCCTTATTACTGTTTATACAGATGCAAACAGTCTGAGAAAATTCATGGGCTGTGTTAGGGGATGTGCACTTAGGAAGTGGCCATACTGGGAATCAAACTGAAACCTCTGGACAGAGGTTCCCACGGCTTTCATTCTGACCAGTGGCTTCCTTCAGTTGGAGAGGAGGCAGACTCTTACAGACATATCACCTGTGATAGTGGTGAGTGTGACTGCCCTGGAGAAAGGATGCTCACTGTGCCTAATGTCAGAACGGTACCTGGTAGAATCATGTAATGACTTTGAAGGCACAGACAAGCCAGCTGCCTTAGGAGGTGGGAGAGTTGGGAGTATCCACTGGGTCTCATCTGAGGGAGTCTGCTTTCATGGTTATTAAAACCATGATTGTGGACACTTCTAGAAAGGGAGAAAATGGGAAACATGGCTGTGTGTTTTGAGTGGATATCTCTCATGGAGAGCTGTTGAGATGAGTTGGAGAAGAATGGAATGTCCGTTGATAATTAGCAGAGTAGATGATGAGCTTGGAGATTTCTGGTTAGCCTGGAATTCTGCATCAAAGTTCTGTACCACAGTAAACAGTGCCAAGAAGAAATCCAAGCTCCCCCGGATGTCAGTTCCCCTTGGCTCTGTCTAGGATCTTCATTCTCCATATCATGTCTGGTCTTCCTCTTCCTCTTCTTTTCTCTTCACCCCTCCATTCCAGTCTCCAAGTCCCTCCTAACTACTTGAACTGTCTGTCACTCTTGCCACCTTCTGTCCCAGCTATGCGTTGAGAAAAGAGGCCCTGGTCCATTGTGAATCCATTAACACAGTCACCTACAGGAATTTAATGTCAATTATAACACTGGACTCCTCCTGACTTTTCAGTGATCCAGACATACATCAACATTGATCAAAATACAATAGAAGATGAAAAAATTAGAAATCAGGAGAATGGGGGAAATTTCTCTGTGGAGCAGATGTGGCGACACTGGGGCTGACAGACAGGATTCACACTAATGGAATCCAACTGGTGGGAGCTAATCCAGATGATTCTTAAGAACTGAGCTGGAGACTCCCAGACAGGCTTTCATACGCTAGGCAGCTGCTTTTTCTCATGCTCACATAAAACCAACAACCATCAGTTTACAGAAAGGAGGGTTTGATTTACATTAGTTATAACACCTGAAGGACAATAAAGCGAACAACGTGGGGAACTCTTCTGCTTTACCCCCCCCCAACACACACACACCCCACTTCGTGGCTACCAGCAGCAGGTGCCACTGAACAGCATTACTCAGGCACTCTAGAGATGACTTTAATACGTGAACGCTGGGCGATTTTTATTTATTTATTTATCTTGCACTGAAGGCTTTTTTGTGTTAGGCAGCCTGTGTGTGCCAAACAGTTGTTTCTTAAGCATCACTTTTGTATTTCTAATAATTTAGCGCCACCTGCTGGTCAACTATAAGATTGCTAAGTAGCTGTAAAAGTTGGGTTTGTTTACTTTTCTTAACCAGGCCAAGGAATGAAAATTATTTTCAGGTGTTTGAGAGATGAGCAGTTAAGAGCATCCGATGCTCTTACAGAGGACCAGAGTTTGAATTCAATCACTGATAGGGCAGCTCACAACTGTCTGTAACTCTAGTTCCCGGTGATATTACTTCCTCTAGCCGCCGCCAACAGAGCAAAACACCCATACACATAAAAATGGATAATAAATCCTTTTTATTTTATTTTATTAACCCACTTCAATTTTTATTTATTTACCTGAGTACTGATACATATGTATCCATAATTACATATATAGTATGTATATAATATATGCATATATGTAGGATGCTCAATTAAAATGCACAAGTACATATTTATATATGTGAGTGTTTGGGTTGTTCATTTATTTGTTTGTTTTTAAATTAATTTTAAAATTTTATTTTACACACCAACCACAGGTTCCCCTCCCTGCTCTCCTCATTTTCCTCCCACCACCTCCTCTCTACACCCCCCTCCATCCACTCCTCAGAAATGGTAAGGCCTCCCATAGGAGTCAACAAAGCCTGGCATATTAAGTTGAGGTAGGACCAAGCTCCTCTCCTCTGAATCAAGGCTGAGTGAGGCATCCCACCACAGGGAATAGGTTCCAAAAAGCCAGCTCATATACTAGGGATAGGTCCTGGTCCCACTACTAAGGATCTCACAAACAGACCAAGCCCCGTAACTGTCACCCACATGCAGAGAGCCCACGTTGGTCCCATGCAGGCTCCCTAGCTGTCAGTGTAGAGTCTGTGAACTTCCAGGAGCTTGGGTCAGCTGTCTCTGTGGGTTTCACCATCATGATCTTGATATGACCCCCACCCTTCTCATATACTCTCTCCTCCATCTCTTCAACTGGACTCCCAGAGCTTGGCCCAGTGCTTGGCTGTTGATCTCTGTATCTGCTTCCATCAGTTACTGGGCGAAGGCTCTGTGATGACAGTTAGGGTAGTCACCAATCTGATTATAGGAGGACAGTTCAGGCACCCTCTCCACTATCGATAGGAGTCTTGCCTGGGGTCATCCTTGTGGATTCCTGGGAGTTTCTGGGCATCAGGTTTTTCTCCAACCCCATAATGGTCCCCTCTATCAAGTTATTTCTTTCATTGCTCTCCCTTTCTATTCCTCCCCCCAACTCTGCCATCCTGTTCCCTCGTGTTCTCATCCTATCCCTTTCCCTCTACATCCCTTGCCCCCTGTTTATCCAGGACATCTCATCTATTTCCTCTTCCCAGGTTGATCCATTCATCCCTCTTAGGGCACTCCTTTTACCTGGCTTCTCTGGGGCTGTGGATTGTACCCTGGTTATCCTTTGCTTTACACATAATATCCATTTATGAGTGTTTGTCTCATGTGTTTGTCTTTCTGGGTCTGGCTTACCTCACTCAGGATGATTTTTTTCTACTTCTATCCATTTGCCTGCAAATTTCATGACACCATTTGTTTTGTTTTGTTTGGTATTTTTACCACTGAGTAATATTCCATTGTGTAAATGTACTTTTTTATCCATTCTTGGGTTGGTTCTAGATTGTTCTCAGGCTCTGGCTATTACAAATAATGCTACTATGACCATTGTTGAGCAAGTGTCCTTGTGATATGATTGAGTATTCTTTGGGTATATGCCCAAGAGTTGTAACACTGAGTCTTGAGGTAAATTGATTCCTAATTTTCTGAGAAACCACCATACTGATTCCAAAGTGCCTATAAAAGTTTGCACTCCCATCAGCAATAGAGGAGTGTTCTAGTTACTTCACATCCTCTCCAACATAAACCATTAGTGGTTTTTATCTTAACAATTCTGACCCATATAAGATGGTATCTCAGAATCGTTTTCATTTGCATTTCTCTGATGACTGAGGATGCTGAGCAATTCCTTAAATGTCTTTCAGCCATTTGAGATTCTTCTGTTGAGAATTCTGTTTAGATTTGTACCCATTTATTAATTGGGTTATTTGGTATTTTGATGTCTAATTTCTTCAGTTCTTTATATATTTTGGAGATCAGCCCTCTGTCAGATGTGGGATTGGTAAAGATATTTTCCCATTCTGTAGACTGGTGTTTTGTTTTATTGACTGTGTCCTTTGCCTTGCAGAAGCTTTTTGGTTTCAGGAGATCCCATTTATTAATTGTTGATCTCAGTGTCTGTGCTACTGGTGTTATATTCAGGAGGTAGTTTCCTGTGCCAGTGAACTCAAGGCTACTTCCCACTTTTTCTTCTATCATGTTCTGTGTGATTGGATTGAAGTTGAGGTCTTTGATCCAGTTGGACTTGAGTTTTGTGCATGGTGATAGATATGGATCTATTTGCATTCTTCTACATGTTGATGTTCAGTTATGACAGTATCATTTGTTGAAGATGCTTTTTTCCCATTGTATAATTTTGGCATCTTTTTCAAAATCAAGTGTTCATAGGTGTGTGGATTTATGTCACAGTCTTCTACTCTATTCAATTGATCCACATTTCTGGTATTATGCCAAATACCAAGCTGTTTTTATCAGGAATAGTGATGCCTCTTGTGGATGGAAGTTTCTATCGCACCTGGTTCTGAGGTCATTTAGTCCCAAATAAACACTTATATTAATTATAAATTATTTGGCTGATTGCCCAGGCTTCTTATTGGCTAGCCCTCTCTTAATTATTAACCTGTTCCTATTCATCTGTGTATTTCCACAAACTCTAAGCTTACCAGTGATGCCCAGGTCTCTTTCTTACTTGGCAGGTACATGGCCTCTCTCTGGTGACTCACTCTCTGCATTCCTCTCTCCAGAATTCTCCTCATCTGGTATCCCGGCCTAAACTTCCTACTCATCATCCAATAAGAGAAACATATATTCAGAGCATACAGAAGGATATCCCCCATCAGTTCTTTTATTGTACAGGATTGCTTTAGCTATCCTGGGATTTTTGTTTTTCCATATGAAGTTGAGTAGTATTATTCTTTCAAGGTCTGTGAAAAATTGTGTTGGAATTTTGATGGGGATTGCATTGAATCTGTAAATTGCTTTTGGTAAGATTGGCATTTTTACTGTATTTATCCTACCTATTTAAAATCGGAGATCTTTCCATTTGCTGATATCTTCTTCAATGTCTTTCTTCAAAGACTTATAGTTGTTGTCATACAGGCCTTTCACTTGTTTGGTTAGAGTTACCCCAAGATAATTTATATTATTTGTGACTATTGTAAAGTATGTTGTTTCTCTGATTTCTTTCTCGGCCCATTTTTTCATTTGTATATAGTAGGGATAATGATTTTTTTAAGTTAATCTTGTATCCTGCCACATTACTGAAGGTGTTTGTCAGCTGTAAGAGTTCCCTGGCAGAATATTTAAGGTCACTTATGTATATTATCATATCATCTGCAAATAGCATAAGTTTGACTTCTTACTTTTCAATTTGTATCTTCTTGATCTCCTTTTGTTGTCTTATTGCTCTAGATAGAACTTTGAGTGCTATATTGAATAGCTATGGAGAGAGTGGACAGCCTTATCTTGTTCTTGATTTTAGTGGAATAGCTTTGAGTTTCTCTCCATTTAATTTGATGTTGGCTGTCAGCTTGCTATATATTGCTTTCATTATGTTTAGGTATGTTTCTTGTATCACTGATCTCTCCAAGACCTTTATCTTAAAGGGGTGATGGATTTTGTCATAGGCTTTTTCAGCATCTAATGAGATGATCAGGTGTTTTTTTCTTTCAGTTTGTTTATATTGTGGATTACATTGACAGATTTTCATCTGTTGAACCATCCTTGCATCTTTGGCTTTGGGTATCAGGGTAACTGTAGCCTCTTAAAAAAGAGTTTGGCAATGTTCCTTCTGTTTCTAGTGTGTGGAACAATTTGAGAAATACAGGTATTAGCTCTTCTTTGAAATTCTGGTAGAATTCTGTGCTGAAACCATCTGGCCCTGGGCTTTATTTTTTGGTAGGGAGACTTTTAATGACTGCTTCTATTTCCATGGGAGTTACTTATCTATTTAAATTATTTATGTGGTCTTGATTTAATTTTAGTTTGTGGTACCTAGCTAGAAAATTGTCCATATCTTTTAGATTTCCAGTTTTGTGGAGTACAGGTTTTTGAAGGATGACCTAATGATTTTCTGGATTTCCTCAGTATCTCTTTTTATATCCCCTTTTCATTTCTGACTTTGTTAATTTGGATATTCTCTCTCTGATTTTTGGTTAGTTTGGATAAGGGCTTATCTATTTTGCTGCTTTTCTCAAAGAACTAGCTCTTTGTTTCATTGATTGTATTGTTCTATTTATTTCTATCTTACTGATTTTAGTCCTCAGTTTGATTATTTCCTATGGTCTATTTTTCCTGTGTGAGTTTGCTTCCTTTTGTTCTACAGTTTTTGGATGTGCTGTTAAGTCATTTTCCATGAGTTTGTAGGCTTTCTGTAATTTGTGTTGTTGTTGAATTCTAACTGTAAGCCATGGTGATCTGATAAGATAAATGGGGTTATTCCAATTTTTGTAAGTGTTGAGATTTGCTTTGTGACAGAGTATGTGGTCAGTTTTAGAGAATGTTCCATAGGGTGCTGAGAAGAAAGTATATTCTTTTGTGTTTGGGTGAAATGGTCTATAGGTGTCTATTAAGTCCATTTGAGTCATAACATTTATTAGTTCCCTTATTTCTCTGTTAAGTTTCTGTCTGGCAGACCTGTCCATTGGTGAGAGTGAGGTTTTGAAGTCTCCCACTATTAGTGTGTGGGATTTGATATGTGATTTAAGCTTTTTTATTTCACAAACATGGGTGCCCTTGTATTTGAGTCATAGATGTTCAGAATTGAGACTTTATCTTGATGTATTTTTCCTGTGATAAATATGAAATGCCCATCTCCATCTTTTTTTGATTAATTTTAGTTTGAAGTCTATTTTGTTAGACATTAGGATAGCTATACCAGCTTGTTTCTTTTTAATTTTTTTAATTTGAATTAGAAACAAGATTGTTTTACATGTTAATCCCAGTTCCCACTCCCTCTTCTCCTCCCTTACCACCCCCACCAACTAAAACCCTACCTATCACATATCCTTTCTGTTCCCCAGGGAGGGTAAGGCCTTCCATAGGGGGTCATCAGAGTCTATCATATCCTTTGGGGTAGGGCCTAGGCCCACCCCCATGTGTCTTGGCTCAGGGAGTATTCCTGTATGTGGATTGGGCTCCCAAAGTCCACAGCTATACTAGGGATAAGTACTGAACTACTACAGGAGGTCCCGTAGATTTCTGAGGTCTCCTCACTGAAACCCACATTCCTGGGGTCTGGATCAGTCCCATGCTGGCATCCCAGCTATCAGTCTGGGGACCAATAGCTCTCCGTTGTTCAGGTCAGCTGTTTCTGTGGGTTTCACCAGCCTGGCCTGGACCCCTTTGCTCATCACTCGTCCTTCTCTACATCTGGATTCCAGTTCAATTCAGTGATCAGTTGTGGGTGTCTGCTTCTACTTCCACCAACTCTGGATGAAGGCTATAGGATGGCATATAAGAAAGTCATCAATCTCATTATCAGGAGAGGACATTTAAGGTAGCCTCTCCTCTGTTGCTTAGATTGTTAGTTGGTGTAATCTTTGTAGATATCCAGACCTTTCCCTAGTGCCTGATTTCTCTGTAAACCTAAAATGTTTTCCTCTATTATGGTATCTCCTTTCTTGTTTTCTTCTATTCTTCCCCCGACTCAACCTTTCTGCTCCTTCATGTCCTCCTCACCTCTCCTCTTCTCCCCTTCTCATTTTCTGAGCTCCTTCTCCCTTCCCCCATGCTCCTAATTTGCTCAGGAGATCACCAGCTTGTTTCTTAGGTCCATTTGATTGGAAAATCTTTTGCCTGACCCTTTACTCTGAGGAAATGTCTGTCTTTGAAGCTGAGGTGTGTTTCTTGTATACAGCAGAAGGATGGGTCCTGTTTTCATATCCATTCTGTTAGCCTGTGTCTTTTTATAGATGAATTGACTCTATTGATTTCAAGAGACATTAATGACCTGGGTTTGTTAATTCCTACTATTTTTTTTGGTTTTGTTGTAGGGGGTGTTAAGTGTGTGTGTTTCCCTTCATTGTTATTTACTGGTATGAGATTATCATACCAACCTGTATTTTCAGCTAACTTTCTTGGATTGGAGTTTTCCTTATAGTACTTTCTGTAGGGCTGGATTTGTGGATAGGTATAAATCTGGTGTTGTCATATGTAATATCTTGTTTTCTCTGTCTACGTTGATTGATAGTTTTACTGGGTATAGTAGTCTGGGCTGGCATCTGTGGGCTCTTAGTATCTGCAAAATGTCTGTCCAGGACATTCTTGCTTTCAGAGTCTCCACTGAGAAGTCAGGTGTATTTGTGAAAGGTCTGCCTTTATATGTTACTTAGCCTTTTTCTTTGCAACCCTTAATATTCTGTATGTTTATTGTTTTGATTAGTATGTGGCAAGGTGACTTTTTCCCTTTGGTATAGTCTATTTGGTGTTCTGTTAGCTTCTTGTTCTTTAATAGGCATGCCCTTGGAAGAGTTTTCTTTTATAATTTTTTGAATATATTTTCTTTGCCCTTGAACTGGAATTCTTCTTCTATCACTATTATTCTTAGGTTTGGTCTTTTGACAGTGTCCCAGATTTCCTGGATGTTTTGTGTTGGATTTAACATTTTCTTTGATCAATTAATCTATTTCCTCTATCGTATTTGTAGTGCCTGAGATTCTCTCTTCCATCTCTTGTATTTTCTTGGTTATGTTTGCATCTGTAGTTCCTGTTCGTTACCCAGATTTTCAATTTCCAGAATTCCTTCAGTTTGTGTTTTCTTTATTGCCTCTATTTCAATTTTCAAGTCTTGAGCTGTTTCTTTTCTTCACCTGTTTAATTGTTGTTTTGTGGATTTCTTGGCCTTTTTTTTTTAAGGGATTTATTGATTCCTTCCAGTTTTTTGTTTGTTTGTTTGTTTGTATTTTCCTCAATTTCTTTAAGGGAGTCTTTCATTTCCTCTTTAAGGACCTCTGCCATCTTCATGAATTTATTTTTAAAGTTGTTTTTCTCTTCTTCATCTGTATTGGGAACTTCAGGTCTTGCTGCTGTAGAAACACTGGTGGTACCCCATTGCTCTTTACGTTGTTGAATGTATTCTTACACTGTTGCTTACACATATGGGTTTGAGATTAAGTATAGGCACAGGTGTTGATTCTTGTGATATCTTTGTTAGATGGGTCTTTTGTTCCCTTGTTGTCTCTTTTCTTTATTGTCTTTTGGCCTGAATAGCCAAGGGTTCTGGTGATTGGCTAGTTGTCAGGTGGAGCAAGGTTGTCTCAGATGAGGTTTGTGGGGGTTTGGGTGCCTAGATCCAGTGTATGTCCAGTTCTTCTGGTTGATGTGGACCTTACTTGTGTGTATGGGATCTGTTCTTTCAACTAGTGTGGGTTTTACCTGTTCCTATGGAGTCTGTCCTTCCAACTGGTGTGTGTGGCATTTGTGCCTATATGGTCTGCTGATGTTTCTGGAGAGGGTTGTTCATATACATTGAGCACACAAGGACTTACTGATCTTTTCTCATTACTCTTTCACCAGCAGCTCTCATCCTGTGGGTCATGACTTCCCGAGGGGTCACATACCACATATTTACATTAATATTCATAACAGTAACAAAATTACAGTTATGAAGTGGCAATGGAGAAATTTTTGGTTGGGGGGGTCACCACACAATGAAGAATATTAAAGGGTTGCAGCATTAGGAAGGTTGAGGACCACTGCAA
Organism: Cricetulus griseus; assembly: GCF_003668045.3. Taxonomy (NCBI): domain Eukaryota; kingdom Metazoa; phylum Chordata; class Mammalia; order Rodentia; family Cricetidae; genus Cricetulus; species Cricetulus griseus. The sequence continues at coordinate 327,218,295 of NC_048595.1, forward strand.
TAACTCAGTTTGCACAGCCCTGAATTACAAATCCTGAAAATTTAGATATGATTCAAAGTATACAGAGAGATTGCAGAGATTCTAGGCAAATACTGTCACACACACACACACACACACACACACACACACACACACACACACTCTGGGGTTTATGAGGGACAGCTCTGGCTTGGAGGAAATGCTCTCCTTGGTTCCTGGAGCAAGCCTCTCCAGAGAAGTAAGAGCTGTTCCTTCCACAATGGTGGAAAATGATAATAGCATTCATTTACAGATGACTGACTAATGTGGGCCTTAGTTAACACTCTTTCCACTTGTGCAAGTAAGCCTCTACCAAGGAAACAGACAATTAGCAATTCAAAGTTAGTAGATAAGGTTTTTAAGTGCTCCCACTACTAAAATCAATGACTTTGTATTTATTGCTTAAAAACACTACACTAATGTCCTTCAGCTACCATGGGTCATATTATTTCCTTGGCATGATTTACACTAATTTTGAAAATGGCAGTGCTCTGTGAAAAATTTCTAGAATAGGAATAACCTTGACAAGTGTCTTTCTCATCCAAATGTCTCTAAGCCCTTTCCTTACCAGCAGTGAATGGTGTCATCAGCCACAGCCAACTTAATAGCTTGGAGACACAATTAAGTCACTACACTTGAGTTTTAAGCATTTACTTTCTGGCACCTATGAAGAACGCACACATTGAGTCTCTGAATTACAGGGTGTGGGTAGACATGTTATTGCTGCCAGAATGTTCTCTCCCAACAGAAGGAAGAACACTCCCCAGTGAAAGAGATAATGGGAGTTTTAAGCAACTTCATGACTCTATATTCATAAACAGTGTTTAATGGTATAAAATTATTAAAGGAATTATTAGTAGTCTCTAGGTTTTGAGAGGAATATGCCCTTTGAATTTTTTTTTCTGTGTAAGTGGAATGATGGAAAGACATCTGTTTCCAGGACTTTCCAAACATGCACACATCTAATGGGATAATCACATCAAGGTTTAAATGGCTGGAATGGTGCCCAGGCTTGGGAATTTGTTTTAAGATTTCCTGGTGTTCCTATGTACTGCCAGGCTCTAAGAAAAAAAAAAAAATCTCTTGCCTTCCAGAACAGATCAAAGGCTCCAAGCAAAATTCTAGGCTTTGAGGAATGAAGTCAGGGGAACAAAATAAATACTAAGTTAAATAATAAGCTTCAGGAAAAAAAATGACCTGTCTTGACATGAGAGAGATCTTCAAATGAGGGATCATGGTCTGAATGTGTGGAGATGGTTGCTGACAAAGAACCATACGTCACTGAGCTAAGAAGAAATCAGAACAGAAGCTAGGTACTCCCTGTGTTCAGCATGGCATCAGCAATGGGATGTCTTTCACACTTGTAAAATCTGACCTCTCTTTTCCACTTTCACCACCGACAGGTGAGTTATTCCACACTATTCAGTTGATCAGTGAAACCAGTGGTTTTTACTGGCTCAGTGGTTAAGATCACTTATTCCTTTCCCAGAGGACCCAGGTAAGGTAGCAGACAACTGACTGTAACTCCAGAAGGATCCCCTATGCCTTCTTCTCCATCCATGGGAACCTGCACACAAGTGACCTACACACACACACACACACACACACACACACACACACACACAAACACACAGACAAATACACACAAATCAAAAATAAAATATTTCCCAAGAAGTTGATAGTGGAAGTAAGAATCTAAAGGAAGAGTTGGTTAATGATTCATTGCTATGAATCATGTAAGAATCTCATGAATTTGTCTTTGCCAACCCAATCCAGGAGCCTTTGGCCTAGGTTGGAGGGTTGGAGCAGGGATGTGTAATTTTTCTTTTAAAAAATCCTTCAAATGCTATTTGTGTTAATTGTCCAAATATTCCTGGATGTATGGTTTTATGCTGAAGAATGATGACTTACCAGGGACTACACTCTTACAGAAACTGTCTCCCCTTCTCCTAGTAGCTAATAAATGTCGGTAGCTTCATGGGTGTTGGTGAGACTGTATGCCCAACCCCCATCTCCTTGCTGGGATTTGATCTGGTTTGGGCTAACAGAGATTTTGTACATTCTATGAGTTTGTAAATGCATTTCACATGGTATCCAGAAGATAATGTCTCCCTTTAGTCATCCACTGTGTTGGGAACTTAGATTCTTTCTGGCCCTTTCTTATGTAGTGATCCCTGAGTCCTGGGAGAGGGATTGAAGTTTATGTGTTCCATTTAGGGCTGAACATTGTGCCTTGACTTATTCGTTATACCTTGGCTAGTTGTGAGTCTCTGTGTTCATTACTATCTACTGAAAACACCACATACAATCACAGAATGAATAAATCATACCTACAGGCAACACCAAAGTTACATATCATAGTCATTATATACATAAAGATGCTATACACTAGAATTCTAGTATTATTATTTCATTTATGTAAAGTTTAAAATAGGTATTAACACATAATTTTATAATTAGTATATTAATAGTGAGTGCCTTGGGGTTAATGAGTAGAAGTGGGCTTCCAAGGTAATGGGGGAGGGGGAATATTTTGGATAGTAATCCTGTTGTTCCTCAATTGAGTCTTGTTTATCTCTGTGTGCTTAACTTTGTGAAAATTTATTGGTTTTCACACATAATGTACACTTATGTTTTGACACAACATTTTATGCAACAATATGGCTATCTTGTGTTAGAATCATAGAAGCCAAGGCATCCACAGCCCTCTTTTGTCATGCAAAAGTGTGCTGTGTGGGGGGAACTGCTCCAAGTAGATGTTGGAGAGAGTCTATGACATGTCATCTGCAGTTCAAAGCTGGAGTAATAGTGATGTTTGGTTCTGTTTGGTTCCGTAGGACTCTGAAAACCCAAAGGGGGATGTTGGCACAGACACATGTTCAGAGGCTCTGTACAAGTCATTCTGACCTCAGGAAGACCTAAGTAAGAAGGAGGCTAAACCTCAGGACATAAGATCAGGATCACACCTAAATATTTGCTGGTGGTGTGTGCATGCTTGCTCCCCCAGTCTGTGAGGGCCCCACTCCTACTGAATCTCTGCCATCATTTCCAGCCTTGTTCTGAATCCTGAATGGATGACTCCCCACCACATTCTACTTTCTCCTCTCCCTTCTCCCCTCCTTCTTATCAAGGCCACCCACTTTCACTTGTCTTTGCTATTAGCCAGCTAGCTCATTTAATCACAGGGCCCACAGAGGGCAGACCATAACAGTCTACTCGAGCACCACAGGGTTTGACAGTCTCTCCTGGCCTCTGTAACTCACAAGCATAAAATTTTTAAAACTCATTTTCTTTTTGGTATGCATACATTTTTTCTATTTTTATTTAAATTAGAAACAAGATTGTTTTACATGTCAACATCTATCGCCCTCCCCTCCTCCCCTACCCCCAGCTAACCCATATCCCATCCCCTTTCTGCTCCCCAGGGAGGGTGAGGCCTTCCATGGGGGAATCTTCAAAGTCTGTCATATTATTTGGAGCAGGGCATAGGTCCTCCCCATGTGTCTAGGATGAGAGAGTATCCATCCCTCTATGTGGAATGGGCTCCCAAAGTCCATTTGCATACTAGGGATAAATACTGATCTACTATCAGAGGCCCCCCAAAATCTTAAATATACAAATTACAAATAAATAGAAAGGGAAATCTGAAATTTGGTGGTGGGGAGTACCATCACTGTGGGCCCACCCACTGAGTCCCTATTTAGTAGTTTTGCTGAAGTCTCATTATGTATCTACAGGGCTAAGGTGCTGCAGATCTGGAGCAGCATTTTGAGAACTATTCCCATAGTGATTGCAGGGTCATGCCTGTACCTTTTCCATTCTCCACTAGGATTCCTCTTGCCATATGTTTGCTTTTATCAAAATTCTTGGACTCAGCCAAATAGGTAGAAACATGAGTAGCCATGAAATATTCTTTCCTAAATTGTTAATGTCTGTTACCTTTCTCTGGCTTTAATTCTGATATCAACTAAAGTAAACACATTGCTTGTTCTCTGTTCCTACCGTGGTGAGTCTGTTTTTCAGTTCCTGGTTAGCATCAGACCACATATTTATCATGTTCCTAGTGTACCCAGCAGGGTGGAGTGTCTGGATTGCTGAGCTCATTCTGTTCTCGGCTGGCCTTAGCTAAAAACCACAGAATCTTTTTCTGGCCTGTGGATGGTTTGTTCATACCCACAGCACCTGAAAAAAAAAAAAAGTGAGGTTTGCTTCTTGTTCTTTTAAAAACTGAAAGGTATTTTGAAAGTTCTTTGATACTGACTTATTCCCCAAATAGGCATTCCATGCCTGGTTTAAGCTGTGTGCTTCTCAACCAACATGTCCCTTGATTCGGCCTCATGCCAGTGTCATCTAGAGAACTGAAATATTGCTGCCTGGGAACTGACTTGGAGGTCCTGTCCATTTGATGTGGGTTGTGATCTGCCAGGGAGGTCTGCAAAAGCTCCCAGGTGGTCATGGCACAAAGAAGGTTTGGATATCCTGAAGGACCTGGTTCTCCCTGGGAATTTCATGAAAACCATACATCGTCTCCCAGTTCATAATTTTGACAGATTTGCATGCCTGCCTCACTTCAGTGTGTGCCTCCTGTTGAAGCTTTCCTTTTGCATCCTGAGACTTGAAAAGATAAGGATCTGCTCTTTAAATGCATCACAAAACATTAACTCCATTCTGCATCATGGATAGAACTTAACCAAGCCAAAAGTGGAAAAAAAAAATAAATTGCTGAGTTCTACATTTCCAGATACAATTTAACTACCCCATAAGGATTTGGCAGAGTATGGTGTCCTTGTGATTGACAGCTGAAACATGATAATTTGTAGTAAATGTTCTCTTTGAAACCATTCTTTAATTATCCCTCTGCTTCTTTTAAGCTAGCCTGCAAAGCAGTGTGATTTATTGCAGCACTCTCATTCATCCACTGCCGAAGCCTGGCTTGTATCCCATGCTACAGAGGCTATCTATTCCAGACTGATGTCTTGGGGTCTGAGATTGGAGCCAGCTAAATGGCCCTTGGTCCATCCCCTGGTGTGTGTGGGGGGGGGGGTGCTGGACTGGGAAGCTCTTAGCTACCCAATTGTAGACGAGACACAGGCATCATGTCATTTTAGGAGGGCTCTCAGTCCTGGAGTGTCTGGTTTATTCAAGCATCCTCTTAAATAGCTTTCCAACAGTGGGGTGACCCCAGAAGACATCTACTGTCATGTATAAAGCTGATATCAAAAAATTCTTTTAACCCTAGCAACACACCTTAACAGTTCCTAGGCAGGTAAACAAAGCTCTCAAAACAGGTTCAGGCACACCCAGGGCGTAGGTCTGTTGTTATGCAAACTAGGAGACAATCTCCACTGAGGCCAAGCCATCCAAAAAACAATGGGAGATTCCAGCTCCTGGGATAGAGCTGAGGTTTGGACCCCAAAACTTTATAATTGATAATTTTGGGGCCCCAACAGTCCATGTCATCTCTCTTTGTTCCTCTTCACTGCCTCCTTTTCTGCCTTCCCCACATCCCTCATCCCCTCTTGGTTCTCTCTGAACTTCCCTCAATTAGTCCCCTCTTCTGTCTTTGTGTCACATGTATTCCATCACCCTCTGTTTTTCTTACTTCCACACACACTTCCTTAAGTTCTCTTTCTCCCTCTCAGTAGGTCCTGTTCTACCTGTAGTATACACACACTCTCATGCACACACACACACACACACACACACACACACACACACACACACACAATCTATCATCTATCAATATATCATTTGTATGTATGTATTCAATTTATTACATATAGGCATATGCATTTCCACAGGTGAGAGATAAAGTGTAGTATTTGTTGGGCTGGCTTATTTTGCTTAAAGTGATGCTTTTCAGTTGCATCCATTTTTCTGCAAATGGTTTGTTTTCATCTGTCTTTTCAGGTGAAGAAAATTCCATAGTGTGCCTGTATACTTACTTACTCATTCATCTGTTGATGGACAGTCTTCCATGTTCAAGGGATATTTCCCCTGTAAAAACAATTACACATATAAGAGTATCACTTTGATAGTTATAACAATGTCATATAAACTGAAAGAAATTAGTTCATGCCTAGTATTCCACTGGCTTGAAAAATAATACAAATTCATTTCTGTCATATGAGACTCTCTAAAAACAGCTTACACTGAATAAACTAGAGACTGGCTGTTTCTAACATAACTGATGTAAAAAGAAAGGAATTAATTTCTACCTTACCCATGAAGTAAATATATGTCACCTAATACAACTCCCCACACCATAGTCAGGTGATAGTTCTGTCTCAAATAAGGTTGGTATCAACAGGTCCAATCACACCCTTTTTGTCCTTTCTTTGGGTTCTACCTAGCATCTTAGAGTAACAAAGCCTGGAATTTGTACCAGGCTTTTTCTTTTAGGCCACCAACCAGCTCCCAGTCATGACACAGAGACTTATTATTAGTGTTGAATGCTTGGCTTAGCTTAGATTTGTATCCGGCTAGCTCTTTTTCTTTAACTTACATTAACCTGTTTCTCTTTATCTACCTTTTGCCTTGGGACTTTTTACCTTCTCCTACCTTTTTGTTGTCCCTGTGTCTGGCTACCTGGTGGTCACCTGGCTTCTGGCCCCAGGTGTCTCCTCTCTTCTCTCATTCTTTCTTCTCTTCTTCCTTCTCTCATTTTGAGCTTAGATTCTTCCTCTTATTTATTCTCTCTGCCTGCCAGCACTGCCTATCCTTTCTCCTGCCCAGCTATTGGTCAGTCATCTCTTTATTAGAACAGTCAGGTGCCTTGGGCAGGCAAGCTGAAACAAATGCAACAGATTGTTTCATAAGTAAATAAATGCAGCATAAACAAAAGTAACACACCTTTACACAGTTAAGGTAACATTCTGCAGCATAAACAAATGTAATGCATCTTTGCCTACATAAAATAATATTCTACAACAGAAATGTGTTTTATAAATCACTAACTACAGTTAAGAACATGGCAGGCTCTTCAGAATGACACTTGTCAACACTGAGATCAAAGTCTGAGCCTTCGGAGTTCAGTGGTTGATCGAACCTGCAGATCTGAACAAAGAGTCAGTGCCACTTTGCTGCTTCAACAGCACAAGAAAAATGAGAATTCATATTATCACTTGACCAACCCAAAGCATATTGTTCCATGATGCAATTTAAAATAAAATTCCTGCTTAAAGTACAAATCTAGCTTTAAATCCCTTTCAAATGTTGAGGTTACCAGGCTCCTTGTCATCACTTAGGGCTTTCATGTTCACAGTGGCTAATTTGTGTGTATTATGTGAGTATTTGTAAAGCACGTATGTTCACATTCATTTGTTACCTTTAACCTAGTCAGACTAGAGGAACAGAAACAGAAATATTTATATAATTTTAAGAAGTGACTGGGGGTTGGATGCAGTAAATTCTATTGGTGTCATTTGAGAAAGTTGGGCTGCCCAAGCCACACCCCCTTCTGGGAGTCTGGAGATGGAACTCAACTGAAATTAGGCAAGGACTCCCCAGCAGCCAAGAGCCTCTCTCCTTCACTTTTGGCTGGGGCTCATGGTCCAGGACTTCTTACTCCCTGGAAGGTAGGATTATGAGTCCCCAAATCCAATTGTTGTGCCTAAATTCATGTTATTCTAGGACATAAGGGGTTATTGAGGGTGATGCCAGGCCCAACGTCAAAGGTGGAAGAGTTGGTGTTACTGTTAGTTATGGAATATCCCAGGGTGTCTTTTGGGCATTCCATAAGAGCTACAGTGCCTTCTTGATGCCATTGAACTTGGCTGCTTTTTCCAGGCAGTAGGTCAGATCCATGAAGGACACATTATGGGGAGAAACACAGACAATCCTGCCGATGAGCTTCCCTTTCAGCGCTGGGATGACCTTGCCCACATCCATTCTTACTAGCGGATGTAGCAATGATGTGCCTTGTGGCCCCACAGCTATCTTGCCACAGGTTCCCAGATGGTCCATTGTGGGTCTTCTGGGTGGCAATGATAGCATGGACCATAGTCATAAGTCCCTCCAGGATGCCAACATTGTTACAGATGACCTTGGCTAGTGGAGGGTAATCAATCAGTTGGTGGTTCAGGAGGCATTGCTAACAATATTGAGTTGAGTACAGGATCATCGTAAACACAGGGCCACCAGAAGAAGGGGCAAAGATGATGCCCCGTTGTGCTTCACCACTCAAATGGACCCTAGCCTTCTCTAGGGCAGTGAAAACACTGGTAGATTCCACAACATGATCAGTATCGGCTGTATATACATACCATTTAATATCATCAAGTTCTCACTCCTGGAAGATGGAGACATTCCCCTCGGATTGTAAGTTTTCCATTCCCAGTTTTGGCTGTGCCACAGAACTTGTGTAGGTCAAATCATAATGGAACAGAAAGACCACGCAGTTGCGGTCAGCGAAGGGGTCACCAATGGCAACAATATCCACTTTGCCAGAGTTGGAAGCTGCCAGGTGACCATTACCCAGTATGACCAAATCTGTTCACTCCAACTTTCACCAGCATGTCTTGTAGATGAGGCTGGCATTACAGGAGAAGATGCAGCTGTCTATGATAACAGAGAGCCTAAAAAACAATTTTTTCTTGGGGGTTAATGAATAATTGAAGCTCAAACAGCTAGGGAGCCACTCAGAGATTGGGGCTATGAATTGACAGCTCCTCCCAACCTGTGAAGCTGGTAGTTGAGGAACAATAAAGGGATAGCAAACAACTGAATTTCATATTCATTGTATTTCTGCCATTTCCATAAAGGGTATTTTAGTTTGTGTCAATAAATCAAACTGTAGGTACATTCCTACTCTGGGATTCCAAGCAGGTTGTAAAACACAAAACTGTGACTTTGTATTGGCTTTGTACTAGCTTTATGACAAAAAAAAGTAAAGACACTTACCACATATTTAGGTATCTCTAAGCGATTGTTTCCTTTGATAACAGCTTGGGGAACAGGTTTTCATTAACGCTTGATGAATCATGTAGTTCTTCAAATTGGCCACTAGATGGTAGTCTTTAGTTAGCATTGTCACATCTGCTCCATGGTGGGAGCTTTGATTCTAACTGAAAATATTTTGTGTGTGTTCAAAGCTGTTTTCTTCAAATACATGAGGCATGGCGTAAGGACTTCATGTAGTCCGAAAGTCGTCTTTTACATGTCAAATACTACTTCCTCCTCTTCTTCTGCCTAGATCTTGCTTACAGATACTGTTTATTGAACAAATCAATTTTTCTCTTCTGTAGCCCTAAGCGATGGCTGTTTGAAGGTTTCCTTTTTCCCAGAGGATTGACGTCTGCACTTACAAGGGTCAAAAAGATATAGTGTAAGGATAATGTTCCTGGGAAGAACAGGGACAATGTGCTAGGGGTCTGCTGCCAACTTTGAGACCAGTGAGGAACTAGAATCCACAAGTAATTCCCTCTTGCTCTGCAATCCAACTCACTGAAAACAGCAGAGCTGCCTGGCACTGATGTCACATTGCCAAATGCATGTGTGGTCCCTCTGGACAACCCAACAAATGTCTTTGCTCTGATGTGCTGAGCCCTTCTGATTTTGCTAGCAAGAGCAAAACCGACCAACACCAACTAATTCACACAGGCTGTTTGCGTATTGTGGCCCGAAGGCTCTCTCTGTTTGCCATGAGTCACCCAATTAACGTCATCTACAATTATTTCCTCTTCATTTTCCCTCCCCACTGACTGTTGATTCTCCCAATGCCACCAATTTCCTTAACTAATTCACTTTAATAACAAAACCTGCATTTCAGGTTCTCCTACTTCACACACCCAATAAAAAATGAGATGCCCTTCCCAATTTTATTCAGGACACCAAATCCTTTGACATATTCTAAGAATTCTTCCTGTTCAGTTTTACCATCTGTCCGTATTTCCTTAACGTTCTCTTACTGTTGAACTCAAGTATTTACATATGGACACTAATAAAATCATTTCTAGTAGCTCTGCCATTGAAAGCTCTCCTGGACTGAAACACACTCCAGGCTTACCAGCTGATCTGTTCCTCTTGGTTGTTGCAAGAGGGGTATAGGGAGAACATAGTTACTTGAGAGGAAATATAAACTTTTGGGCCTGAAGCAACAACAGGAAGTTGGATTTCTGGCTGCTACCACATTAAACTTAGTTGAGGTTTTTATTGTTTGTGGGGTAGGAAAATTTTATTTCCTGAAGTCTAGTAGCAATTGGCAAGACCCCGCTCTACTCACTGTGAAAAGCCCCACAACAGCTCCACAGCTATTGAGAACTCCTCGGAGACTCAGCTGCCTCCAGACCACTGAAGGCCCCAGTTGGTTTAGGCAAGATTAGTTCAGCTTCGGTTATTTAATGGTCTCTGTCTGTGTCAATCTGTTCCTCACCACAGAATCCAAAGGTGGATTCAATGCCTTCCCTCAAGTCTCCCAGCCACCCACCAGGCTCCTCTCTTGCCCCTTCTCCCACAAAATCTTACTTGCACTGTATGTGGCATTTATGTATTTTTGATGGTCTGGGGAAAGGCAAGCTGGTTATGTTCACAAGTATTGTGCAATGGAAAGTTATTTGGACACCCATACTCCTTACAAGCAGGCTGGCATCCATCTCTACAGTGAGTTGCTAGCCTGCTTGGTCTTTATATTATCATTCCAGCTCTATTACATCTCTCCAACTCCTGTTCTCTCTCGATCTCTCTCTCTCTCTCTCTCTCTCTCTCTCTCTCTCTCTCTCTCTCTCTCTCTGTGTGTGTGTCTGATTATATATACCATATATTTTATGGTATGTATTTTATGATATATGTATTTTATGATATATATCATTTTTGAGATATCGTTTCACTGTATAGCCCTAGCTCTTCTGTAACTTGCTCTGTAGACCAACTGGCCTCCACCTGCCTCTGCCTCCCAATTTCTGGGATTAAAGGTGCAACCCATTCTTATTTAATGGTTTTTAGCACTCTATCACCATGCTTATACAATACAGTCATGTTTTGGCTATGAAACCTGCACAGATACTGAAAAGATCACTCAGCCTTTTATTAAACAGTGCCCTGGCCTTCATAAAAGACGTTTTGGGACATGACTTTACTTGCACAGAATTGAGATGAGCAAATTGAATTTTGTCATTTGGCTCTTTTTTTTTCACCAGGAAATTCCATGCAAACATTGTTAACAGTCATTCATCATTTAACAAGTAATAATTGAACATCTAATTATGAAAAGGAGTACATTCTCGGTCCTGTTGATCACTAGCCATGAAAAGGCCTGTGTGACTGTGTATAGTTCTAGGCTCTAATAACCCCTATGAAGAAAGAGTGTGCAGCAATTTGAGAGTCTGTTACTAGAAAAAAAATCTCAGTTAACTCAGCTACCAGAACAGAATGCTGTTGGGTGGTCTCAGTAGCACACATGTATTTTTCTCTTGGTCCTAGAGGCTGGCAACTTCTATGGGAGCTGGAATCCTGCATTATGAGCAGCCTTGTCTCTGGATGCTTCATAAGACATATGGTCTCTAAAGTCAAGGAGGAATCTTCAAGTGTTCACAGGGCAAATTCCTACTGCTAAAAGGCCCATAGGGAGGCCCTTTAACATTTCCTGCATGGGAGCTTTAGTGGTTTCAGTGAATAAAGTTCCATCCTGGGGACATTTATTTGTTTGTTAAAGGGCTGCTTCCTAACTTGTTCACATAGTTCTTTTTACTGCAGAGCCAACTCATCCAGCACATTGCCTTCACTTAAGCATGCAGTTTCTCTACTTTCTCATAGGTATCTATTCCCCACAACCAATGGGACCCCCCACACTTCCCTGCACAGAGTGCCATGACTCTTCAGCAACTTCACAGCTCTGAACTTAGTTGATTTCCTCTGGATCCTTTATGTACTGAATTGTAGTTCTCCCTAAACCAGTCTATAGAACATCTCAGGCAATGTGTGACAAGGAAGTGGCATCACTATCCTTGAAGCCAATCGGGAACAACAAAAGTCAAGAGGATAAAACTGAACTTATTTCAATGTGATTTGGTGTGATAATGATATATGGTCCAAAGCAGACAGCGCAACAGCCTTATCCCGGAACATGTCAGAATCCAAGACTAACTGTGCTCTTGAAGTCTTTGGTGCTTTTCTGGGCATGGATAACTAGATGGCTCGGAGAGGCATCTGTATGATTGAGTTTGCTGTTTATGCCTAATGCTATACTGCTTTCAGTAAGCTGAAATGCTGCAGAGTAAGAGAGAGAAAAAGAAAATGACATGAACATAAACAGAATGTGTCATATAGAAGGAATAAATAACCCCACATTTTAAAATTTTGAATGCTTGCCTTTATTTTTTTGTTTGTTTTTAAGCTGAAACAGCTCTCTTTCCTAGCTGTCATTGTGATGGGTGAGCTTTAGCCTGACGGCTCAGTGCATCTCTCCACGAATCCACTACTGCAGCCCTGTGGTAGGGGACTTGGGGATCAGTACACAGCAGCTGCTTGCTGAAGGTCAAGTCCCTGATAAACAGCAGAGCTGGGAGTCCAGCCGGCACAGCCTCATCCCTGTGCCTGGCTTCTTAACGCTATATTGCACAATTAGTAGATTCCTGTTTATTTTCCCAGTCATAAACCCTGTTTAAATTTCCATAAATGGTAATTTGATTTTTTCCCCTTCTCTGGACTGTAAACTTGTATAATTGAATTTTTATGGACTTTTGCACCACGGGTGATATTTGTAATGGATTTATTTTTTGAAATTATGATGTTCAATGAATCCTGTAATCTAGACATACCTCCCAAGAAACCAAAGACCTCCCAGTTGGTCTTTCATTTGACTAAATTCCGTTTCACCAAATGTATGACGAATTTCCTAGATCTGTGCTAGCGAAGCATCACACACAGGGGTGCTTAGAACACAACAGTTTTGGCTTAAAGTTCCAGCTACTAGATCAAGTTCAAAATCAAGTTCTTCTCAAGTTGATCCTCCAGAGGGCAGAAGGGATAGAGTGGTTTTTTGGGGAGATAGCTATCATCCCAAGTACCAACCCCTGTGTGCTGCTTCGACTCTAAATCCCCCCTTTTAATTGAAATACTCTCCATATTGAACAAGGCTCATGCCATTACCTTACTTGAACCTGATTACATCTTTAGGTATTCTTTTTCCAATAAACAAAGGCACGACAGCATGAGCTAGTGTTTCAGTATAGTTTGGAGTGACTCACACAGTCCAATGCTAGTATTGACTTCTAAGCCACAGCAGTGAACTGAGGCAGAGCTGGGCAAGACTCAGACCTTTCTGGCAATAGGCTGACGGAAGCCTCCCTTCTGCAGAGTGGTGAGCTGGACCAGCAGGCTTCCACTCTGAGGCATCCTAAGTAACAGGGTAATTCTATTTAAATGGAACTCATGCCTTACATTTAGTACAGTTTCTCACTGAAGTAGGCCCAAAGCTTTACAGAATGATGGGTTCACCTTGCCAATGTCTCTACATTTGTCACACTCTAAATGTTTACCCCAGACCTCTTTAGAAGGACTACTTCTTGGGGCACAAGTGAAAGGGCACATTCAGGGTCCTTTCTCCTCCCTAGACTTTGAGCTGTTTGTCCTACACCCACAAAGACAAGTCCACTGTAGTCTCCATCTTTCTCATGTGTGGAGACACTTGTATCCCTGGTTGCCAGAGAGGCTGACAGCTGTCTGGCTAGGGAGAGCTGCTTGAGGGGCTGCAGGTGATTCACTAGTTGTGGACTGCCTGACCTTGGACTCTGGAACTTCACTGTCAACAGCACCTGTCAACACGTGGCAAGACCTTATGTTATCTGGTCTGCTTTCAAGGTGCCACTAGGATGTGCGACCTGGTGGTACACTGGTGGAAAGCGTGGAAAATGTGTCCCCTAGGCTACACAGAAGCCTATGGGGTGGGGGTGGGGGCAGGTCCCAGGGAGTGGCAGGAGATGGCCCAGCTTTGTGCCTGAGTACAGCCCCCTGTAGTCATTAAGCACTCAGTTCCAGGCAGTAAGAATGTGCTCTTACTGATCTCTAAGCCTGCTGTTTTAATTCATCCTTGTGTTTTTCCACTGAGAGAGCTTTGTGAAAGAGTTAAAATGCCTTCTTGGGCTGGGGCTATAGTTCAGTGGTAAAGTCCTTGCCTAAAGTGTATAATCTCCAGTATCACAAAAAATAAAATAATAAAAAATAAAGTGATATCTTTAACACATTTTAGCACAATTTAGCACTGTTTGTGTTTGGGGGGGGGTGGGGATGTGTGGATGAGTGTGTGTAACCACTTGCACATGTGTGGAGGGGAAAAGTCAAAAGCTTCCTTTGTCTTGGAGAGGGAGGCAGGATCTCTCAATAAACACAGAACACATGGATTAAGCTAGGTTGGCTGGCTAGAAACCTCAAGCATGCCAGAGTTCATCGACTGAGCTGGGCTGACTGGCCAGCAAGGCTCAAGCATCTTTGTCTCTGCCTTTGCCTCCAATACTGGGATGACAGGAGAACAATGCCATGCTCAAATTTTATGTGAGCTCTGGGAATCCAAACTCATGCCTCCTGCTAACAAAGCAGGAACTTTACCAATTGAGCCAGCTCTCCAAGTGACTGGATTTTAAACCATAAGATCTGTTTTAAATGCCATGTCTTGCTTTACTATGTTTTACTTGAGGTTTTCACGGGAAAGTATGCTGCTTTGAAGGACAAAGTTTTCAAAAGTAGAAAAGGACAAGAAGATTGGTGAACAGTGTAAACAGTGAAAAATGACATAATTGCAACGGACATTAGTAGGTCAGTGGAACATAAACCCTGAGGGGAAAACAGAGGCCAGGCTGTTTGAACAGGGAGGAAGTCAGAGAGGCAGGGGACAGGGGGGCAAGGGGATAGGCAGGCAGGAGACAAGAGGGAGGGGAAGCAGGACAGGGGGCATGGGGCCAGGGGAAGGAGATGGGGACAGGGGTAGAGGACAGGAGCAAGGGACAGAGGTAGGAAGGCAGTGGGAAGGAGACAGGGGTAGAGGGCAGGGAGCAGGGTTAGGAGGCAGGGGGCAGCTTTCCACTGGCTTTAGGAAGCAAGGGGAGTTTCAGACTTTACTTGTCCAGAATAGCAGATGGTGTCTTAGTGACATGGCAACATGCTAAATGACTGGACAAGGAAGACAAAACAGAAGGATGGCTGACATGCAATGATGTGGCTCTGCCTGAGGGTAGCAGAGGCCTAAGGAGCCAGTATGAAGGAACTGGGGATGTATACTGATTGACCGAACTTGGACTTGGGCCTAGAATTGAAGGAGTTGGCTTTATTTAAGCTCCCATGCAGAAAGAAGGGCAATTACATTTGCAGAGCTATGGAAGACAGAGGCTGCTGGTTTTCCTGGAAAGAGTGATGCTGGCAATGAGACACTGACAGGGTAGCACATGAGCAGCCACTAGATAGCAGTGTACTTTTTGTCTCCCCTTAAGGAATGTCTAGGAAAAATACATCTACATACATTTTCCACCTACAGTTTCTTTCTTTCTTTCTGTCTTTCTTTCTTTCTTTCTTTTTTTTCTTTTTGCCTCCATGTGACTCATTACCTTTCTTCCTAGGATTATTCTTCCAGGAACAACAACAATCCTGAAAATGAAGAGGAAGCCAACTGCAGGGCTTAGCAAGCCTCCTTTGAGAAAGCTAGGTGTGTGTGTGTGTGTGTGTGTGTGTGTGTGTGTGTGTGTATCTGTATGTTTGCATACATCTGTCTGGAACTGTGGGCCATCCCACACTGGCAGACACCCTAAGATCCATGGTCTCCTGCACAGCACACAGCTATTTGTGTTCTGATATTCATGATAGCTCCCAGAGATAAGGATTAGGTCAGTCATACCTATAAGGTAACAGTTTACATTTTGGTTGTTCTCTGTCACCACAGCTTAGTCTTTGTACCCTTATGAAAAAGACAGAGAGACCTTGTTTTGAAATATCTATTCTTCATAGTTGCTAAGCAGACAGATATTAATCAGAAGACAGACACCCTATCTATTGAAGTGAAATGAACAGGTCCTGTGTTTAATCATAGAACTCGGTCTTTCCTTGACCACTAAAGGTATTTGGAATGCATTTTTAAAGACCATTCTTTCCTTTTAGGTAATGAGCCATCACGAATGAATCTTCACTCCTTAAAAGGCCATGCTCAGGTGTGCTGGCTGCTAACTTAAGTAGATACGATTAAGAACATATTTGAGTTCTTTCTGTTAGACATTTGTAACTGCTGATGAGAGCTGAGATGCTAAGAGTTAAGTTTTTCCCTAATAACTTTAACACCTGGTTATACCAAAGAGATGTCAAAGGTTAATTTCTAATTTGCATAAAGATTTTCATTACCTAAATATTATTATCAAGCAAGCGTGAACATAAATTATAAAGACCAGTTATATCCATTTGGGAATTTTACACCCACATCAGTATCTTATTTACTCTGACAGAAGTTTTCAGTATTGAATTCTAGGTTTGGGATAAGACTCATTCAGGGGTTCCTGAATCAGTCTCTGAGTTCATCACTTCCATGGACCTCTCTGTATCCAAAGTTGACCAGTAAGCCTAAGAAACCTGAATCTGTGGTCAGATGCTTCCCACACACCTGACTGCTATCTAGTGGCTGCTCATGTGCTACCCTGTCAGTGTCTCATTGCCAGCATCACTCTTTCCAGGAAAACCAGCAGCCTCTGTCTTCCATAGCTCTGCAAATGTAATTGCCCTTCTTTCTGCATGGGAGCTTAAATAAAGCCAACTCCTTCAATTCTAGGCCCAAGTCCAAGTTCGGTCAATCAGTATACATCCCCAGTTCCTTCATACTGGCTCCTTAGGCCTCTGCTACCCTCAGGCAGAGCCACATCATTGCATGTCAGCCATCCTTCTGTTTTGTCTTCCTTGTCCAGTCATTTAGCATGTTGCCAAAGCCATCTACCTACAGCTCTCTAGATCCAAACACCCTTCTGAGACTGTATTTCATGATAGAATCATCCACATGCTTGCTCAGTTCCCACAACCTCTTAATGCTTTCTCTTCTCATCCTGTACTGTACAAATCTCTATGTCAAATGGACTTTCTGTTCATAGGCCCTACGTACATCCCATACATTTGGTTATCCTTTTTTAGTATATGTGCCCTAGTAAGACTCCTACTTTCTTCTTTCACTCTGTGCTATTTCTTCCAGATGTAGAAGCACACACATGGCCTTGGTTTTACTAGTGCATACTAATTGTATGCAATGGGTTTCATTATAAGCTTTTTATATAAGTATATAATTATTTTGGTTATATTAGCTCCATTATACTTGCTCACCCTCCCCCACTCCAGCTAGCCCTCCTCTACCACACTATTTCCCATAATGCTGCAAAACACTTGGCCAGTAATTCAATACCCAGAGTTGTAATTAATTAAAATAAACTGATTTTATTTTATTTTATTCTGGGTTTTGAAGGCAGGGTCACACTATGTAGCCCAGGCTATTTGCAAACTTTCAGTTCTCCTATGTCAGCAATGAGAGACAGCTGTATTCTATTTTTGTGGCCTTTAACTTCTCCGGTAACATTTATGAACTTCAGTTACCACATCAGTTAATGGGAATATTAGTCAACAGCCTACTGTGCATTCTTTACCAACCCTAGAGGTTTTGCTGTCCCCTTTCTTACCTGATACAATCTTTTGTGACGACACCAGTCTGTGTGAGGAAGACTTCATAAATATGTTGTGCCTTGAAACTACACATCATACCTTGTATGTACTACTGTGTGGAAAATCTTTGGATACAGAGCTATATCTCTGTGTACCCCATACCCAGGACATTTTTGCAGAGGGCTCTCTGATTTATCTGTACACTGCATGGGAAGTGGATATAATCTTTTGTATTAGTCTGTTTCCTGTTGTAAGATAATATAGTGGATAAATTATAAAGAAGGTGGTTCATTTTGGCTCAAATTTCTGGTTCAAGAGCAAGGGATACTGACTATTCACCAATGGCCTCCTTGTGGTCAGGGTACCAAGGTGTCCAGGACAGAAAGACAAGAGTGAACATCTGTATGAATGTCATTCTAGACACTCAAGCCACTTTCACATCTACCAGTACTTAGTCATGGGTACTCCACACTAATGACTTTATCCATTCCTAATCATGTCCACACTGAACCCTTGGAGCATACTCAAAACATATCCAAATAGTACCATTCCTATTTTGTGGGAAAGGAATCCAAGCGTCTGAGGATAAAGGCTTGAGTGGGTTGCCTTAGATCCTCAAAAGGGCAAGTGGCAGAAATAAGGGTTGAAGTCGAGGCATGAGATTCTCAGTCCCGGATAGGCCCCTCACTCCTGATGCTTTAAGGGGCAGGATTTACTTTGTGTTGTTTATGTTAGAACATTCAATTTTGTAACTTGTCAAGACCAACCTATGGCTGAGTACAATTAAGAAGGGATTCTAGAAATATCATTAGAATAAATAAAGTGAATACTGCAGAAAATGTTAATAACATAAAAGACTATTTTGATGCTGATGGGGAGGAACCTTGTGCTTGGCTTTGCCACCAGTGACTCTGTTTCTACAAAGCTCAGCAGCACAGTGTCTGCATTCTGAAACATAGAGTCCTGAGGTTAAAGGAAGCATTCAATGCCATGTGATGGGAGGAGCGATAGTTCCCCCTACAGGTTCTCTAAGGTGGCTTTGTGCTGCTATGAACTACCCTCCCACTATTATATCCATTGCTTTTTGCCTTTGGCTAAGATCAAGTGGAGTGTTTGTTCCTGAGGCTTTTAATAATTGATGTGTTCTCCATCCAAGGACAATGTATTTAGACTGTGTGTGTGTGTTGCAAAGAACTAAGCTCAATTTAAAAGAAACTTTAAAAATGAGAGGTGTACTTGAATTCTCCTGGATGCTATTCTTTTGATATTGTTCCACCAAGATGCCACAGTGGATCATTCTTTGATATACAGGATGAAGTGCCCCATGTCTGAGTCTGCATTCCAGTATTCTTTCTCTGGAGCTGGGGGACTTTTCCCTTTTCAGGGATTATTGACAATGCATACTTGTTGCCTCCTCCCCATACCCATTCTTGGGTAGCCTGGAAGAACAATATTGGCATGCCATGAAAACCAAATTAACAGAGGAAATAACAGTTACACCTGCCTGCCTGGGGTTAACATGAAAGGCAGGCTTTCATGCTATATGATGAGTATGCCTGCCACGTTCTTTAGTTCATAAGGTGAATTTCATATTAGGGTCAGTTAAAAGACAAATATAGAAAGACAGTGAAAGGACAGAAGGATTCAGAGGGGGAAAAAAGAACCAACCAAGGACAAAGAGAGGAAGAGGAAAGAGAAAAAGTAAGTAACGTCAGTGGCTTGGTAGGTTCTGAGGTGAGTGAGCTGCTTGCAGTTCAACAGCTTTAGTCACACATCCTGTTATTCTCTTTGGGCACCAGAATGCATTTCACCACCCTTTGAAATTTCCATACACATTACAATGATTTTTGCAGTAATCTTTCTTTACTGGGAAATGGCTTATCCTTGTTTCTTTTCAATCTTTGAGGTCATTCTCTGTTTCAAGGTTTCATTTTCACACATAACGCTCAAGACTTGGAAATGGATAAAATCATGCATTTGGTTTTTAGTATTTCCATGGTAAAATTAACTTTGGGCCACTCACTAAAAATGAAAAGAAGAAAAAGTGGCTTCTTCCTCCCTAAACTAAAATGTTACATTTCTAAGTGTTCCCATCATTATTTTGTTGTGAGTATTTGAAAGTGCATTTTAATAAGCTTTTGGTTTCCAGGGCTATGTTTTATTGCAGGCTCTATGATAAAATAACTTAATGCCCCTTGCAAGTTGCTGTGTCTTTGTCATTGAAGAGCATTGAGCTTTTCAGGTCTCTCAAACTCTGCAGGGCTTTATGCATTTCTGTCACTGTCCGAGTAGGACAGGAATGGTGTCATTTCCTCTCCCCACTCCCCCTTCCCTCCAGGGTTACTCCCACCAAAGAACACTTCCTGCTGCTTCATTTCAGCTGGCCATACTGCCTGGAAGTCACAATAGCTCAGGGCACACAATTATTTATGAGAGCTTTGCCTCTGGGTATACAGAGCCCAGAGCACCACAATGGATTCTTGGTGAAGCTGAGCCTGGATCTGATTCCATCCCTAGAAGAACACTGATCCCAAACTCCTGTTTTGCAGAGGAAGCCACTAAACAGGAAGACTTCCACAGACCAAAGAGGGCTAATGAAATTAAATTAAGGATTCATTTTTATCCTGGAGTAAAATGGCACATAAAGGGGTTGTGAATTTCATTCACAATGAAGATGAATTTTCACCTGCATAGAAGTTAAAATACAATGACTGCTTAAATGCACTGTATAACTTCAGGGAAACCAAGAAAATTGCAATAATTCCAGGTGACATCATTTCTCATCTACAAGAAGCAGAAGGGCTTGAATCTTAGCATAATAAGAAACTCGGACTCCACGTTGCATGTCACTTAGGCAGTAGAGTGCAGAACTTGCTCTGACTCTATGATCTAATAGCTTCTCCCTACCACAGAACAAACTGCCATGTACAACTAACTGCCCAGGCAGCTGGGTCCACCACAGGGTGGCTTGGGTGGACACAAGCCTTCATGAATGAGCCGCTCACTCTTGCTTCTTGGTGCTGCCCACCACTGGCTCTTCTTTCTGAGCACAAGGTTTTTGATCATTTTCCTCCTGGAAATGATCTCCAAGACATGAAACAAATGCCATTCTCACCCTCAGTGGATTCGCCTTTGGGTGAGCACTCTGTCTGGTGTCCTTTCTCCCACCAACTCTTCTAATCCCATCAAGAAAACTGTTATCTCAATCAGGCGAATCCTGAATTCAGAGCACATGGACTGTCTCCCATGAAATAGAATGTTTAGGTTTTCGTAGAAGCTATATACAAACACACACACACACACACACACACACACACACACACACACACACACACACATATATATATATATGTGTGTGTGTGTATATGTAGTATGGATGTATACATGTGTTATACATGCATTATTGCAATATACATATATATTGTATACACACAGATATACGTTGTATTTTAGATTTTATCTTTTTTCATTTTCTCTTTATAAAATTCATTTTATTACCTGTAATAAGTTTCTATAAATGGACTTTCTAACCTTACCACTCCTTTACCTTTATAATAATTTGTTAAAAATGAACATTTACTTTACTTCTCGAGAACTAAGCAACAAAGCATGCAACATAGACTATGATAGCTTAAGCTCCATTAGCTTTTACCCACACTGCTGAAGCAGTTCCTGTCACTGTCTAGCTGAGTCTTTCTGGGAACCCCTAAGGACAGCTCAGAGTGGCAAGTTCAGCTAGGAATGTTTTTGCTCTTTCTCGAGAACCAACAACTAGCAGAATCCCTAAGGGTTAGTAGGTCATGGTGTTACCCAGACACTACCCATCTCCCACCTCACCCCAGCATAGCAACGTACTTCCATTGTGCATCTGCTCCAATAAGCACAGGTAAGTCTCCTTTTCTTCCTGGAACTGTGCTAGATTTTCATTAATGTCTTTCACTTTAAGCTCTGTGTTCTCTCCATGTCCTGTGGGGTCATCCCGGGGATGTGTTCAAATCACAGCTACTACAGCCTTTGCAGGATGTCTGGTCCCTCAAGAGAGCTCAGGCTTTGTTACTGGCCTAAACTCTGTGTGCCTGGCTCATTCTTCTGCCCAGGGAGTGTTTTCCAGAAAGAAACACTGCCCTGAAAATGGCCAGTCGCCAGACATTTTCAAAGCCTGTCCTTCAGATATTCTGTCACAGGTAATCTTTTCTTTCTCATTAAAGCATGAAGCACTGTTTAAAGCCTTGTGTTAAAACGCTCAAGTCCTTAAAGATCCCCCAGCACTCCTTTTTCTATTGCTGTACACATTGCATTTTCTATCTAGCTAGTTGTTATAGGTGAGTATTAGTTATACAGTGATATTGCTATACATTTATCTCAGCATATATTTCTTTTAGGACTCATGATTTGTTTCATATCCTAACTCAATCTTTTAGGGTCATTCCCAGCTTTAGGCTTGATTAGATGTGTTCTGAAGAGAAATATTTTTAATCATTAAATGAGAGCTACCTGTCTATACACAGCTTCTAATATCTGTCAGGGTGGTATCTATAGTCCTTTAATGAGAAGTCTGCATAGAGGGGTTGTGCAAGTTTAAGGCATGGGGTAAAATTAGACTTGTAATTCAGATGCCACTGGATATGAATTTATACTAATTCATATATTTCTTTCTTCTCACTTCAAACCTGTCCTTTAAAATGGATTATATAAAATTAATTATATACTTTGAAAAACCCTTAGGTACAATCTAATTGAATGACCTAGTTATATCCATTAATCCATTTGTGTGCCCATTTCCATATAAGTCCTTTATCATTTCACTCTATATATTATAAAAATAATGTAAACATTAAGTACCAAAAGGTACCTTACAAACCAATCCTTGTGATATGACTGACAAAAGAATTAGTCAGAGGGATACAAAGTATAGTCCTGTGATTAAGAGGTAAATAATTCCCAATGAAAATGTAATTCCCAAAGCACTATTATCTTAAGAATGAATGAAAAATGGAGCAGAGACATGAATAATTGGGTGGATGTGGTGATAGCCTTCAAAAGGCAGGGTCCGTTGGGACAGGATTTCTACAGCTATAGTATTCTTGAGTGCACACAATTTGGTCTGGTAACTTAGAATGAAATTATGTAGATGTAGGTCTGGTAGTGATTGCTGTGGCATAAGAAGGACAAAAAAAGCTGTATGTTGTCTACCAGGAAATAAAAGCAAAAAATCAAGTCTACTCAGGTAAGAATGGTAAGTTTCAAAAAGACACCTTTGATATGATAATGAAACTTTCTCTGTAGACCAGACTGGCCTTGAACTCATAGAAGCCAACATGCTTCTGTCCCCCAAGTGCTGGGGTTAAAGGCATGCACCACCACAATCCCAGTGGTGGAAGAAGGATTTTTAAGCCAGAAGCATGAGAGAACACTTTTGTGTGTGATAGATGACTTTATTATTAAAGTACATAACGGTTTGTCTCAACTTGTCCATTTTTTTTTAAAAAAAATAAGTAAGTTTGATTATACTTTTGCTTATAGATAAGTAAAAGAAAATGTTGGGTTTTGTTTGCTTCTTGGAAGACTGTGATCAAAGCTAACTTGCCCTCTCTCCAAGCCTGTATTTCACTGGACAGTCTGTCAAGGGAATGCCTCAGGCTTTGGTCCATTCACAGGCCAGTTGTGAGTCACAGTCTGAACATGAGGAAATGTTCATTTACTTTTTCATAGTTGTGGCCATGAGACCTTTTTTGTTTTTTATTTTTTTGATTGTTGTTATTGAAAGCACTATTCTCACCTAAAGTGCCTGTGGAGAAGGCTATTTTCTGCCACAGGCAGGGAGCAGAATGTCACAACCCAATTCCAAATGCTCCCTTCTGTTCTGATAGCTTTGGGAAGCTGAGGTGGCACAGCGGCCTGGAACACACAGGCCTCATCCGATGTAGATCAGCTCTGTTAATTAGCTGTTTCGGGGTTCTTAAAGCCCCGTGGCTTTGGAAACACTTGTTAACCCACAGAGGGAGGAGACAAGCTGGAAGCAATTGGACTCAAGCCTGAATTTATTATAACTCATTTCAGTAACACCTGATCTTTCCAAATCCATGTTCAGGATCTGTTGAAAATTACAGTTGACTTAGGTTGTTCTCAGTGACGCACCAAGGAGGTTGCACTTCAAGGCTTCTTGAAGCCACTGAAACAGGAGAGCAACAGAAAAGAAGTGATAAGTGGGACTTTCTGGACACGAATGTGCCATTTTCCAGAGGCTAGAAAATGGATGGTAGGGAAGGGGGAGAGAGAAACCAGCTGATGTACAAAAGTCACCTCAGGGTACCCAGGAATCTGCATTTCTGTCCTAATGAAACTAAGAGCCACCCCCCACTCATACACACCACACGGCAATCAGTGCACAAAGCTGGCATTTAACACACTCATAATTCTTCAGAGTGTAATTCTCGTGACATAACCTGACCAACCACATAAAACCTAATGAAGAAAACAACCGTTGTCATTGGCAACAGACACAGGAATTACATCACAAGTAAACCACATACTTTCTGCCACAAAGAAGGTTGGAGTACAGCAAAAGTGAGGCAGTGTTCTTCAGCTACTAATAGGATTAAAATGTCTTGAACACATGTATGAAGATAATAGTAAAACTCACAATTTTGTATCTGGTATTGGAATTATCTTGAAACCCCCAAATATAAAATAAATGCTTACATCAAATTTAAGAAAACATACAAAATCTAATTATGCTCCTGATTTTCTTGTAAAACCCACTGCAAACTAAGTTTTTTCAAGATAACACTTAAAACAGCCACCTGACTGCTAAAAGAACACACACAATGATTTTACTTCATTTTCATCTTGGGAAATAACATTGAGAAGTGAAGGGGGGGGGGTTAGTAGCCTACCAACCTTGACTGTTTTTGACGGGTCCCCTTTTGGGTACTCTGCAATGTAAGTGACCCAGTCCTCTATGATTTTGACATTTGCACATAATATATTACTAGAAGATACTAAGTGTTCAGTGAGTGTTTGTTGGCTAAATGAAAGGATAAGTGAACATTTTTAGGAATAGTCTAGTAAGAATTTTACTATGAAGAACTATCAGGTAATAAAAGATGAAAACTACATTACTTGAAGATAACTGTTACTTATACCCCATGACACCCCTCATTCATTTCCTTGTATGCCTACTAAATAAGAAAATATGGCTATAGACAATAATTTGTACCCAATTCAGAGACCAGAATGCTTGCATAGTAAATGGAAATTTCCAAAATAGTGAGTTCCTTTGAATGCAATATTCAAAAGACTTGAATAGGGTGCCCTCTCTTTATTTATTTATTTTTTGGCAATTGCATACATATACAGTATGTTATGGTTGCATTTACCCTCATTGCTCTCTCTTGTCTCCCACATTTCCTAACCATTTCATCTTCTCAGCTAATCTCTCTCTCTTTTTTCAATGCTTTTTCTTTTTGATGCACTTTGTTTAGTAGGGGGATTGGTTGTAAGAGCATGATTGGGATTATTTACTGGATCATAGCCAACTCAGCAGTGATTAAAAAGAAGAAACTAATGCCCCCTCCCCAGATAATTGGCTTAAATATTTTCTTTACAAGAGTCACTACTTAAAATGGGATTCGCCAAATAATGCCACACTCCTACCTTAATCATAACCCCAACAATGTTTTAAAATACTGACATTAAGGCTAATTACCTTAACAAATGTTACACTAATTGAATGAACACTCTGCTTCGTTCCATACTGATCTTTAAATTCGTGTCCCAGCCTGCTCTGTGCCTTGCCCTTCCTTACAGCCTACTGCCAGGACCTGTGTAGTTTGCCTTTTTTTTTTTTTTTCAACCTGAAAGAACTGAGGGGAAGTTGAACCTCTTGCAGAAAATATTGTGTGATTTTCCTTCCTCCAGTGCTTCCTCCATAAGTGCCTAAAGAACCTTGATTTTACAAGTGCAGATGCCTAAAAGCTTTAAACTTCGAGTTTTAACTTGAGAGTTGCTTTTGGAAATCTCCAACACATGCTTCTCCGTTCTCTGGTGTGATATAAGTTTTATAATTTCAAGTCTGTTAGATTCTTAATTTTCAAGTCCTATAACTGTAGAAAGATAACCCTTCTCTGTAGTGTTTTCATATATATATAGTCACATGGCCCAGGCAGTGGTGGTGCACACTGTTAATCCCAGCACTCAGAAGGCGGAAACAGGTGGATCTCTTGTGAGTTTGAGGCCAGCCTAGTCTACTAAGCAAGTTCCAGGACATCTAGGGCTGTTACACAGAGAAACCCTGTCTGGAAACACACACACACACACACACACACACACACACACACACACAAAGAAAGAAAAAACAAAAACAAACAAACAAAAACAACAGGACATGGCTTCAGAATCTAGGAGTTCACTTTAATCCCAATATACTAGTTTTGATTTGGAGGTCTTCCTTATTGAACCATATATGTATTGAATACTCAATAAGTTCTATAGTGAATTCTAGACCTGCCCATTCCCTCTATTAATGTGGAACACAGACCTAAGAAATAAATTAGCTATGCATATACTGATAAACACAAATGTAGAAACCATAAAGGGACATCTAAAATTCAATCAAACCAACAGCTTTACGACAACCACAAAAGAGCAGAGCAGGCTCCTCAGAGTAGAGGCTTGTCCAATGGCCAATAAGCAGCTGTGTTTTAGAACTGACTCCTGTAATCCTCAAAAGTGGCATTCGAAATAAAGACCCCATCTGATAGAATTCACACGGAGGGGCTTTTATTAGGGGAAAGGGATGGTAAAAGGGGAAAAGGGAAGGGGGAAGATTGGCCACTGGGGGCAGGAACAGCAGGAGAGAGGAAAGAGAGGAAGATGGGACTTGGGCAGGGCCCTTTTAAAAGGGAACATAGTGAATGTGCACAGGTGGTGCTCTTAGTGGCTGCAACTGAGGTCATATCCTTCCAGAACTTCAAGGGCAGGCCAGTACAGATGCCTGAATACTAACACTGACCACTAATGACTTCACTGGCACCTATTTTAAAATGTTCTGGAGTAAGCTGGTACAACAACCAATTATTTTTTTAATTAAATTATGTAAACATCCAGTTCAGTAAAGTATTTTCAACAAAAATTATACAAGATAAGTCTAAACCCACCACTTTTTAATTATTTGATGGCTCTCTACTATCTGTAATTTGAGGGCATCTGACAGTTGCATCTGTTTGTGGAAGCACAGTGTGAGGATGTACTATGAGACACTACTTCCCAACTCGGCATTGCCAACAACATGTTGCCATCTTTAAATTACATGGGCAGTGTTTGTGCTGTATATACCACCATGCATTATAAATCAGGGACTGTGTTTTGTTTTGTTTATTGTATAGACTTAAAAAAGTAATAGAGGGCTGGAGAGATGGCTCAGAGGTTAAGAGCACTGACTGCTCTTCCAGGGGTCCTGAGTTCAATTCCCAGCAACCACACGGTGGCTCACAACCATCTACAGTTCAGTCTGGTACCATCTTCTGGTACATAGGCAGAACAATGCATATGCAATAAATAAATAAATCTTTAAAATGTAATAGAAACATGGTTATCATGCAAAATTATGTCCATTTAATCTTAGTAACCATTAGGCTGTAAAGAGTACAATAACTAAGGAAATGGTTTTCTAGAGTTTTATGCCAAAATGATAAATTTCATGCCATGAAATTTTTTCCTGCTCAATGACAAAAGAGTGGAGTCACGAACTATTTATTTTGTTGTCTCAGTTTTCTCTTATGAAAACAAAGCCAAATGAGAAGCAGCATCCATGGAGAACCTCACTTCCTTCAATGACAACTTGGGCTCATGTCCCACTGTGATCACCTCCATTCCTTGCTATTTCAGAGAAGAAAGTGGAGTCCCAGAGATTTGTAGGCCCGTCTCAGGCCTTAGAACAAGTGAGGCAATCAGGACTAGATTCCTGGCCAAGTGTTCTTCAATTGTGTAAAACTATTACTGAAAATGAAGCAAATGTATGCCTTCACTCAGGCCTGTACAGTGAGCCTCAAATCTCAGGCATAATCTAGAAATGGCTTATTATTCTCAAAGAAAGCATTCACAAAAAAAGAAAAAAATAGTGGTAGAGTTCTGGTCAGGCATGACATCTTATATATTTCTGTGTAAATGAAGGGGTAGGCCAGAAGACTAAATGCTCACAGCCAAATCTGGCTGTATTATAGCAAGAACAGTTTAAAACATGGTTTACTGAATAGTGCAAGAACATTACTGAAAAAAGAAAGTTAATGCATTCCCTCCTCCTCCAGTGCCTCCTGCAATGCACAGATACTGTCACACTGGAGACACCACAGGGAAATGCTTGGTCAAGTGAAATTGCTAGAGCCAAAATTGAGCACAGCCTTGGAAGCACAGGGAAATGCGGCTTGAGTTTTAATAGTAGCTGCTATTACTTTTCTTAGTTCCTTCTACCTTAAGAAAAATAGAGGATATTCTTGAGGGACAAAAGGTGTTGACAGTGAACACAAGAAGATGGATACGGTTGTTTGAGGAGACAAAAATGTGGGAAATCCAACACTGTTGTTGGGAGTGTCTGCAGGATCATCAAAAATTTGGCACCTTTTCTGAAAATTTTAAGAATGCAGATATCCTAGCACTTAACAATCTGACCTCCAACTGTCTGTTTTTTTTTTTTTTTATGATCTACAATGTATGCCCAGTGATTTACAAGGCTGCTGATTGTGTTCGAGTGAAAACTAGGAAATCAGAATACTTTTTGAAAGGGAAATGGCTGATGGTCACTAGCATGCATCAGCTAAAAGTAACAAATGAGATCTTCACTGCAGAACAAAATGAAGTTGCCAAATGATGACATATGATACCATGGCTTTTAGGGAAGACTCCAAAAACATTTCTTTGTAGGCATGTAAGTATTCATGACAGCACATGGCCTGCCATTCACTGTTCAATAAATGAAGCCATTAGCTACATATGCCTATTTAAGTTTAAATTAATACAATCAGATAACACTTAAAATTCAGTTCCTTAGTAAACTAGCTCCATTTTCATTTGCATCTACTTTGGCTGGGGGTCCCTACAATGGAAATGGAAAATTCCCAAAGATAACCATGACCAGCTACCTATGAGGAGGGTCAAGTTGGGGAATGGTTCCACAAAGGAACTTTAGATTTCTCTTGAAATTTAAATTTCCTAACAGTGGAGATAAAGTAAATGTTATATAGATAATTTAAAAATGATTACATTGGTAGGATTTAGAAAATATTGTCTATTTTCAGCTGATAGCTTAGTGGTAGTTGATTTGGGAACACTGTCTCTTCATTTGGTAGGTGAAAGTAAACACAGATAATACAAAAACAAACTGTACCCAGCCATTTCCTCAGGACCTCCCGACTGAGCAGTTACTATCTTCCAGGAAGTTAATGTCAAGGATGTTGGACAACTGCTGCTGAAACAGAGATGCTCTACTCTGGGTGTAACAAGGGCATTTGGTTTTCCCTGGTAACTGACTAAACAATTACCAGTTGGTTTTATACAGGTTTGCGCACTTAAAGATGATAAATTTTAGTTATCAGGCATATATTTGTATAGGATTAGTATATAACTATTTATATTTTTTTTTAGGATTTACAGTATGAGTTTCAAAAAGGCATTGTGTCCATAGCTCTGCAGCACGACATTTTCCTAACATAATCGAGACCTCTATTCAGTCTCCAATGCTACAAAAACATGATAATAATTCCAGAAGAAGGTCAGATTGCTACACATAATTTAGCAATCATTTGAGTATTTCCAGGACAGAATAACTTCTTTTAAAGCACTAGAAGAAAAACATATGCCTATTTTTACAGTTCCCCAGAGACTGACTGTAAGGCCAGAAGGAGGAACTAGATGGTAGCACCCTTTGTTGGTTCATTGGTAGATACTTAATGACTAGTGAATTTTATTGGTCTTTGGCAATGCCTCATACTATAAAGGAAGACTGTAAATCCCAGCTGACTGTGAGATTGACTATTACCTCTAATAGAATTGGATTATGTATTAGAATATATATGTATTTTAAAAACAAAGGGCTTGTGATATATTTTATGTAATTATATTGACTCATAATTATTCCTGATGCTGTGATGAAATACCCTAACCCATGCAGTGTAAGGGAGAAAGGGCTTGTTTTGGTTTACAGGTCAAGGTTATAGTCCTTCGTGGTAAGGGAATCATAGCAACAGGAACTTGAGACAGCTGTCATTTGTGTCTTTGTGTCTACAATCAAGAATCTACAGCCAAGAAATGAGACCTAGTGCTCAGCTCACTTCCTCTTCCTTTTGGTCCATGATTCCAGCTCCAGCAAGGGAGCTGCTTATGATAAATCTTTCCACCTCAAATGAACCCGATCCAAAAAATTCCTCACTGTCATATTCTAATCTAAATAATCCCTCACAGGCATGCCTAGATAATTGTTTTAGATCCTGCCAAGTTTATAATCAATATTAATATCAGAGCTAACTATAACTTATTTAGCAATTAGATTAGGAGATAACCAATCACAATATAAATAGCTGAATGCAAAGGAATAGCATCACCTAGCTCCAAGTTACGGTTTTCATTATATAGTATTCACTGGCTGTCTATTAAGACTTATTCTGGTGCATAGATACTGGGTAATATTGCTGGTCCATGGGTAATCTATGAACCACTTGAAAGATTTGGAAATTAAGAATCCTGTGTCTCCCATCTGACACACTGAATCTGACTCCACATTTTATCATGGTCTCCAAGTGATTCTTAGCTGTACTAAAGTTTGAAAAACTCTACAATTATTATGGCCTAAGATGGTCTTTACATGCCTCTACAGCAGTGTCTTCTCATGCAACACATATGTAGGCTTTCATTGACTTAATGTATGGTATGGCATGCAATCCACACTGTTGTAATCTAGCTCTCAGGCACCCCCTCTCTAAGATCTTTGAAGTTTATAGTTTCTACCTGTAGATAGAACTGAAGAGGATGGTGGACTTAGCTTGGAGACTGAGCATAGTAATAATTGAATCCAAAGGAAGCTAGCACAAAGGAAACACTTAGACCATAATTAGATATAGAAAAAGCTATTTGTGTGTGTACAACATAAGTTGGAAACAGTCTACTGTGAGACATACTTTAGGAAGTGTAAGTTCAGAGTTTCCACATAGCCTAAAAGGTTAATTAAGTCCTGATGTTCTGAAAATCTGCTATATTATGTAACAGTGAATATACCTCTCTCTGCAGCTTTACTATTTTAGAAGTAAAACAATACTTTGATTCCAAATATTAAATTAACTTAGGCATTGCTCTCCCACTCTGTCTCCTAAGCTGTGACTCAGATGTCAGAACACATTTTTTTACCTAGTTAGGGAAAGAATTTTCAAAAGTTCCAGGGCCATCATAACATTGGTAAGGCACCTGTATAGTGTGGCACTGTCCTTCCCTCCACCTTGCATTTCCTAAACATGGAATATCGCTCTTAAAGCAGAGTCAGTGGTGTAAAGTAGCCCCAGCTACTAGTGGAAGGGACCATATTGTTACTTGATAATGGGTTTTGAATCTCACATTATAAAAACTCATAACCAAACACAAAGACTTAATACTTAGGGCTGTTTTTTTGTATATCAAAGCACCTTTTTTGGGGGATGCATAATGACATTTTTAAGACAATTTTATTGAAATGCAACCTGCATGCCATACATTTCATTCATTGATTGTATACACTAAACACTAAATTGTGCATTTTGAGGTTTTAAAAGCTATAGGACCTTAGACTGATAAATGTAAGTCGAGAGAATTTAAATGACCATATGAATGTGTTCATAGTACAGTAGCTTGTGGGACTGTGAATACATCCCTGCTCTTTACAAAGCTTTATGTCAGTGTTCCCTATAAACAATAGAGTCTAGGAGGCTCCTTATATTTATGTATAAAAATGATATCCTTGTAAATGTGTCTGTCTTTTGAGGATTGTTATTTATGTATGTTGAAGAATTCCAGCTACAATTATAAGTCATTAAATATAGATACTTGAATGTGAAATATTTTATCCCATGGAAAGCAGACCCCAAAATCAGAAGGACTGAGGCAAACATTACTTATAGGGATCATGGGACGTTTACAAATTACATTATGCTAATTTTACAAAGATCCTAAAAACTATTCCCTTGGTAAATGGAAGTATGGTGGGTAAACAGAGATGGGGAAACAAGAGAATGTGCTTCTTCTTGTTGGGTTTTCAATGAATCATGACTTTATTATATTCCTCTGGGCTAAGGAGACACATTAGATTATGTTCATTTTCATAATGAACTGTTATATGAGGAAAGACAACAACTATATCCGTATTCTTATTAATTGTCATTAAGAACAAAATGTTCTAAAAGTGGACTCAAGATTTTCTGTGTACATGGAACCATTTGGGTGAGTTTGTAGATCTGTTAGTTTTGACTATAAGAAACTTTGAAGGTATTTGGTATGCATAATCTTGAGGAAGCTATATAACTTTTCTTTTGTAGCTAACTACCCACTTCAGAATGTAAAGCAGATAGTGCCAATGAGTACATATATGTCTTCCACTTGTGCCTAGTGGCTTTTTCAGTGATTGAGTGGGCTAGTGAATGATACCATTCAGATATAATGGGGTATTGGATGTCTACAAATTGAAGCCAAGAATGCTTAATTATTATTTCTACTGAAAAAATCAGTAGAATATAATAAATAGTGTGATATAATAAAATGCTACAATATTACACTTTTTGGAGCCATATGAGTAGCATTTATAGAAGGGTAATTCTAGAGTTTCTTTTAGCAACTAGAGATTGGTGCTCCTACAAGTCTCATTTTAAGTGCATGTTTCAGGAGGAAAGGAAGGAACACTAATTTAGGTTATATTGTCTTTTATCCATCAGATATTCAGTAAGCATGCCACTTTAATGCTGTTCATATAGTGTTCTATACAATGTTAACTTTTCTTTTAAGGGAGGTGTGAAATACTATCTAATACTTAGATGATTAATCTGTGAACATTTAAAATGCTTGATATTTTCATTAAAATGAACCAAGATCGAGCTATATATATGCAACTCTGACATAATTCAGCCAGCACATGCATGAGTCTTTCTCAATTACTTCTAAATATGCTGAAAATAGTAACATGTCTTTGATAATTAAATAAGTGGATTTTAATGAGTTGTATGTATAATTGATTATGCTAAGGAATATCCAATCAGTTTCAACTTCCTTACTTTATTGTATGTTCATATAAAGCCAGTGATTAAATCTTAACAATTAGTTCCTCATTAGCTCCCTTCTACTTCTTTACAAACTCACATTGAATAGAAACAGACTTCAGAATCATCCTTTTCAAAATTATAAAACCTGTTGCCATCAGATTAGCTGCATTTAAACCCCATCCTACATTACCTACCCAAGTACCAAGTACAGTTTTAGTCAGTAAAGAGTCTAAAACCCTAATGTCTCTTCTGTCCTCAAGCCATTTTCTTTGTCCAGGTTGTTGTTACTCTTTCAATGTAGAACATTTTAACTTTTACTCAAGCCCTGCTTCATACTTGTAGTTCTCTATGTTTAGCTGTTAGACACTCATTTTAAAAGCCATTAAACTAGTTGCTCTAATTATTAACTTGACATTTCACATCTATTCTCTTTGCTGAAGAATTATATATTTATTCATTTTTCAAAAATTATACTTTTTGGTGTCATTATGGTGTAGCCACTGGGAAAATAGCTGGGAAGAAGGAGAGGCTCAGAAGAAAGGAATGGGATACCACAGGGTGTGAGGGTGAACAATTGCATATAGGTATAAAACTGTCAAAAAAAGAAAAGGCTAGAGAGGTGGCTTGGCTATTAAGAGCACTGGCCACTCTTCCAGAGAACCTGGGTTCAATTTCCCAGCTCCCACAGGGTGGCTCACAACTGCATACAAATTTCTAGTTCCTGGAAATCTAATGCTCTCTCTGGCATCCAAGGGCAAAGACATACATGTAGGAAAAATATACCTAAAATAAAATAAATAGGAAAGAAAGATAAGAAGGAAGGGAGGAAGGAAGGAAAGAAGGAAGGGAGGAAGGAAGGAAGGAGAAAAGAAAGATCTCTGTGAGCTAGCCCAGATGATGAAACTTTTCAAAAGTTTCAATCTACAGTATTCTACTGTGCTTTCAGACATAGTTATGTCACAGTTGTGTCATCATAATTTATAATGATATGAACTCTGAATGTGGTAAACTGTGGTGATAGTTTAAGATGGGGTAATTTAGAATGTATTATTTGGCAATGTGGAAAACTACTATGGACTTTAATTAAAATGCCATCACATTAAAGGTGAACAGCTATATAGATGGAAAAAAAACACACAGGAATTCCACCCCCTACCGCCCTGCCTCCATAAGAACTCCATGACTTGGCAGGCTACACGGGTTGTCACAGTTTATGTTCTGAGTGCAGCCAAGGGCAAATTTTCTGTTAACTAGAACAAGAATTCAGAGCACTAAGGGGCCTATTATTTTCCATAGTAATAGTCATGATTGATTTAAATATCAGATCAGCTCTTATTTAGACACAATGTGGCATAATAGGAGACTCTGGTACCTTTAGACACAAATTTAGATCCCAAGTATACCATTGTTAAATGATAGTGACCTTTGGTACTTATGGTCCTAGCTGTAAAATAGTGATTCTCTTAGGATGGTTGCAAGAATTAAGTAAAATAAAATGTAAAATTCCTAGCATATAACTGATATCTACTAAATGTGAATCATTTATAGGGACCATCTATAGGATGCTCATTCTGTTCTAGGTATTCCTAGGTGTTCCTTGTAGCGCGTGTGTGTGTGTGTGTGTGTGTGTGTGTGTGTGTGTGTGTGTGTGTGTGTGTGTGGTATATGCTTGTGTTCACATGTGGTATATGCTTGTGTTTACAACCTATGGATGCCAGAGGTTGATATTTGTTGTCTTCCTCTATCTTTCTTCATTTCACTTTTTGAAACAGGGTTCCTCAATGAACCTTAACCTTGAACTCCCTGATTCAGCAAGACTAGCAGGACAGTGAGCACAAGAAAATTCTCCTGTTTCTACCTTCCCAGTGCTAGGATTGCAGGAGCACACCACCAGACTTGATTTATATTTAATTATTTTTTTAATGTTGGTGCTAGACATCTGACCCCAGGTCCTCATATTTGTACGGCCAGCATTTTGCCAACAAGGTCATCTCCCCAGGGCCCCATATTTTTATGCAAACATTCTTATGTAGACATGATCACCACACTATTTCACAAATAAGGGCCTGAAGCACCAAAGTAATACAGAAAGCACAGAAGCTCAGCTGGGGTTCAAATCAAGCTTTTCCATTCCAAAGAGAAATCATGCCCTCATAACTATTATACAGCACAGCCTCACCCACTCAATGGGCCATTTGAATTCAGTCTCACTTCATTGTGTATTTACCTAATTAAAACAAACCTGAGAGAAGCAAACAATGCTGTTTAGTCAAGTGTAAATCATTTTAATTTGTCCATTCTTTCGAATGAGCCACATCATTGTTTCCTTTCAGTTGTGGGAAACCCAGCACTCACCTGAATACTGACAGGCACACTTAATTTGTCCAAGAATCTTCATAAATCTTGTCTCCTTTGTTTTACAGTTCATGAATATTTAACTAAAAATATATTTTGGAATTATTTGGAAAGGACCACAAACATGCTTTTAATATATTATATGATATATATGTATATACATACATATGTGTGTGTGTGTGTGTGTGTTGGGGTCCTTTCCAAATAATATATATACAATTTTATTTTGAAAATTCACCAAGAGATGTCTAAGAAAACTTTTGTGAGTGCAAGATGCTATCTGCTGTTCCAAGCATGAATGGTGGCGATGTTATCCAAGCATTTCACCTATGCCCAAATTTCCATTTGCTAAAACCTAAGTCCTTATTTGGCTGTTACTTACAGTACAGTGTTTTCCAAACAAATTCCCTAGAGCTAAGTTTAAAGAGATTTTGTGCAAAAGGAAGACAGCAGAATGCTGTAGTTGGAAGAGCATCTTTTGATCCTGGCTTTATTATAAAGGACATTGCCATCTTATCCAAATGTACCCACTTCCAGCTCTCTTCAGCAGTAAACAATTGGATTTTCCTAATGCAGAGATTTTCAAGTGTGATTTTGCCACACATCAGGGTTTTTCTGGTAGTTTAAAGGGCTAAAAGAGAATTCTCCCATCAAAGATCAGACGAGATCAGGCAAGTTCAGGGTGGTATGACCATAGACCAGAAAATTCTCAAAATTAAAAAAAAAAATTCTGGAAAGCAACATACACCTCCATCATTTCATGAATTCAGGGGAAAGCTGGTAAGACAAATAGGGGGATGTGGAACAAGTCAATAATGGATTTTGAGACCTTGGAAGAGGCCCTCAGTCCTGCATCTACACAAGAATTAAACCAACACCAAGCCCCTTACCTACCCACCAGACCCAACCCCATGGCAGTGGGAGATTGGCAGAACACCTTCACCAGGTTTGGTCCATGTCTCACTACAAGGCTTGGTGAGGTCTGAACAAATAATTGCTCTTCTTGTTTAGCTTAACTGTAATAATGAGCTGTGGGCCCTGTCCCTATGAGCATGGGTATTTTTGCCTGCATATATA
The DNA here is from genome assembly GCF_003668045.3 of Cricetulus griseus. NCBI lineage: Eukaryota > Metazoa > Chordata > Mammalia > Rodentia > Cricetidae > Cricetulus > Cricetulus griseus. The sequence goes on from NC_048595.1 coordinate 327,254,624, forward strand.
TCTGTATGAGGGTGTCAAATCTCCTAGAACTTGAGTTACAAACAGTTGTAAGCTGCCATGTGGGTACTGGGAATTGAACTCAGGTCCTCAGAAAGAACAGCAAGAGTTCTTAACCACTGGGCCATTTCCCGGGCCTTAATTTCCTTTTCTTAACACCCCTATTCTTAGATGAAATCCTCACTGAAAGCAAGGACCAGGATCTAGGTGTGCCTAAACTTAATGATTTTCCTAACAGAACCCATTTGATTGTTGGTAATAGATCTTTATTTGGTCACTCGACATCAATCTGTCTACTTAGAACTGAACTCTAAGTATCTCCTGCTCCAATGATTTTGTCTGGCCTCTTTTCTGTCACATGTATATCCCTTGCTGTCTGTCCTTACAATATAAACTCCCTGAGGACAAGGACAGTGTCAAGCAATTCTTTATTCTCCACAGAGGACTCCATTTGTAGGCTCACTACAAAGGAAATGGAACTTTTGTGTGAAATAAACTATGTCATTCAAAAGGAGGGATATTTTCTAAACTTTTATTTTTGTCATGTCAGTTTTCTTGCATCCTATTTTGTTTTGTTTTTAAACTGCTTTATTCTATTTTCTGAATCTTTGTTTGCTTCCTTGAGACAGGGGTCTCTTTATGTAGCCATGGCTGGCCTGGAACTCATAGATCCATGTTTGCCTCTACTTCCCTAGTTCTGGGATTAAATGCTTGAACCACTATACTAGGCCCTATTATCTGAATTTTTAATTTCTTTGAACCTGAAAATAATTTTACCAGCTGCTAGATGCTGAATTTTTTTTGTTTATCCTCAAATTTGCTTCATATTGCACCTGTACTTTCTAGTCCTTCTCCCAAGTGTGCACTTCTGTCTTGGCTCTGCCCATTAATTTTTAAATGCATATTTACATACCCTTTGACGATTTCATACATGAATACAACATATTTTGATAATAATCACACTTCCTTCCAACTCCCCATAGACCTCTTGACCATGTCTCCCTCCTTACTTACATCCTTGTTTTTTCCTGTCTAAAAATTAGTTTTTATTATTTTAAAATGTGCATGTGTTTGTCTGTCTTAATATGAGCATGTGAGTACAGGTACCATTGGAGGCCAGAGAAATTGGATCACCTGGAACTGGTGTACAGGCTGTTGTGTGTAGCCCCACTAGGGTGTCAGAATCAAACGTGGGTTCTCTCTAACGGAAGTATAGGCTCTAACCATGGGGTTGTGTCTCTATTCCTATGGCCCCACCCCACCTGCCCCCCCTTTTTTTTTAACCTGCTGGAGTCAAATTAGTTCTTCCAGTTTGTGCATGGCTGTAGGACTATCCATTAGGATATGGGCTATGGTAGATTTTATATTCATTTTTGAGCTTCATACTTTTGTATCTTTAAGGGTTTCTTCCTAACATGGGCAATTGATTTTCCGAATTTTGTTGTTGTTGCTGCTGTTTTTTGTTGTTGTTTTTCTTTGTGTGTGTGTGTGTGTGTGTGTGTGTACACCACTACTTTCAAATTAGTGATTGTAGTCATCCGCAGCATGTGTAAGTGGATATAATGTGCATAGATGTGTGTCTTTTATTTTACTGAAGAATGTTGTCATTTAATGTTGCAGGTTGTGAGAACCTTTTGTATTGATGGCAGTTCTTTAGGAATAAAAATAATCACATTTAATTCTTCCAATTTCAATCTTTGCATGAAGTATTCAAACTAAACCATAGCATGTGTGTACCAATAAATTGTTACAAATATGTTATTACCATGCATGGATCAAGTAGCTGATCTTAGGTTTTGATGAACAGAACTGCAGAGTATCTTACAAATCTGTAACATTTGGATGGCAAATATTTAAATTTAACGTGTAGCAGGGAGTGGGTATAGGACCACTTAAGGTTAACAGTGACTATAGAACTTCTCCACCTCTTACCACCTCAGAGTCCTCCCACCCCCCAGTAGTTTTCTCTAATTATTCCAGCCTCCAGTTTTTGGCTGGATGAATTTTGTAGGTCCTCAATGAGGTATTGCTTTTTCCAAGTGTGAAATAATCTGAGATCCCCTCCCCCCAAATTCACCAGGTTGCTTGAGACACTCCTGTGCCAGGCTCCTGTTTTTCTTTGTTGTTGTTGTTGTTTGTTTGTTTTTTCCCCATCATTCCAGGGTCCACATAATACAACTAACAGGTTTTATTGCTCACTTGTTTTAACATTATCTTCTACTCCTTTCCATAAGAAAATACTTTCTTCTCTTTGTTTTAAACCTTCTCTAAATAAGTTTATGGAAGTTATATTTTTCACCAATTACAATCTTCTTTTAAAAGGCAACACAAGAAATTATGAAAAGCTTGATTTATTTTACCCTTTCATGGCTGAATGCAACAACTATATATAACATATATAACAATTGAAACCTTTTAAAACTATCCCTATGAAAACAGCCGGTCCCTTGTGGGAGAGAGTTTAACTAGGAAGAGATTACAAACACCATTTGTGGGGATAAATAGTGTTGCTTGGTGCACTGAAAGAAGCATAATTAACAAGGTTGTAAAACCCAACAGTCACCCTGTGTCCTTCCTGTGTAGCGTTTTGAAACCTTTGGCTTGTATCTGGAGGGGCAGTCCAAGTCCGTGTCATTCTCTTGTGATTTTTCTCAGAGGATACATCAGACTGACTTTAGTAAGCAGGGAAACAGTCCTCCTTGTCTAGCTACTGGCTGTTTATTCTTCCCTTATTAAAAAAAAAAAAAAAAAAAAAAGGAAAAAAAAAGGAAGGAAGGAAGGAAGGAAGGAAGGAAGGAAGAAAGAAAGAAAGAAAGAAAGAAACCAAAGGACTAGCAATTTTCTTTTATGAATGTAGACCATAGGAAGATAAATAGCCCCTGGTGGAGCGGAAGGTCAAGTTCCAAGTTTTTCTTTCCTTTGCATTCAGAATAAGCAAATGGAAAGGCTGGCCAAACAGAGGAGTAGCAGGCATCTGATGGTTAAGCCCTCCCCCCAGGACTTTTTATGTACATAAGCAGAAGTCACTGGAGCAGCTGCGCCGCATTAGTTCCAATAGTTTAACAGGCTGCTTTGCAGGGCTGACAAAAGCCGAGCGAGCTAGCGCGGTGGCTTCCCTCCATGTTCCCGAGCCTCCAGAGCTCGTCAGTGATCTTTGGCTGGGGCTGGGGGAGGAGGGTGACGTTGAACAAGCTTCGGCGGGGGAGTGCGCTCTCCTGGTCTACACCCAGCGGCCTCCACAGAGAGACTGAGGCAGGGGCGGAATGAACTAACAGCAGCTGGATCCGACCTGTTTCCTTGGACATTTTTTCCCGGACTCGGATCAAGGGACTCACTGGAAACAGGCCAGGCAACCACGTTGTCCTGGATTGTGGCCAACTGTACAAAGTTGACCAGGAAAATGGCTCAGCAGACGACAAGCCCGGACACCCTGACAGTCCCTGAAGTGGATAATCCGCATGTTCCAAACCCATGGCTCAACGAGGATCTAGTGAAATCCCTGCGGGAAAACCTGTTGCAGCATGAAAAGTCCAAGACAGCGAGGAAATCCGCTTCTCCCAAGCTCTCGCCGGTGATTTCTCCCAGGAATTCCCCCAGGCTCCTGCGCAGGATGCTTCTGAGTAGCAACATCCCCAAGCAGCGGCGCTTCACAGTAGCACATACGTGGTAAGGTCTGCAGCGAACACTGAAATGTTAGCCATACCGGTTCCGTGCTTTTTGCTCCTCCTGCGGCTTTGGGGGTGGGTGTGTGTGTGTGGAAGATCATCATTCAGCTCCTGTGATTTATTGGAAGTAATCTCCCTTCATAGTATGTCCCACCAATGCCCAAGTCAGGGCAGGAATCCTAGAGATGGGTAACAGGAGTGGTTGAGGTGGGTGGTTCTCAGAGCTAGTCTGTATTGCAAGTTCTTACAAGAAAATTGGATTCCAGATGTCAAAAAAGAATGTAGGTTTACTCCCATACCTAAGTGGTGGCTTTCTTTGGTTTCTTAAGCTAATATCCTTGCCAGGTTCTCCTAACTGGCTTTCCAGAGAGGACCAGATCTGAGGAGAGGGAGGAGAGCGTCATCAGCCTTAGCTGTCTTCTGAGTGATACCCACATGAACAGGGATGCTCACAGTAGTGTGTAAAGATTTGTCCTCTAACCCTACATTATTGCCTTCACAATCTTCATTCTGCCTCTGAAGAAAGAGGAAAGGGATTAATTAGGAAGCCATTAGAAAGTGACAGCTACTACTTAGCACTCTTACCGTGTTCTTTGAATTTGGGTGCTTTGAATGTTTTGTATTTATATTTTCTTTATGAACATTTGATCATCATTATAGTGGATGAAATTGTTTTATCCATTTGTTTTCATGTTTTTTTTTTTTTTTCTGGAGGACTTTTGACATTTTCTGTAGAGTTTTCCCAAGCAATCCAATGTGTCTGAAATGGCAAAACAAAACAAAACAAAACAGAAATAAGACTCAAGGAAGGAGCAGTGAGAAGTAGAGGGAACCCAGATCTAACTCAGTAGCTTGGCTGTACCCAGTGATACATTAATATAACAGATGAGAGTCAATGAGAGAGCAAATAAAAGGCATGTCACACTCAAAGACACGTCCAACTCCAGAGTGTTAATTTTAAATAGCTAAATGTCTGACTAAAGAAGGGTTCCTATTGTCTTTAAGGTTTTAACTAGATGACAATGTCTCTGAGTTCCATTAGAGATAGTGGTCATACAAGGGACAAGACAAATGCTGGATTTTTAAGAGTTAAAAAAAATGTATCTGGAAAACGATGAGTTTCCCTGAGGAAAGAAGATACTGTTGGGAAACTTGTCAGCAACAAGCAGTGGATGAGAGAAAAGCAGGGTGCATACTGGATGATGCTGGAAGGAGGGGGTTGGCTCAAGACCAGACACTGAGGGCCAGGCAAGAAAACTGGCTTCAGTTTCTGAAGAAATAGGACCAGCCTTTGGGTGTCCTCTGTCTGCTTTCTTATTATATTTCCTAAGATTGCATGAATTGCTGACAGGGTAAGCCTCACTCACCACTTGATTTCGGTCTATTTGAAGCAGCCTAGAGTTCAGCCGAAGGTTATCTGAGCTATTTGGGTATGTTGAGTATAAAGAAAGCAGGAAATCTCATGAAAATAGGCTTTCTTCTGAATCTGTGGCACTTCCTCTCCTGGTGCTATTTGGAGACACTCCAAGCACAAGGGTTCTACTAGTATTCCTTTTTGGCCTCTCAGTTCTCATCCAGATCAGGTGGCGGAAAGAAAGCCATCAAATTGGAAAAGATACACATGCTATCAATCCTTAATTAACTCAGGAGGAAAGGGTTTCCCTCAGGGGCTGAAACCATCCCAGGGGGAGTTAGAAATAGCATCCTAGTGTTTTCATTTTGTTTCAGTGAGCCCGAGGCTTTCATACATGCCACAGGTATCTTCCTTCTGACAACCATCTCATCTGTGCTTCAGGCTTTTTAGACCAAGCAGAGACAGAATTTTTTCAATTATTTATTTGTAATTTCGTAGATGGACACAATGTGTTTAAGTACACTCTTTGGCATTTGAAAGGTATAATTCAAAGTGCACATGTACTCACAAACCCAATTGGAATCTAACTATATTTACATCTCCTACTTCTTCCTAAATCATCAGCTACTTCAACACATGCTTTGTATGGTCCTGCCTCAGAATGTTGGTTACTGCTGGTGATGTCCCTTCCACTTACAGTGCCTGTAAATAGTATGCACTTAGCGTGAATGTTTATATCTTATGTGTAATGGTTATGAAGTTGAAAAAGAATAATTTCTTGGTTCTAAGTCATTTACACTCTAGTTGAAAAACAATAATGTTGGAGGGTATCTGTTTCTCATAGAACTCATTTCTCTATAAAAACACCCTCCAAATCTCAGTAGTTTGACACAATGAATGGCATTTACTTGCCTCTGCCTTTTTGTGGAAGACAGCTTGCTTTAGAGTGCTTAAGGGACATGGGATCCTACCATCTTGTGGTTCTCTTGTTCAACACACAAAATCCCCAGGGTTGTCAGCCAATGCTGAATAAGGATAAATAACAAGAAAGATGGTAGGAGTTAGTGCTTCCAAGGTGAGTTAGAAGCACGAACACCACTGAGGCTTGTTTGCCTCATCTAGAACTAAGCTCTGTGTCCACAGCTAATTCCTGTACTCCAAGGAAAAAGGTCAGACAGATCTGGTGAACAGTTACAGTTATATGGTATGTTATTGATGAACTTGTTCACTCTCTATACCATAGTTGAACTTCTAAGATGATTAGTCTTTGGTCTTTGTCAACCTCTGAAGTAAGGATCATATCAAAGCAATCCTTTTGTTTGTTAGGTATGTTGAGTGAAAAGACCTTGACTGAAAGTAAACTTTCCTTCTGACTGTCATTCAGCAGTCTAGGATGCCCTCAGCCTGAGTCTTTGCTCTTTTTGTTGTTGTTTTTTCTTCCTTTTTATTTTCTTTTTTTGCCTTATGTATGCCTTAATGCAAGAGTTTTGTTTGGATTTACCCACCAAAGAGCCAGGGTTCTGTTCTACTCATCTTGGTACATTCATGCTTCGTGTCATGGTTGGCCAATAGTGAATATTCAATAAACATCTCGTAACTAGAGCCACTGATCAATATTTAAGTCCTCTTGTGCTTTTTAAAAAAGTCTTCTCTTTAGTTCAACACTCCATTTTCGCCTACTTGCATCCTGTGTTTCCCAAGCAGTTCTTTACTCTGCAACTTATTTGCATTTCTTAGTCCACCCAAAGTGCAGCTTATGCAGTTGATCCAAAGCCCTGGTACTGTGAGACCTAAAAAGAGAGCAGCTAAGCTGTCAGAAACCAGACAGACTGTTGAAGCTGAGGGCTCTGACTTAGCCAGCCATGTGGTTTTAGATCACTTGGTTAAACACTCCCTTCTATTTTCCTGCTACCCAGGTTCTCACAACTTGTTCCATGGTGGCTGGTTTTCTCCAGCACAACTATGTGTGAATTAGAGTGTGTTTCATGGGGATAGGTGGCCATGGAGCACCGTCACTAACATTTTTATTTTCACATGCTAAAGCCTACTCAGAGCTTTGCTCTTCGTGAACTTTTAGGATGATATTTACATTTCTAGATGGTGAACTTGTCACGTCACTTATTTGTGAATAAATTGCATTAAATTTGTTTAAAGATTCCATGAGCCCGCCCAAAGAATGAGTGTATTTGTTTTTTGGGTTTTTTTTTTTTTTTTTTTTTTTTTTTTTTTTTTTTTTTTTTTTTTGAGCATGGGTTAGAAGAAAGGAAAGAGAGGGAATGCTGAGGGTGGGTGCCTCTCTCTGACCCAAACTTTGCTCTCTGACCACTTCCTAAGCAGACATAATTTTGTCCTCTTCACATTTCTGTAGCACATTTGGCTTCTGCTACTCTCTCAGCAACTGCTGCTAATAACTGCATCACTGAACAACAGTGGTGATTTCCTGAACAGCCTCCTGTGAGATGGTTAGAACTCTCACATGCCTGTGCTTGTCACGACTGTTTTATCAATAATATATTGCCACTCTGTTGTATTTGAGGATTCTGATTTCCTCAACACAGTCACAGAGTCAGATTTTATAGGGAGTTCCCTATGACGTCATCAGGAATTTCAAGTCTATGGAATCCCTGGTAAAGAAATCTGAACTTCTTATTTCAGAGTAACCAGTCGGAAAATTGTTTGCATATTTTAGTTTTTTTTTCTTACTGAGTTTTAGCACATTTCCATTGTGTTGAATAGAGTCATGAAGAACAAGAACTGCTGATTTCTGCACTGGGGATCTTAAAAGTCAGCCTTTAGTCATGATTAAACCACAAGCCCTTTGCTCTTTCATTTCATTGTGTTTTTGAGACAGGGTCATGCTGTGTAACCATATCTGGCCTAGAACACATCACATAGCCCAGTTTGGCTTACAACTCACAATCTTTCTGATTCCACCAGTAGAGTACTAGAGTCAGAGGCAGCCAAGCACCCTTCTCTTTCTGATAAGATGAAGCTTAATAGTAATTATGCCCACTTTTAAGTTATAATATTTTCATATACATGCTGTATCAACCCCAAAACCCAGCTCAGAGTTTTTAAATGTCATCATTTTATCATTTTTTGCCTAAGGGCTTCCTACCTCATGGTGCTGGGACCAAACCCAGAGTGTTCCTGTATATGTAGCTCTCAAAACTAATGCTAAAATTTATGTATGTTAAAAAGCAAATAAAGTTTTTCTAAGACAAATAATCTGATGTTTTCCCTCTCAACTGAGGACTGGATGAGCAAATTCTCTGTGATCCCAAACATGTTCAGTGTGTCCTGTGCTTGGTGCACATCAAGGGGGAGGAAATGTCAGAGTCACAACAGTGACATTATATAAGTTCCATGTATGCAAGATGTGCTTTTAACTACACCATGTTGGATGGTTGAAGTACTTACAGAATCTTTAAACAAGAAAACATTTTCTTTAGGATTAAAATTTGAATTGTCAGCATTCCTCTTTCAAAGGCTTTGTAAGGAGTTAGATGATATAGGCATATTTATTTATTTATACATTTGCTTCATTAGGTATAGAATTACTCCCGATTAAAAATTGACAGCTTACTCCATAGTCATCCCTTCTTCAGCAACTGATTTTCTTTTTTTCTAAAGATTATTTTTTATTTTATGGACATTGGTGTTTTGCCTGCATGGTTGTCTGAATGGAGGTGCTGAGTCCCAAGAATTTGAGTTACAGACAGTTTTGAGTTGCCATATGGGTGCTGGGAATTTAAACCAGGTTATCTGGAAGAGTAGCCAGTGGGTCAGTGCTCCAGCCCCTGAACTTGCTTTGAGAGTGAGATATATACTATGAATTTTATTGAAGTCACAGAAGAGGGAAGAAATTTTCACCTATAAAGAAAATACCCATGCTTTTAGAGTGTGGGCACTAAATACACCTAAGCAGGGTTTTGAAAGTTGTTACTTAGTGACTGCATTTGAGGACTCTGGACTTGTTCTTATGCTACCTCTTGCATTTAGCTTTCAGGCTCTTGTTATCTCCTTTCCTCCCCTCCCTTCCCCTCCCCTCTCCTCCTTCCTCCCCCTCCTTTCTCTGGTGGAGAAATCAAAAGACAAGCATTACTGTTGCTCCCCTTGCAGATAGTGAGGACTTCAGGTGAAGAGAGATGATACCAGAGAGTGTCTAGGGAGAATCACTGAGGGAGTATATTAAGCACTGTAGACACGTTTGAAGGAGCAGAGATCCCAGATGTCAGCTATGGCCATGGTGTTTTCTTAGTGGGCAGCTTGAAAGTGTCTTTAGCTTTTGAAGTGAACATGAAAGTTGTTATTTGCTTTCATTAAAACCAGAAGACTTCAGAAGGACATGTCTCTTATAGAACATGTTAAGTGACCCATAATATTTGCTATATTACAAAAATCAAAATGTGACATTTATTTACTGAGGAAGAAAGTAAGAACTGATGTACCCAGCTCTTATTACTCCTATGTACTTCCTGTGACGATTGACATTTATCTTAGTGACAATAAGAACCACTGGTGGAAGCTGTTGCTACTAATGGTGAATGTGCTTTCAGACAAAAGTATGGTCTTGAAAACACAGTTGAATGAATGAGAAGAATTTTTTGAAGTTGAACCTCAAAGGTCATTTTAATAATTAAATTGTAGGTTTATTTTATTTTTTTTTAGTTCATGCTTTATAATTAAAAAGCTTCTGTGACTTTAGGTAACAAGATGAATGTCAACACTTTGTAACACTTTCCCCCCACTTAGAAAAGAAGCTACTTTTCTTTTCTTATGGTAGCTGCTTCAGGAAGAAGCTAACCATCAGGAAAACAAAACTATGATTTTTACAAATAGTTTTCTCTTTGAAAGGAAGACATGTTTTGAAAGCTGTGGCTGACTTAATGTAGTGGAGGTCAAGGCTTGTGGGCCAGTTGATATTTAACCTTAGTCATTCCACCTTTTGAGTTATAGGATGTCTAAATCAAAAGTCATATGGCTACAAAGATATTTGATTATTGACAAGTTAAAAAGCCTTCCTACATCTACATACTGATAACAGACTTTCTACTTTTAAAGAATTAAAAGCAAGTCCCAAGGGCAGGGAGTGGGCAAGCCTGGCATCCTGAGTTTCATCCCAGAAATCCACATCAAGGCAGAGATGCCAACTCCAGAGTGTTGAACTCTGGTCTCCACATGCGTGCTGTGACATGTGTAACCACTTACACATTAAACACGGGGGCATAGAAAAATCTCACAAAGCCACAATCGTTCAGCTATCCAGCAATGAAATCAGCGGCTAACAGTCTGAACCCATGTCTTCCTGCCTCTTCATCATTTGTTACATTTTTTAGTATCACCACTCTTTGGACTGTCTAATTAAGTTCCCATTCATTTCCTTCCCATACATGTATAATGATACTATTACAAAAATAAGGATATTTTTAAAAATGGTATGAGTTAATATAAAGGTATTTGACTTTATTTGTTATACACGTGGTTTGTAGGAAAGTCTGGCTCCTTTATTTCTGATAAAAATGTGTGCAGCTAGAGGAGAAAGACTTCAGGAGAGAGGGAGGGCATTCTGATTCACGGTGGTTTTAAAATACCACTGGCTTAAACACAGAACCAATCAGAATAATTTTATTCTGAATGATTCAGAGAAAAGGGTGCAAAAAGCTTAAGGTCTAAGGAGAAAGATCAAGTTAGAAATCTATTAAGGTTTGGTTCACTGGTTCCGTGGTTCCCGAAAAGCCAGCTGGGAAGGATGGTCCACTGACTCAAGTTACTAAGCAACAGAGCAGCAAACTGCTTGGTAACCAGATCTGGCCTGACTCACAGCCTGACTGCATGTGACTGGGTGGCTGGACAGGAAGACCAAGGCCCATCCTACCTCAAAACAATTCCTTCCATTCATCTACCAGCCTGCCTGCCAAATCCTCCTGTTACAGAGCATCCCTTGACACAAAATTGCATTTGTTTTTAAAGTGAAAATACCTCTCAATCCAGAAACAAGTATCACTGTTTCTCTTTAAAGCAGTTTTTATAAGATTATTGTTAATTGGTTTAATGTAAGTGAAATGTAAGCTTTAGTGAGAAGAAAACAAGTAAATACATTTGGGCTGATGACAGACCCTTGGGTTTTCATGAACAAGTATTGACCCTACCATAGTTATCTTCTTTACCTTCTGAGGGTTTCCTTAAATTCTCAGACATAGTTTAGTGTTGTTTATCTTTATATTTTCCCTATAACTTCTGCTACAGCTGTGAGTATTGACTATGTAGATGAATGGTTCCTAAAAAGGTTAAACTTCAGCATACATCAGTTTTTTATTTTTTTACATCCACTGTGAAAAAATAAGTTCCAGCTGTATATGCTCTGTAAACATTTGTTGTTTGATCAGTTGGAGATCAGGCAGGCCATTGCTGTACCTCTTACACGGAATATCCAGAGGGGTCCATACTCTTCCAGTCTGTAAGGCTGGGTGACATAGTGTTGGTGGCAAGAAGTTTTAGACTCAATGATTAACCATTCATATGGACTTTGTCACCAAGAGTGTGTGCATATTTGCAGTTTATTCATACCTGTGTAAGTGTAGTTTGACTTTAGTATATATAAACAAATCCACAAATGGTCGCATCAGAATAATTAGTCATGTGTATTCATGTCAATATTGACTTCATTTTTGAAAGTAATTTTTGCCTGTTATATTGCTGAAAAAAGTAACCCTATATAAATATATTTATGAATCCTGGGAAATGACTTAATGACTAGCTGGTTCAGCTCTGATGACTAATCCTTATCTCTTAGAATTCATACCAGTTAAATTATACACCAGGACTGAAGCTTATAAAAGAAATGCCAAGATTTTGAGGAGGAATTTGAGAAAGCAGCCTCCATAGTTCCTTTTTTTAGGACGACAATTTGGAGACATTTGAACTGGCAACTACTGAGCCCACTTCTACAGCATATTTCATGATAACTAAAATTCAATAATGGAATATATTTTTGAAGAGGTTTATCATAGAAATATGATTTTAGCACAAATATTTTGCCCTTGTTCAATATATATTCATTTTAAGCCAACAAATTTCCTTCCTATTACCTTCATGAGATAGCCCTGGGATCAAATTAGCAATTATTAGAACAAAGTAGCTTCCTCTTTATATAATTATCAGCTGGGTACATTTCTTTTCATTTGCATGCATACCTTATTTTATATTATTTTTATAATGGTGAGCATATGTAGTTGACTTAAAGCCATTTACTTTCTGGGTAATAGGTTTCATGGCTTGTCATTTTTACATTTTACCTTCTTTTGTTGCCAGTATTTGTTTCACTTTGCCTTATTTTACTCAAGGGTTTCTCTTTTTCTTTTTTTTATGGCCATCTGTTGAGTGAGTGCCAAATAGAACAGCCTATGATTTATGGGTTGTAATAACTAAAACATATATGAATTAATTAGAGGCTGATGACGCACAAGGTGGGCTTCTATGGCTCTTTTCTGAATAGATACCAGCTTACTTTAATAAACCTTCTTACTAATAACAATGACAATGCCACTGATGCTGTGATCAGTCCCATTTCACCATCATGGTCTAAGATTCATCTATATTTGCATTTAATATTTCCGCAGATTTATATTCTTGCCTAAACATCCTTATGTTTGAAAAACCAAGCTTTTGCATCATTGCTGTAAACCAGAAGCAAACCAGTTATCATCCATTTATATAGTTGAAAAATGCATTATAAAAACGGGATAGATTCATATTTACATAGACACTAAGAAAACCTCAGAGCCTGAGGTCTGTTCTCTAGTTAAAGTGGCATTTAGTAAGTAATGTAGACATATGAAAAACTAGTTGGATCTTTCTCCCTAAGGCAATAGGAGTAACTGAAAAGGATTTGGAAAGGAAATAACCTTCCTGTTATTTAATTCACCATTTTAAAATTCAATAATCCACATCAGCTATGCCTAAACCTATCTTGTTGTGACTCAAGCCCATCTAAGGTACAAATTTAGTGGTCCCTCCACCATTGATATGTTCAGTATAAGAAGAGGGATTTGGAAGGGTCTCTTTGGGACTGAATCACTTTGTTGGAAGTTACCTTACTGAGCTTGGACTGGGTGATTCTGAGTCCTCAGCCAAAGTATAGCTTTGGAACTCCACTTCTCAATTCTTTTTTTTTTTTCTGAAGAGAGGCTATGAATTTTAATGAAGAAAATATTGGGAACATGTTTCTTATTTTCTGTAGTGCAGATGTCATTATTTTTTTATTATTTTTTTCTCTCTTTTTATTATTATTAATTCAAGTTAGGGAACAGGCTTGTTTCTGTAATGATTGATTTCCAACCTGGGCTTTGCATGGATGGCAAGAAGCATAGACCATTTCCATGAAGAATGCTATGTTAACAGTGGCTTCCCCATTCTACAAAGGCCACACATGGATGTCCTTTAAAGGTTAGGACCTCTAAGAAAATCCCAGTAAGAGATGAGGTGGGGAATAACCATTTTCTTTATCTCTGTAATCTGTGGAGGCCTTATTTCTAGAACATAGTATTCAGAAGCTTGCTATAGCTACACAATTATCATTGCCCAGATAAAATGAAAGCTTGTAGCCCCTTGTTAAAAAAGCATGTTAAAAATTTCCCACTGGCAACAACAGAATATTCTTCTGAGCATGGGATCCCTTGTCACTCTGGTGGGCATGCCTCTGAAGTAGTATCCTTACACATACAGTAAGGTTGAAGTGTATTCCCAAAGGTCAAACTTTAAGATTGGAGGAACTAAAGCCATCTTTTCAAAAAGCTTATCCTAAAGGGAAATCTTGATTCATCACTTAACCCCCCTTTCTCAGTGAGGATAAAGTTGTACATTGGAGTTAAGACAATCAAAGATGCAAGGAGAGTCAGCAGAGTACCAGCTATCAAAGGGCAAGAAGAGACATTACCCAGCATTCACCTTAAGGGGTTTCTTTGGAAGTGAGCAATAGCATAGGTAAGTAAATTAGAAGCCCCATTGCTTTTACATTGGAAATCACTTATTGCTGTACTAGTATCAACCATGGCAATGCATTACAGTATCTGGTGTCTGTACTCTGCATCCTTCCTAAATTCATCTCATTTAACAGGTTTCTGTCAGAGTTCTCTTCAGCCTTTGTTGGCTTCATCCTCAGCACCTAAAATTGTAATGTTCCCAATGTTGTCATTAGCCCTTTAGTCATATTTAGTTATACTTTCTATACCATAAACATTTGACCTCTGACCAAGCAAATTTAACAAAATCTGATTCATCAACATCATGTCCCTTATTCCAATCCCAGATGACTCCTCTGGTTATTTCTTCTTTGGGGATCCATCTTGCCTTTAGTTTGTGTACACAAAAGCAAGCTTGATGTTTCCTTTTTTATTTTCCTATTTTTGTTCATAGAGCCACGATTTCCCCCAAGGAGATCAGTGAAACTCACTATGGACTTCCACTTTTGTCTCTCTCCACCAAGGCCTGTAGGTCATCGCATATAGTAGTTGCTTTGCATTTCCACTATTTTGCTATGTAGCCTGATGTTTAGATGACTCATCTTTCTCTGTCAGTCATCTTAGTGTCCTTAGCTACTTCCCTCTAGGATGCCCTGTTTATCTGATCTTATTAATTGTACTAAAGCTCTGTATTGGGTGCCCACCATCTACAGCAAGGCTGAGCATACGTTCTTCTGTGACTTGCCAGGCAAGGCTTTGCACCAATGGTTCTCAACCTTCCCAATGCTGCAATCCTTTAATACAGTTCCTAATGTGCTCACCCATGACCATAAAGTTATTTTTGTTGTTACTTCACAACTGTAATTTTGCTGCTGTTAGGAAATGTAATGTATATATCTGGCATGTGACCCTTGTGAGAACCACTGGTTTAGGCAATAGGACCTGAAGGTGGGGCTTAAATGAGTTCACCAGACCTGAGATGAAAATAGGTTGAAAATGAAAATAGATGAAAATGAAAATAGATGAAAATGAAAATAGATGAAAATGAAAATAGATGAAAATGAAAATAGGTGTTTTATTGGGGAAGAACTTACACAGATAAGAGTAAATAACTGCTGCGGCCTTCCCACTCCAGAAGATGCTCTTCCGATGCTCTCCAAGACCCAAGAGAGCATGCACCTGCAGCTCCTCTACCTTAAAAGGGTCACATCAGCACCAGAAACCACGCCCAAAGTGTGTGGCCACATCTACAAGTTCACTGGCAAGGCAAGATCCCACTACATGGATCTATACTATTTCTGTGGTAATTATTTTTCTCATGCATTATAGCACCAAGGTAGCCATATAGCTACAAATAGGTATACATACCTTCCAATAAAACCTATCTTTGAAATTAATCTGAACTTTGGACACTAGCCATAGCTTGCCAGTCTGACCTGTAAATGGAACTTTTTCTAATTCTCACATACTTCATAATATTATTTCAAAGCTCAAATTGGATATTTACACAAAAAGAGCAATTAAAGATATTATAAAAATATTAGTGATGACATATGTAGTATGGTTTGAGCCTGTTGAAATTTAGAAGTTAAATTTTACTCCTGTATCTTTTTTGCTCTATACACATTGCTGTTTGAGATGCTCTGGGGCCATATTCTTTGCTGTTAATAATTCTGATCTGGTAGGGTATAAATTATGATTGCTCAAAATAGCATAGGATGGTAGAACTACATGACTATGTTCAAAGAGTGGTAGGGGTTGACAGGACATGCTTGTAGGAATTACTTTGGACTTCATGCATGTGATGGAGTAGGTGGAAAGAAGTCTGAGGAGTTGTGCTGAGATTTATCTGTCCCAATCTAATTTCATATTTACAGCAATCTAATAGGATTTTTGATAATATTTTACAAAGAAAAGAATGGGGCCTAGACATTTGATAGAGGCCCGATGTGAAGCCTAGAGGATTTCAGCAAGGAGAGACCAGAAATATGTATAGAGAAGTGGCGTATGAGGTCCTCTCACTGAGAGGGCTGTGTGAATGAATAGGCACAAGGGTCCCATGGCATTTAGACAAGTTTGTCCCTGAGCTATGACAAGCTGGAAGTAGATTTTGAAGAGAAGCTGGTATGTTTCCTTTCCCCTTCACCTTCTCTCCCTCCTTTCTTCTTCCCCTACTGTTACCATGAGGGATTTATGGGCTTAAATGGAACATGATTGATTTTATCTTCTTAAAGTGTCACTCTACATAAAAGGGAGTGGCATTATGAGTTATTATTCCACACTAAGCAACAAGCGTATGTATGAAACACTTTCAGTAGTATGAATGTGACATTCAGTCCAATTAGACCAATCTAAACCATCTTTCAACTAGCTAGTGCCCTGCTACCACTTCCAAAACAATTGCTCTGAAACAGCAAAAACACTCAATTGCATTTCCATCTAAATCATATGTATCAATTCCACTGCTTGCGCATGTGCCCTGCTGCACAGGACAAAGGCATTCTTTGTGTGGAAACAGTGCCAATTTTTTATTAAATTGCAAAGGTATTGATTAGAAAGCCCTTTGCACTTCTGAGCGACTGTATACAGATGATATACTTGATCTCTGTTTCAAGACTAGCTCATCATAATGGAAGTGTGGAACTATACATCCTTTCACCTTTTTAAAACACAATTGCTGCGTGTCTGCTGCATGGCTGTTACTCTTTTAGGGATACAGCTTCAGCAAGAGCCAGAGTCTTGTCCCTGTGGAGTATATACCATATTGGTGAAGACAGCATACACAGAAACAATCCAGTGGACCAGAGAGTGACAAATGCAATCAGAACAATGAATTGGGATAACACGCAAATTTTCTTTAAGATGTCTATAAGGTGACATTTGAGGAGAGATCTGAAGGCATGATTATCTAGGAGAATAATATTTGAGGCAGGAGAAATAACAAGAACAAAATCCCTGAGGGATGATGTGATTGGCATATTTGAGGGAGGAAGACAGTTATAAAAATGAATCAGAGCCATAGAAGTGAGTCAGATCACATAGTAGTTTGAGGCTGCATTAGGACTTGGGATTTCCTTGGCGATGATTGTGATATATCAAGGTGAAAAGGGTTAGTAGTGGGAGTGTCTGCCTCAGGGGAAATAAAATATATCTTAAGTTTTGGAGTAATAAGTCTTGTTCTTGTGTAGGAAATATAAATGCAGAGAAAGAAAAGAAAAACCAAGACCAATTGAGAGACTATTGGATTAATCCAGATGGCATAGGATCATGGTGGTATGGACAAGAATAGCAGAGGCAGATAACTCCAAATGGTGACAGTTTTGTATGCAATTGAAAGGAGAGACAACAAAATTTTGTGGCTAATTTAGTATGAACAGTGATTAAGAATTAAGAAAGACTGTAAGTTTGAGGCCCATGTGACAGGAAATCCATAGTTACCATTCACTGAGCGTGGAAGATATTGGAAGGCACATACAAGGCACATATATGGCCCAGGGGATGAGTTTTAAACATGTTACATTTGGGATGATTATTGACTGTATGATAATTAGCTATACAAGTCCAAAATGCATTGCAAAGATTTGGCATGATGAATCAACATTCGGAAGTCATTTAAAAAACAGAATTTTTAGAAATTGTGAGACTGAAATATGATTGCACATGAACTATATATGAATAGGAAGAAAGACTGGTGATAATTGGATATTTCAAATGTTAGAAATCAGAAACATCATAAAAACACACCTGAAGAATCCATGAAAAAGTAACCACTGAGTAGAACAAAAATCCAGAGATAGTTACAGACCAAAATGTTTTGTAGTGAAACAAGTCATTGATTATATCTGATGATACTTGTAGGTAGCTGAAGTGAAGATCAAACACTGAGCATTGAACTGTGCCTTTGGCCAATGGTGATCTAATGGTGGTGATACAAGATCCCCTCCACCCCTGCCTGGGATGACTGATATTTTTACACTTTCTCATCTCTCTTTAAACCTCAAGCATTTATTTCTATTTCAAGTTGATACAGTTACTCTTTTAGTGTAGAGGAGCAGCTAAAACTTTACAGACACGCCCATCACTACATCTACCCAGCTACCAATAATGGATACTTTCAGACTTTTCCACTTTGCCTTCCTATTCATTACAATGGCTGAAAGAAAAAAAAACAAAAACAAACTAATATTCTCCTGAAAAATAATATAGGAAATCACCCCAGAAATTAACAACAAGCATCTGTTATCTCATACAGTATATGGTAGTTAATAATCAGGTAACCAGATTATCAGATAACTGCAAGATTTTGTAGTCACTTTCTGAGAAAGGCTTCTCTGGGCTATGAGATCAGTTCCCAAGGTGGTACTGTATATAGGCTACCTTGTTTGTTTTAATGGTTATTGGCAGAGGACTTTTGTGCCTTTCTTTGTGGGTTTCCTCAAAGGGCTGAATGTCTTGATGTTATGGATCAGAATGAGGGATACAAAAGAGCACTAAATACAAGACTAGTAGATGTGGTATCCACAGCATGTATGAACGGTCTCCTTTAGTTGTTCCTACTTTATAACAGGAAACCTTGCTCATCCTAGGCAAGGGGGTGGGAGGAGTTGGTCCTGCCTCAATGAAATTATGGGACAGACTTATTAGACTTCCTTGGGGAGGACTTAACCTCTCCAAGGAGCAGAAGGGAGTTGGATTGGGGGAAAGTGTGGGGGGTGGGGGGGTTGAAGAGAGGAGAGAGGGGGAACTGGGATTAGAATATAAAAATAAATTAATAAATAAAAATTTTAAAAAAGAGTATAACTTCACCAGCTGGAGAATAGAAAGAAATGTTGTAAGTTTGAGGAGAGAGAGAAGGATGTAAAATGGTCAGTTATACCAGTACAGAAGAGAGGATATTGTCTAGAAATAATGTGGTTTTTTGGGACCACAATAGGGTACCATCTTACGAGAGCAGTAACAAACTTCAAGTTGCTGTAGTTGTTCTTATTCTCAACTACTATTGATGGCTTTAGCATAACTCTAGAGTTGGGGAAGCACTGGATGTTGAACTTGATTGTTAGTACACATCTATAACTTCATCACTCAGGAGGCAGAGGTAGGAAAACTGTCAGCCAAGCCCAAACTGGGCTACATAATGAGTCACAGGCTAGCATGAGGTACAATGAAAGAAGCAGTTTGAAGAGAAATAAACAAAACATAACATGATGACATTTCTTTGAGCTGAGATGCTCCAGTCCAAGCTGAGTTAAAGATTGCAAAGAAGCATTTGTGATGACTCCCATTTATTCTAAATCTGCTGAAGTAAATATGACAGAGTGTTGAAAAAGATCAATATGAATCTGTAAAGTCAACTTATTCAAGTGATTGATGGATTTGGAAAACTTGTAGAGTCAGAGTACTAAAGAGAATGAGCCACAAAGAACATGTGTGGAAATACCCAGAAACTGAATATGTTGTAAGTTGTTTGTAACAGTGAGACTGCATGTGGCTATAAAAATGAGGTTACAGAGGGTGATTGTGGATAAGATCATGGAAAAGGACACCAAGGGAGGCTGTGAGAAGAAGTTACAATTAAATTATATTAGGTTTTTTGTTGGAGAGAATGCCAAATCTCTCAGGAATGAGAAGGAGGGCCCAGGAATTTCTGTGAAACTCTTGAACCTAAGTCTAACAGACCAATGGTATGAGTTTAAATGATACTTTAGGAAAAGGGAGCCATAAATCATGGTCTGTAAGCTGCAGAGAAGTGTGAAAACCATCTATTCATCTTTCTATGACAGGAGGATAACACTGTGAATGGGAAAAGAGCTACCACAGGAGAGTGTAGAAAGTAGATCAATGGCTCTTTTTAAAATATTGTTTTTATTTGTTTTTTATTGGTGTGTGTGTGTGTGTGTGTGTGTGTGTGTGTGTGGTCATTGTTGAGTGCTTGTAAGTGCAAACTACCATGAGGTCAGAGGTTTTGAATTCCCCCTGGGTCTAGAATCACAGGCAATTTTCCCCTCTGGATGCTGGAAGCAGAAACCAAGTCTTATGCGAGAGCTCCTAACAGCTTAGCCATCTTTCCAGTGGGTTCTTAGTGGGCAGCAGGGAGTGTTGGAGCAAGTAAGTGCAAGAAATCATCAGAAGAATGCAGAGAATACAGATTTCACTGATGTTAAACTATGACACTCAGAAGTCATCCTGGTGCGTGGAGTAAGACTATAGGATTCACAGGACATGTTAGTGGTAAGTGACCACCCTGGTAGCCTTAGATTCTCTATAATGACAAGTATGGCATGTGTTGAAGGAACCTATCTTCCTGTTGGGGTAGGCAGTGTTTTGGCTTTGTTTTTGTTCATTTCAGGCATTGGAAAGGGTAGGACTCACTATGATTAGGCACATGCAGCAGTTTGTGTGGTCAGCATTTCTATGTGATAAAGCCATGCTTCTTCCTCTTCTCTGTCATATTTTTATGCTGAAGAAATGAGTTACACAACAGAAGGTGCACGGAAGGCCCTTGGAAACTGCCGGTTTCCAGATGTGTGGCCACAGGGTAAATTTGCAAACATTGAAGATTCCTTTGTGTTTTTTTCCCCCTGAACCAGACACACAATTCTATTCTTGAGTGTGTAAGGCTATATATGAAGAAATGTTCACAATCACACATGCACACATCTTGGTGTAGCACACATACACACACACACACACACACACACACACACACACACACACACACACACAAACGCATACTTACCTATGTACGTTATACTTGTCATGGCAATTTATATGTGTAATTAGAATGAAGATACAGCTTTTACTAAATGAATAGATCTTATGTGTTGATGTAAATGTTTTCAGAAGATAGCATAGCATGTCTGTGCCACATCTCAACCTATTTAAATACTCATGTTATCGTAATAGTAAACAAAGAAAACCTATGAAATGCACAGAAGATGGCTTTCTCTTTGGAAGTTGAATTGTTGGTTTGTATTTCCTGCATGTGGATTTGGGTTTTGTAAGTTGGTTGGCTATTAGGGAATAGACTCCTCTGTGTCTCTGGAAAAGTGTGCCCTTCAAATTAACTTGAACAGACTTCCCCCTCCCTAACGGAAAGGGTGAGCCCTGGCACCTTTTAACCTGCAGGGATTATGTAGCTCTGGCTATGACTGACTCATTGGTTTGCCTCAAGAAATGCTCCTGGTATGTGCTATGTGCTAACAGAGCCAGGCTTTGCTGATCAGCACGTCACTCCCGTGAAGACGTGGGCATGCTTTTGTGCATTTGTTCTTGTAGCCTGGGAGGCATATTTCAACACACTGTCCAGAATTGGCTAGAACATGCCTGTCACTCCCAGCTGACTCCGATGACGCTCTTGCCAACGTAGATTTACATCAACACAGTTCTTTACTGGAAAAAGCTCATTTAGAATATACAGGGTGGCCCATTTAAAACAGGCACAACATCAATTTGAGAGGGAATGCATTTTAGAAAATGTGTTAAAAGAAATGTACTGACAGTTGAAGGCTTTACACAGTAGAGAGTTTTATGAGCATCACACCAGATCATTCCCTTCATACACTGTCCTAAGCTCAACTACCAAAGAGTGGTTTATTATGATGTAAAGAACCCCCTGTTCCAGTCTTTCTCTTTCACCATGCTGGACTATATTGCTCTTAGCCTGCCCCAAAATTTGGTTTGAGAATATAATCTGAACATAGATTTTTCCCCTGTAGCATGAAATCTTTTGGCACATGACTATCTTGCTTGTGACTCATACTCAATATCTTAATGACTGTTTGGGATAGCCATAGTACGTAGATGTCTATAGTCAGGAAACCAGGCACTCAAATAAAAGCTGTTGCCATAGTTACCCTGCAATAATGATAATAATAATATACAAATACACACCGTCTTTGCTGTTCAAAAGGAAATTTCAGTATCCATGGAACATGACCTATGATTAACACTACTGTGACCCTTGGTAACTCACCTTTCTTTTTCATCATCCCTGCCTATTCTAAGTCATTAGAGTAATGGACAGGACTGAATGGGTTTGCAATTTTATACCTTCTCTCATGACAACCAGCACGATTTTCAGTGACACATCCTTTGATCTGTCTGCTTTTAAATCTCTTAAGCTGCAAATCTCTAGACAGCTTCCTCCCTGAAGATTTTACAGTCCCAATTGACCTCATCATGAGTTCTATATTTATGCTTGTTTAAACACATACAATTCAGGCTTTCTATCAAAGGCCGTGTGAAAAGTCAAGGTCATCAGCATCTTGCTATAGCACTTGTGCTATTGTCACACCTAGCAATAATGAAGGATGACCTTTCAAAATGATCAAAAGTGGTAAATGATATTATGGGAATACAATTAAAGACACACAGTTTTCCTCTGTTGTAACTTGTCTACAATTAAGAAGCAGTAAACTGGAAATGGTTCCATACTGCCTGCATCAAGTGTAGCTGGAAATAACGAGAGTGTAATGATCAAAATAAGGTTCTTCCTTTCTGAATTAACATAAACATCCCTGGTTAATGCATAGAAACTGAGGCTTAGTGTGGTAAAGATGTACCATGGCAGGACTGCTCAGAGTTAAACATGCCCAAGTAGACCACAGGAGGCATGCTTGCAGGTGTGTATCCAAACATTGCCATCGACTGGGGAGCTTTTGGCTAATACATTGACATGGAGATTTCACATTGCAGCCTACTAGCCACATCCTGTGTGCATGTCTGTCTGATTGTGTGTCCTTATTCTGACTGCATACTCACAAAGCAATCCTGTGATGACTGTCTTACTGCTCTCCACCTCTCTCTACTGATACATGGAGAGGCCTAGGTCAGGATGCAGGAAGACTGATTCTCTAAGCAATGACCATAGTATTCAATAAGAAAGAAAGAAGCTGGCTCTTGGAGCCTGTTCAAGAGTTTGACTGGTTCTTATAATGATTCTGCTCCCAAGAGGCCCATCCCATGCCCCGGAGATGCCAGTTTCTGAGTGTACATGTTTTAGTGCCAGCTTCTGGTTTCTGAAATTCCCTCTAAGTTGCTGCCAACTTTCAAGGCCTTTGGGAAGAATGATAAACCAGCTCTCCCAGGGAAAACTCTTCTCTACCACTATGCCATGAGCACTTTTCAATAATGCCCTGTCAGCCCATGGTGTACATTTTGGACCAGTAAACACAGCAAGATGAGGAAAAGGTGCATTCCTTCTCTTGATGGAATTTGTCTGGTGAAACCATGATAGCCATGTATAAGAGAGCATCCCCTGAAATGACTCACTTTGAGCCCAGGATATACTTGTTTCTACTTTTTTTTTTTTCTGGTGACATGATACCTTTGGGAGCTTCATAAGCTGTTCTGTGAAATGTGGCCAGTACTTAGAGGCAATGTTTGGAGTTATGAAAGTCTGTTGCTCTCATGTCTCATTCTTCCTCAGATCCAGTTGTGTCGAAGGCACTGTGAAATATTACAACCCTATCCTCAGAAGTTTGATCTTTTAGGAAGCTTTGCATTTTGTTAGGAGTTGTGTAAGACAAGAAAGTCATTAAATCAAGAGTACACCAATCTGAAGTTTCAGTCTTGAGGAACATGGACACACTTCATACAACCACATTAATGGTAGTGTGTGTGTGTGTGTGTGTGTGTGTGTGTGTGTGTGTGTGTGTGTGTGCATGAGGTGACTAGGGGACTTACAGTATAACAGTAAGAGTCAATAGGCCTGTCTTCAGAAAGAAAGCCATATATTTTTCCTAGGGATGTCATAGCAAATAACCTCAGACTTGGTAACTTAAAACAGTAAAGGTTTATACTGTCTCAGTTCTGGATCTGGGCATCAAGGCACACACACTTGACCTGGGGGTGTAAGAAGAGCCTGTTTCTTGCCTTATCTAGCTTCTGGTAGCCACCATATTCCTATACTTCTGGTGACATCATTTCAGCCTCTGCCTCCATCAGCACATGCATTCTTATCTTTTACATGCCTGTTTATACTCTTGTCAAGGGCCTAAGGGTGCATCTACATAATACAAGATGATTTCTTCATCCATCTTAACTTTGAACATTAATTTCCCCAAGCCTCTTTTTCAAATAAAGCTACATACACAGGTTTCAAGTTTAAGGGTACCTTTTGAGGACACTGCTTAGCCTACTATGGCATCAATGAGAATTCTGAGAAAGCTGACCACTGAGAACACATACATGGACAATACTTTCTGGGAATGCCCACCATTCTTCAACTTCCAGCCTGACTTGTAAGGAAAGTGGGTTTCTAGAAGTTAAGAAATGATGATATAAGGAACAGAGTAATTACCTCTTCAATACCTGAAACATCAATAACTTATCCCGAATTAAGGATTCTGTTGTTTTTAGGCAGGATATACAGCAACCACACCTTAGTGAAACATCCTATTGCAATCACATCTTAGGCCAGACATCCTTGTTTCACCTTGGAAGAGCAAGGTCAGGCAAAACTTCTCTGACCTTAAGTTAAAATGGAATGGAGTCAATTTTGTGGATCACCACAAATACTGATTTATTATGACATTGGATTTTGGAAACCACAGTGTCCATGAGATTTTTAACTTACTGTCATTTTTATCAGTATTATTGTCTATAAATTATAGGTAACAAACATTCACCTGGAATAAACTGTTCAAAGGAAAAAAAATAAGAAATGGCGAACTTCCTTCAAGTGGCACCAGCCTGGCCTGTAGATTCTCTTCCAAGCTGTGGAGAGGGAACCTTAGTTATTTCCTAACATAGAGAAAGGAGGAAAACCTGAAGGAGTAACAGGTTCAAAGGGTGGGGTCTCCTGATTCTTAATGTGAGTCTCAGTAACTGAAGTTAGAGCATTAAAACTATGCATGGGTCTCACCCACCTTCTGATCCTAACTTTAGGGAGGCCAAAGCAAGAGAACCCTGAGCTCCAGGGTGTCCTGGCCACATAGCAAGACCCTGCCTCAAAACACCAAGAAACAAACAACAAAACTTAGAATATAACACAAGGTAAAGTGGATTTGTAAGGAAAGTGGGTTTCTAGAAGTTAAGAAATGATGATATAAGGAACAGAGTAATTACCTCTTCAATACCTGAAACATTAAGTAACTTATCCCAAGTTAAGGATTCTGTTGTTTTTAGGCAGGTCAAAATTCTGATTAGACACAATCAAGAGTAAATCCTCTACACTATCCAAGAGTGAGAGACTTTGGAGTACTCAGTCCATGAGGGATGTCCTTATCAAAGCCCTCCCCTCAAGGCTCAGGGATCTATGCAGACAACTAGGTGAAAGTTTTTAAGAGCCAGAGATGGTAGATGACTCCAAAAAGCCAGTGTCTTCAAGATATAACAAGTTTGACACACATATGAACTCCCAGAGGATGTGGTGGCATCCTTAAGACCTGCACAGGCTCAAATCAGACAAAATCCCAGCACAGAAATAGGAAGTGGATACAAAGTCCCACCCTAAACCAAGAAGCTGTCTGCAATCTATACCTGCTGGGAGAAGGAAAATCAGTTTTCTCCAAGGAAGTGTCACTGTGTCTACCAACCACAACTCAGAGCAGGCCCTATATTCACAGTGTATGGCCAACATAAAATGGACTCCATAGTTTTGTTGCTTGAATATTTTCCCATTTTTCTGGGTTTTTGGTATGTTTGGGTAGTTTTGGGAGGGGCTTAATTTTTTTGTTTTATGTTTTTTGAGACAGGGTGGTGGAGTAGAGAGAGAGAACATGAAATTGGGTAAGGGAGGAGTTGGGGATGGGGAAAGAGTATAACCAAAATATATTGTAGAAACTTTTTATAAATAAAGTCCTTTAAGTGCCTTGTTTCCCCCCTTTAACTTCATATTTGTTCTCACTAGAATAACTCTGCTAACCATTGTTTAGAGTAGACTTCCAAAATATTTGCATGCATATTTAATTAAATATAAGAATATTGGTACACTAAGAATGAAATGCATTAAAGACAATGCTAGATATTCCCAGCTATGATTTCATTTTATTCTAACTACAAATGTAATAATTTTCCAGTAAAACATGTGTCAATTGGTGAAATAATTGCTTCAAAGTTTAATTCATTTAAATACCCAAAGGCATCAGAAAGTTGTCTTAGCACATTTCACACCCATGAAACGTGCACCTGAAAACCTTCTCATAGTCACTCTACCATCAAAGCATCTTATAGAATTTCATTTTCCTCCCTAGTGTAAGTAAATGATAATATGTACAATTACTCTTTCACATTTTGTGGATGAAATTGGAAAATTGTCATTGATTCTCATTGTTTACCCACTGCCTATTCATATGTTCTCCATATTTCAGAATTAGAATTACCATATGAAATTGATTTGAAATAATAGTACACTTAGGAATTATCTCTGGCATAAATATTTACCTTTATTTTTTCTGCTTTCCCTTATATTTTGTTTATATTTTTAAAGATTTGTTTTTCTTGTGTATGTATTATGTGCATGTGTGTGTTTGTGTAAAAGCAGCACCCAAGGAGGCCAGAGGAAGACATCAGATCTCCTGTAGTTAGAGTTACAAGCAGTTCTGAGGCTTCCAACCTAGGTGCTGGGAACTGAACTCTGGTCATCCAAAGGAGCAGTACGTTCTCTTAAAAGATAAGCTCACTCTCCATCACCTTGTTTATGGTCATATATCACTATGTCACTTTTTTTTAGCCATATCCCAGGACAGAACATACATTTTACTACCTGAACTTTTAAGACTGTAGTTCAGTAGTGCTAAGTGTATTCTCTTTGCTTTGAGATAGATTGGCAGAAATTTTTCTTCAGGTAAAACTGAAACTCTGGGTCCCTTAAAGGAGACCAACACCTCATTGCTGTTGTTCAGCCACTGGTAAGCATCATGATATTCCCTAATGTTCTGAATTTAAGTATTTTAAGGAATCACAGGTGGAATCACAGGTTTTGATTTTGTGTAACTGACATAACTTCATCTTACAGTTAATACCTACTATAGCATGAGACCTGATTTTCTTTTTAAAACCGAATGTTGTCCCCTTTGATGTCTGCCCCATATTTGCATAACCATCCTGCTATCAGGAGAGGGTTGTGTGACTTCTGCCTCCTGGCTGTGGTGAGGAGTTATATGGAAAACATGGTGTACAGATATCCATCTCTTTGAGGCCTTACTTTCAGCTGCATTGGAGATATGCCTCCATGTGGGATTTCTACAGGATATGGTAGCAGTGTTGTTAATTTTTAGGAGCCTCCATAACTTGCCCACAGTGGTCTCACTGTTTTGTAACTCTCCTAACTGTGCAGAAGCTTCCAATTTTCCATGTCCTCATTAACACTCTTTTTTTCTTCCCTTCCTGTCTCTCTGCCCCCCTTCTATCTCCCTCCTACAGTAATTATCTTAATGGATGTGTGGGAAAAATGCCTCATTTTGGTTTTGATTTGTGTTTCTTTTATTAGTGATATTGAGCATATTTTATTTTGCTTACAATGTTTATTTTAAATTTTTTTGTACAAGTGTATATAATATGTTGAGTACATTCCTCCCTAGCCGTTTGACCCTCCCTTTTCTTTCCCCTTCTATCAGTCCTGCTTGTCATCTTAGGCTATTATACCTCTACTTTTGCACTGTATATATATACATGATTTTATATAGCTATATAAAATCTAAGACTCATTAATGTGAGAAAATATAACATTATCTTTCAAGTCTAGCTAATTCACTTTATGTTCTTACCTCCAGGTGTATCAATCCTCCCTTAACCAGTTTGTCACTTGCTTGTTGGCTATAGATATTCTATGCAAATATTTGCTCAATTTTACTTATCTATATTCTGAAATGTTCTGAATCTTATAAGGTTTTATAACATTTTCTACAGCAATATCTGAATGAAGGTCTTGTACTAAATTTAGTGCCCTGGATAGTCTTACCATTAACAGAGTGATGTAAAACCTTATCCCATCATGAAATGATACTTGCTGTCTAACAATACAGTTAGAATGATAGAAAGATAGTAACTCAAGAACTGGATCTTTGTGAATGCTGGATAACAATGCTTTTGAATATTGCTTTTCTCACAAATAGATGGAGGTAAACCACAGAGAAATTGAAAAAGGTTTTCTTAGTGATAATATTTGATCATTCTTAGGACATATAATTTATTATATTGGAGTGTGTAATGTATGATGGACTGA
Source organism: Cricetulus griseus (assembly GCF_003668045.3). NCBI lineage: Eukaryota > Metazoa > Chordata > Mammalia > Rodentia > Cricetidae > Cricetulus > Cricetulus griseus. Next base: position 327,282,770 of record NC_048595.1, read on the forward strand.
AATATGGTGGCCATTGTTATCAATAACAAGACAAGGTGACAATATTAGTAACACTGAGAAGTTAGTACACAGTAAGGTATGTATTAATGGTGAGTGTATATTCCGCTGGGGCTAAGCATGTGATGTCTGTGTATTCCTGAAATGGCTGAGCCAGATTCCCAATCCTTATGCTTTTTTAAAAAAAGAACAACTATTAAGATCATAGATTCATTTTGAGAATTAAAAAATCAAATGGCTTCTTGCTTAATATGCCATTAAGCCTAGATGACACATTGCTATAAAATATTTCCCTCATCTGCTTTTTCTTCCTCAGTCTCTTATTTATTTCATGAATTGTGGAAATCGGAACAATGTACTTTCAGGTTGCTGACATGGAAAAAAAAAACAAGGATATATAAAGATGGCTCTTTGGAGACTAGTTAGCAAGCTTCGTGTACTAATTTAAATTTTCTACCCTCTGATAGCTTGTAGAGGGGGAAATCATCATGTTCTCAGAAAGAAGATACATGAAATTTAAAACCAATATCCAACTGAGGTTTCCTAGACCAACTGCTTGGCAGGGCTATGTGCTTTTTATCTGTGACTACATTATCCTGAAGCACCTAACTGTTCATGTCCAATTACAGTCATAGCCAGAGTGTTTGCTATTAGGCACATCCATTAACTTACTTCTGCTTTCAGGTAGCAAATTGCAGGAATTTCTTTAATATGAGTGCAATGCCAGGACAAACAGCTAAAACTAGAACAGGAGAGGAACTCGACAAAGAAGACAATGAGAAGGAAGAGGAAAACATATCAACTACTCAGTGACACAGAGACAAGGGGGCCTTTAAAGATCATCCTGAGTTTTGACCAGATGACAAAATTGAGGCCCAGATTATTCATTGGAATACCCAAGGTCATGCATTTTGGGCAAAGTTGGATCTAAACAGAGTTGTATGATGCAGACCTGTGGTCCTTTTCATATGACCCTGATGTCTCTGATGCCTGAGGATGAACTGGAAGGAAACAAGAAACCTTGTATTTCATTCAATACTTCTGCTCAGCACACAGTTTCCCCCTCTCGTTTGAACTCCTAGATTTGGAATACAAAACAAACAAACAAAAACCATTCCAGATTCCACATCATAAAGCCAACTTGGATGTATACCAGGTTTCTAGCATGCAAGAAACAGCTATAGAGAAACAGATTACTATGGATAGATCTAGAATTTTGTCATTGTTCCTTCCCTATTGCTAGCTAGCTGAGTGACTTCAGGCAAAATGTCTAAATCCTTATGAGTTCAACTTCCTTAAATCTCAAGTAGGTTGTTGATTTCTGAAGTTCTTTCTAGTATAAAATGCTGTGTTCCTAAAACCTGAATAACCTCAGGAGGATGTTACACATGGCAATGTCACCTGGTTGTTACCTGATTACATGTCCCCTTCAAACTGGAAAGCAATAGAATTCTCATTTAATCCAAGTGTTGTTGCTATGTTCATCTGGTGAACTCTCTCACCAAGTGCATGACCTTATATGACATCCATTCAATGTATTGAGGCATGGGTAAATGCAGGAAAATTATTAATATCTAAATACTGAATTAGGCCACCATTTCAAGGTATGAAGAGTTAAAATCTAAAAGTTTGTGAGAATATTCTTACTGTTGAAAAAACACAATGAAAGTAATGTTCATAAAGGGATCTATCTTCTTTCCCCTAACATTTTCTATTTTAGAATGAAATATCAATAGAAAGAAATTGATGGTTGTTCCGGTAAACACATGAAAATGGACTATTTTATCATTATTGAAAATAAATAATGGGCTTTATAAAACAAAGAATGAATGTTAGGAGGTTATGCATTTGGAAAGCCCAAAGAGCTAACAACATTCTATACTTAGCCCGGAAATATGGGCCAATAGATATTGAGGCACTAAATCATTTATGGTTGAATTCGTTATTCAGTTCTAGAACAACAACATTAATATAGAATTTCCTCCCTTTATAAATTACTCATGCAGAGTTTCCCCTAATGATCCACTAATTCTCATTTGAGACAGTGTATAAAGAAGAAATCTTGTAATGCAGTTCTACAGTGTCAAAGTAATTAGGACTTGAATCTCCAATCTCCAGTAAAACATTTTAACTTGATTAAGTTAATAGTTCAAAATAGTAAAGTGAGAATCATATTTCCTTTGTTTCAGAATACCCTACATTGCTCCACAAACTTCGGTAATGTAATTCATTGCCTGCCCTCTTTGTTCAGGCATTTATTCTCATTCATATTGTATGCTTGACTTGTGTTTTCAATGGTCCTAAAATAAGCATCCTTGAAGATTGGTCCTAGACTTTTGCTTCAGGATGGATTCTTAGAAATATGAATCAGAGTTAAAGAACATTGTAAGAGACATTGTGCTCTGTCCTCTGGAACCTGTTAACAGTGTGGCTGTGGTGTTTTACTACCACAGCCCCTGATCTGCCAAGTATCAAGGTTTCCATGCTTAACAAAGTTTGCCAAAATAATTCATTGAATAATAAAGTCTGTTCCCGTTGCTTAACACTTAGGCCACACATTTTTTTCCCCTGTTCACAGGAGTTTTCTATTTCTTCCTGTGAACTATATGTTATTATTCTACTTTACTGTGAGAACAATGGCCTTTCCTTCATCTCTCTTATTTTTTGCAAAAGTAGTTTTCTTGGTTTGGTATATGCCGTTTAATATTTTCCATGGGTTTTTTATGTAAACTAGGTTAAAATTACCTTTATTTATTGATTCATATGAAAGCATTTCTGGAGTAAAATTTTGTCTAAATTTAATCTTTATTTTGGTTTTGTTTTGGTAAAATTTTAGTTTTAGTCACTGAAAATTTGAAGATACTTCAAGTCTACTCTTGGTTTAGAATTCGTTTAATTTTATTACATTTATTTTTTTTCTTTATTTTGTGAGTGTATTTGAACACAGTTGGCTGTGTTTGCCATGGTATGGGTTTGATGTTCAGATGGCAGTTTGCAAGGAATGAGTCTTCTTCTACCATGGATGTTTCAGGGGATCAAACTTGGGTCAGTAGTATTATAGCAGGTGCCCTTACCCACTGAGCCATCTGCCCAGTCTAGAATTCATTTGAGGTTATGTACTATTGTGTAAGCAGATTTAGAAGTTCTAAAGAGTTAGCTTAGGGTTTGGAATAAAATAAATGATAGAAATATTATTATAATAGTATTATATTAAATGTGGCCATGCACAAATGTTCTTATACTTTAAAACTTAATTATGTCAGATATAGGTGAAACATAGATGATAGTATAACTACTGAACTCAGGCTCAAAGACAAGTATTAAGGCTGAGAATAGAATCAATAGTATTCCTCTCTCCAATTTTTTGTGAGTATTTTTGTGTATGCAGGTGTGCATGTACATGTGATGTTTGTGTGTGTGTGTGTGTGTTTGTGTGTGTGTGTGTGTGTGTGTGTGTGTGTGTGTACATTTACTCATGCATGTGTAGGGAGGCAAGAGGTCAACTTTAGGGGTCATTTTTGAGGAGCTGTCCACATTGTTTTTGGGACAGGGCCTTCATTGGGACTTGTAACTCATTGATAAACTATGCCATTTAACTAATGAACTCTAGGGAACTTTATCACCCTGCTTCCAGAGTGCTGGGTTACAAGTGTGTACCATTTCACCATGCTTTTTGTATAAATCCTAGGGCTAGAATTTAGGTCCCTTTATCTGTACTACAAGCACTGTATGAACAGAGCTATCTCCCCAGGACCATTATCTCCCATTTTGGTACCTTACCTTCTTTCTCAAAGGTAACCACTATGATAAGAACTTTATTTCTTATTTATTTCTTCCCAGTTCAGAAGCTAATAATCATGCCTGATGCCTTGATTGCACTGAGTACAACTTGCTATTATCTTCAGTTATAATGAACAAATGGTCTTGTATCACATTTCTCTATCTTGTTCATGGGGAATGAAATTCTTGTTAAGTTCCAAATTCATCATTCTTGTATTTGATTTTCCTGTACAAAAATATGGAACATGACAAATGTTTTACCTCTGAAATTCCAGCATATGTCCCACATATGGCTCAGCATGTCTATAAAACATTGAGATATTTAGTTTACATCACACACACATACTAAGTGAGAGAGATATTTGAAATAAAACACTACATAAAAATAGTATCTCTTGCAGACCTGGTCTTAAAGTGCCCTAGCTGTGGTAGCAAAGCACAGTGTGTCTTTAATTTAGAATATGAACCACAGAAAAATAGGACACTACATATTTTCTGTATAAAAATAAGTATTTTGACAGATACACTTAGTTTTAATTCTGCCTTTGAAAATGTGGAGGGATAATGGACAAAGAAATGTGTTTCTATGTAATACATATGTTTCTACCTTGCTAGCCATACAGAGATTCATATATGCATATGTGGTATATTTATTTGTATTTGCTATAAAAATGGCAATATCCTACTGTCTGACTTAAGCACTGGCTCAACAGCAAAATGATAGAGATTTATGGTTATTACATAATTGAACATATATTATGTAAAAATCATTTTGTCATAATCTAGTAACAGAAATTTGGAATTTATAGATAGGAGTAACTGTGCTTTTCGGTTCTTACAATTTCTTAAATTTAATTGTTATTTTACTAATTTCTTGCATCTAAAATTATTTTTCCACAATAAATGGACTGCTCAAATGCCCCAAAATTCTGCCTGTTAACTCTGTCACCCCTAAATGGTAGCAGTGCAGAGAGTGTATGGAACTTGCTTAGTCATGACTTTTTTTTTTTAAATTTAGAGCTGGTTCTAGGCCAGTGTTTCAGGTATTCTATCTTAATATTCATTATCATCTTACTGGGAAAACTGAAGGACTTCAATATGACATAAATGCAAGAATCTTCACAAAAGAGCATTGTAACATTTTTGAAAGGAAACTCTCTAAGTGCCCTGTCCTCCCAGAAGGCCATTTTAAAAGCCTCAGCATTATGATATGTTGTTAAAGACACCAGACTTCGTCACCAAACAGAACTGCAGTGAACAGCTGCTGTGGCACACCAACAGTTCATTCATCAAAGAGAATTTCTAAGAATGTCACAAGTTAAAAGTATTCCCTTAATTATTTCTAATTATGAAAAATCCACAAGCTAATACATCTGTATTAACTTTTTCATATCAGATTATGCATGTATTATGATAAAATTGTATAAATAGTGATGTTACTGATGGACCAAGTAACTGTATTATATTAAATGTTTGAAGACGGTGAAAAATACAAGTAACATTCAAAACAATTACAAGTCTACCTTTCTAATAAGTATTGTCCAAATATCAGATATGTGGGATTTTTAAAAAATGGGTATGGTTGTTACTGTGTACATGGTGAAGATTTTTTCACATTTTAAAGTATTTCATTATTCTCTGCTAATTTTAATTGCATTTACTTTTTAAATTCATTCCTACTCCTTCCAAGCTCCTTTTCCCAATACCCTCCATCCTTCACGCACACACACACACACACACACACACACACACACACACACACACTGTCCCTGCATTTGAATAGCATGCATGTTAACAATGGAACCATCCCCTCATCCTCAAAACTTGCTTTGACTATTTAGAAAAACTAAAAACATCCTAATCCATTTAATTTTAAGTAAAATAAACAGAAATAAAGCTAATCTCACAAACTTTCAGCCTATTAATCTTTCTTCAAACAAATTCCTATTAGGATCTAGGAGCATTGAAACCCATTGCACCATGTGTCACCAATTTGCCTCACTCACCAGTGTCTTCTCTAAAAAAAGTCATTCCAGATACTGGTTCTGTCCTCTCTATCAAGGATGTGGCCTTGCCTTTTGTGTATATTTTAGCTCAATAGGAGTACTTTCCCCAGTGTTCATTGCCCTTTGGATTCCTTCATGTATATCTTTGACCTGTTCTCAGTGAAATGTTACAAACACCTATTAGCTAATGCCCATCCATCAGGCCCAACACATTTGCACCTGCAGCTTAAGTTACTGATTATGTAATGGGGGGAAGGTGGCATTCCATCTGTACAAAATGTTGTGTTTGTTTTCTTCAAAAGCAACTTAGCATACCAGCAATTTGAAAACAGGACAGTGTCCCTCTATCTTGCCATCTTGAATTCTCCATTGTGGAGTTTCTAGTTCTCACTCTTTACAGAGAAGGTTCCTCATCATATTGAGAAACCACGTAAATCTTTAAGTGAATACCAACACTGGGTACATGGGATGAATTTCCTTAACTCAAATCCATGTAAAAGGCACTTAATAAATATTAAATGCTGTTCATTTTCAATTATTCATGAGTGCATTATTCACCTTATCACTGTGGTATGAGTTTAAAGGTCATATTTACATAATGAACGATTCTACATAGTTATTTAAATGGGTCCTTGTTTTACACCCATCCAAACAGGATCAGAAGTAAACCTTCTTTAAGCCAATTTTATTTATTTAATTCCGACCAACTCTAGGTCAAAGGCTGGATTTTACTTTTAGCTGCTTTGCCTCAATCTGCAAGATGATACTAAACATTGCCAGCATTTAATGGGGGGTGGAGCAGGACTGGAAAAGTGAATCTGGGAATTAGAATCCAAAAGGTCAGAAGTTTTCCATGCCTCTTTCAATCAGGTTTTTATGAGGAAGTTTTGTCAATTTGTGAATTAAGTTTTTTATGATTCCAAAAAAACCTCCTAATGAAAACAAAACCCCTTTGACAGGAAGGAATCTCTCTGTTTCTCTCTTTCTCTCTCTCTCTGATTTTTTTTTATGTGTGTGTCCTTTGACTTTTAAAATCACAATGTAGTTTGATAATGAGTAAAACTGTGAAAGCTTTTGCTAAAAAATTTAGCTTAGATGAAGGCACAAGTTCCCAAGGCTGAGTTAATCAGAGAGCTTATTTTCATCCTTGGATAAAATCAGAGGAAGAGGTGGTAAATTTTGTTGAAACTCACATTGTATAGTGATTTACCTGAGAAGAATAGGGCATGCCTAGATGTGACTAAATAACACATATTTATTGTTACTTGAAAATCAAGGAGACTGCTTGCCCAGGGACCCTGCAGTGATGGTTGCCTATTAGTGATCTTGCTGGACAGGTTTTGGAAATTGTCAGCAAGTTTATTGAATGTGAGCATTTACTGTGTCAAGGACTGGGATTTACTCGATTCATCCGTGCTGGATAAAACCTTTTGTGCACATGAGCATGTCAACCAGTTTGCAAAAATTTTTTTTACAAGAACAGCATTCAATTATAGCACAATTTATGCCAAATGAATTAACATTTTAGGAAAGGGATGCAAATATTAAATTAAATACACAAATATTTCTGCTTCTCCCTGCCCATTTCTAAGGTAGATAAGGTGCATGTTTATTTTTAAATGCTTTCCAAGTAAAAGAAGTGACTGGAGGAAACATTAATTTAATAAAAGCAAAATTAATGCGTCTCCATGTGGGAAGGAAGGCATCTCTTGAGTTAATGTGGCCACCTTTAGGATGCTCATGTTTTAAAGGGAAGGCCGGTGTTGCCAGGAGGTCCTGACTGTGAGGACATGGAAAGGTCATTCTTATCAAATAGAAGCACACTCCGCTGTAAGGATTTTATCCTGTTTGTCACCTTAGCACATGTCCTGAGTTCCTCACCTCACAGCCATGGGTGCTGTGACCACTCTTTTCCCCTGTTGCCTCATTAAAACCTGGATGGCTGAGGAAAACATGAAAGGAGGCAGGCAGGGCTATTTACTATCTAAATTGGGGAAGCAAGGTTTTCCTGGGAAGCCAAGGCTTATATCCCTTTGTCATATACTTGCCCTTAACTTCATGAGAGGCTGGGGATTTGAGTTTGTAACAGCATCTTACTGAAGATCCATAAAGAAGAAAGATAATGTAGATACTGGACATGACTAAATTTAATAAGGTTGGAAAGCAATTAGTTAATGAAAAATGAATAGCAATATACTGGAGTTTTCAAACAATAAGGTATTACCCATAAAAAATGACATTAAGGTTCTAATAGTAAGAATAATAAATTTTCTGTGATACTGAGACGTATGTATATTTTTGTGATTTCGATATTTCACACACAGTCTCCTAGACACATGGCTGGTATACTTGACATGCACTCTCTTTTTTTAATTCATAGTAATCTCTCTTTATCAGGCAGTGTATAAATTAAACTCTGAAAGCAGCAGAAAATATCCAATGCCTAGATTTGAAGACTATTTATAGGAAGGTCAAAACTGAAAAGGCAGAATGAGGAAACTCTGATGGACAGCACCTACCAAGCTCCTTTTCATCTCAAATAACTTGTTAAATGAGTCTTGGAAGCTTGGACTTAGGATAACGGACAAAGTTCTTACATTATAACTTGAGTAGAGTCTGAGATGAGTTTATAATTGAAGTAATTGTGTTTTAAAGCTTAACAATCAGTGCGTCTTTATCTAATAGTAACTAGCATTACTGAAAATGTATTATTCAAACTAGAAAATTTCACTTGGTTTGAGGCAGAAACAACTTTTATAGGCAGGCAAGGCATTACCTGCCTGGAGTTTTCTTAGGTTCATTGTCTGCCAGCCATTGCTTCAGCCTGCTTGGTCCTTTCCCTACTCCTCAGGGAGGCAGAACTTGGATACCCTACTTCCCTCCTCTAACTCTCATTTCTGAAGTTTTCTGGCTGAGAATGGGTTGTGTTGAGAATGGATTATGTTACTAGTTCTGCATTATCCTTTGGGTTTGGATGTACGATTCTGGAGCAAGGCTTACTCTCATGTTGCCCATCTTAAAGTCTGTCTATTCTGCAGTCTGCTGCGTGTCTCTTGCCTGTCAGAGTTGTCCTGTGTACCACGGCTGTCAAAGTGGATTCCTAGTGCTGTGTAGGGACTCACCATTACATTTTGAGAGGGGCTTTTGCTGGAATTATATGCAAAAATGTAGATTAGTGATTAGTGTTTTTCCAATCCTTGAGCTAGTCTTGGATGACATAATAAGTTGATCTGATAATGAAGACCACATATGGATGGCAGAAATCTTAATGCTTTCTATCTCTTATCTAAACAGGGAAATCTCTCATCATTCTCCTCACTTCTGTTTCATATGAAAGGAGGCTCCTGATTTCTCTGTTAAAAATCAAGCTTTCCTGGTCTACCACAAATGCCAGGATGCAGAGATGCAGAGATTCTTGCCCTTACCACAGAGAGTTTACTTTTAGACATGGCAGGCCTTATCTAGGAGTCCAGAAAGGTCCTGGAGAGCACCCATTATCCTTCCTGGTGCCTTTTTACATCATATAGTATCCCCCCTTTATTGTCTGCTCCTAGCTTACTTTCGACCCTGTCCAAAATCTAGTGTACAGTCTATTTTCTATCACTGCTAGTTAACACTATAAAAACAGTGCTTTGGGGCTGGATAGATGGCTCAGACTGCTCTTCCAGAGGTCCTGAGTTCATTTCCCAACAACCACATGGTGGCTCACAACTATCTATAATAAGATCTGGTGCCCTCTTCCAGCCTGCAGGGATACATGCATGCAGAACATTGTATACATAATAAATAAAATCCTTAATAACAAAACAAAAAAACAGTGCTTTAGTTAAAGTGTCTTTTCTCCAACAGGGGTTGTGGGCGACTGGGGGGGAGGGGGGAATTATATAAGAAAGCCCCAAAATAAACAGAAAACCTTGCTCTGTTGGACACAAAGAATTGCCAGTTTTATTTTGCAGTCCCCCAAATGCTATCAGTGTATGTGGTTTGGAATAAGCTAATGTTCACAACAAAAATATTTAATGGTACAAACAGAAGACGTTATCTACCTAACATTAATGGATTAGTGAAAGCTTTGACATCTTGAACTTGGGCACGTACCTACTTGAGATAGCTGAATTGGAGAGCATTTCTAGGAGACAGAATACCAACCATGTGGACATGTCTAACTTCAAAGGAGGCTGGAAAGGGCAATCTAAATATGGCCTGAGAAGAAAAGGATTTTCCTGAGCAATCCTTAATATAATTACTTTCAGAGTGACCAGGAAGCTTAAAGTCAGATTTGGTATACATGAGGCCAGATCATCTGACAATGCCATTTTTTTTTTTTACCCCAAACATATAGCTAGGTGAAGAATTGTGTGAAATCTCCCTGAACTTTAACCTTTACCAAAATGACATGGTAAATAAAAAGTATAAGCTGAAGTCTTAGTCCAAAATCAAATCATTCAGAATGATGCAGGTTGTTTCTGCAGATTAATTTCCAGTATTAGTGATGGCATTTTTCCTGAAGGGCAATGTTATATGAATTAATGCCTCCTTTTCCGATATTTGACAAAGGTTTTTTCTCCAACACAGCACTTTATAAATTCTAAGATCTGCTCTGAATCTCATTCTGATCTTATTTTTATTCTCATTTTTTTTTCTTTTAGCAGCCTTTTAGGGTTAGAAAAAAAAAAAACATGCTGCGATTGTATTAGAGGCAGCTGGATATCTGCCTTCTGGCAGCACATTTATTTATGGAAGGGATTCCTTTTTCTTTGTTATTCTGTATTGTCAGAGAATATGCATGCAGGAAGCTCTACACACTACATACATAAATTTCCTCATGCTCAGGTGACCACATTCAAGGACAAGAAAAAACATTTAGAGCTCCCTTGCCTACTCAAGACCCCCACTTGTTCTTTCCCGGATATCCCCCCCCCCTTCTCCTTCCAAGGGTTACAAAGGTCCTCACTCATTTCAGGACAAGGAGAGCTTGCTTTCCTGCTGTGTTCTCTATGGGTGGAATCCTATGACATTACTTTGTTAGTAACAATTTCCTCCTTTTGTTCAGTATTAACTTGTGCCATCATTCATATTCCATTGTGGGAGTGGACTAAAGTTTATTTATTCATTCTATTGTATAAAACCCATCTGAAGAGTTTATAGGTCTGGTGGCACTACAAATAACCCTCTATTCTAGCATGTCCTTTTATTTGCAAGACATACACATTTCTGTTGAGTATGCACCTAAGAAAAAAAATCTGTGGTTTTCATGGTATGAAATTTAGCTTTATCAGAAATCCATGTTTTCCAAGAGAAGTTATATCAATACACCAGGGCAGTAATTCTTAGCTTAAAGAAAGAGGAAAATCAGGAAGATAAATTTTTGCAGAAAAATAAAACTGGCTTGGAACTTCCAGATTCTAACCTCAATCTCCCAAAGGCATTGGGAACTAGTTGGAAACACAATGTCAATTAATGTTCCTTGTTTGCTTTCTGCTCCCTAAGTACTCTATGGTATAGATAGGTTTCAAATAAAGATGGTAATTTTGTGTCACTGAGTTTACTAACTATAAACTACACTGCCATAACCTCCTAAAAGGTCTGGACTGGCTATTGCTTTTTCCTTCTCTTCTGTCAGCTTTATGATAATGGTCTGGAGATGTATCGATTAAAGTAATATTCACCTTCCTGGATCTTTTATTATGTTTTTCTGCATTGCTCACATTTTTCATCTTTCCCCTCTATGGCCTTTGCAAGATGCCAAATTATTAGTTAAATAGTGAATCTTTTATCTCGGAACATGTCTTTTTTTGTCCTTTTCATATTAAAATTGTAACTACAAAGTATGGTGTATATATAAATGCTTAAATATACAAATGCCTGTTATTTCACTTTGATAATATGCTTAAAATCAGTCTAGAAGAAGAAATTATATAGAAAGCAAGAGACTAGTCTGTTTATCTAAACAATTGTGAGATAAATATTTGTGACTCAATGTTTTTTTAGATTCATCTGGTTTTTAAAAATATTTATTATTATTTTAAGTGTATGGGTGTTTGGGCTGCATGTATGTCTTCATGCTATGAGAAAGCAGTGCCTACAGAGGTCACAAAAGGTGGCTAGACCACATGAAACTAGAGTTACAGATAGTTGTTAGTCAACATATGAGTACTGGGAATGGAACCCAATTCTCTAGAAGAGCAGCCAGTGCTCTTAACTGCTGAGTCATCTCTCCAGCCCCTCGAGATTCATCACAGTGTCAGGTCTGAAGGTGATTAAAATAAACCAAGAGGAAAAAGTATGTCACTGCGTTAGGGATTCCATTAAGAAATGTATTTGGTATGGACCATGCACATTCTTGGGTTCTGCTTTTTAAACTATGGGTTTTTTAAATGTGAATTACTAAGTTACATACTTTAGTATGTCAAATGAAGTCATTGTTTAAAAGAAATACTACCACATTTTTCGTGAAGTCATGGATTCAACATATTTAAGCAGTAAATGTCTCAACAGATAGTTCATCAAATTAAGTCAGTGGAGCTGAGTGAGAGCTATATGAAACTTTCTCCTCTCTTTTTGAACTGCTAAGAACTTTCTCAAGAATTGATGATGTTGTAGTATAGCCTTGGTGCTGGTAGATTTTATATTTGGGAGGACAGGTGCAGGCAACATTGAAGAGAATGGACCGACCATAAAGCCCCACTGGTGAAATCCATGCAGCAGGCCTGTGTGTCAAGCCAAGCTGCTTCCTGGATTAATGCTATCCAAATTGTCTCTCTGTGGTCCCCCCCCTCTGTCTGTCTGTCTGTCTGTCTGTCTTCTGTCTGATATCACATTTATGAAAACTGAACTGTTGCCAATGTCTTGGGCCTATGCATATTATGAGCATAAGATGTGAAAATCTCATTTAAGATGTATCAAGTTTTAAAGAATTTTTTACTTTTTAATAGCAATTTATATATGCACTCATAGTACCAATGATTCCATAATTTGAAGCTCATAATAACTACAGCCATTGATTTTAAATCATGTGCCACTAAAATAAGCATGAGGAAACAAACCAAATGTCAGTTTAATTGGTCCCATCTCACTAACTACAGGGACTGAGCAGGATTCAAACATAACCTTATGTGGGACACTTGACTGCAGTAGCTAGCAACAGACTGCTTCCCTCTAAATATTAACTTACACCCATAAATCATTGTTTATGGAAGACATTGATGGCAGGACCATCAGCTTCAGCCACAGTGTGAGACCAAGAGCAAGGCATGGAATTGACCTGCCATACAAAGAGCATCCCATATGCCTCTGTACACTCAGTAGAAAACTAATGGGTGTGCATTTGAATTCTTGGACAAGGGAGAAGGAGAAGGAAGTTCAGGGCCCACTTACACAGTCTTTGATTGGAGCCTTCCAGCCTCTCTTGGAAGCACAATGAAGAGACATATAAATTATGGGTGTGTGTGTGTGTGTGTGTGTGTGTGTGTGTGTGTGTGTGTGTGATATCCTTTTGTGTTCTATTTGCGTTCTCATGAGCTTCAGAGTGAGAATAGAACTTGCATTTGAGTTCTAATTTCAGCATTTCCAAGCTGTGTGACTCAGAATAAGGTATTTAGCATGTCTATGCCTCAATTTCCCCATCTTTCAGCTAAGAATAATGATTTGATTGACTGGAAAAGGTGCAAACATAACAAAACAAACCACAAATGCCTGCAACATCCCAAAAGCACTCAGGACACACTGCAGGTGCCAGTGTATTTACTCACAGACGTAGAAAAAAATGAGGACACAAAGATTCAGTTTATCAGTGGTACTCTTGTGGGTTGCTGACCCTTTATTCTGTCCTTCCCATTAATTATTATCAGTGCTGTCAGCTACCACATCATTGGGTCTATCCTAAGTTACACTTATGGCCTGCATTATACCTACAATCCCATCAGCACCTCTTTGAATGAGCCTGTTCATTTGAATGCAGCTGCTGAGTAATCTCAGCCTCTGAAGGAAAAACCTTCACCATCACATACCTAGAGGGCACTGAGCCCTGACTTCAACCAGCCCCAGACTCCAGACCCCAGTACTTGCCTGCTTCTATAAAGTATATTTATTGGAATCTCATTCTCACTTCTTCCCTTTTATATTTATCCTTTAGTGTTTATTTATGTTCTAACTACTAATCTGAATCAGGTCCTCAGACTGGGAAGCTTTATTCCTGAGGAGAAAAGTGATTGTGACTTCTAAGTACAGTCCCTTTTTCTCCCCACTTCAGGAGTGTAATCAAACATCAGCTGGAAACTTCCTTTTAATATAGTGAATCAGCCTGCCCACACATCTTGTTTTCCCTGAGGCATATTGCTGGGAAAGTCTATTTCCGATTTTTACAAAATCAACATATGTTGAACCAACTGGCTGTTTTCATTTAAATTGACAGGAGCTGAAACTTGGAAATTATGTTCAATTTTTTTACTTTTAATATTGTCGGTGTATTTGACTTTGAGGTAAAAACCTACACTCTACATTTTTTCCATGGTTGGTGTGTGTGTGTGTGTGTGTGTGTGTGTGTGTGTGTGTGTGTGTGTGTGTGTATGTGTGTGCTTGTTGTGTGTGTTGTGAATGTTGAGGGACTATCACTCTCTGTTTTAGGTGTTTGTTGTGCCTAGAGGCCAGAGAGGTCAGGGTCTTCTTCAATCACTTCTTGATATTATATGTACAGCTTTTGTAACTAGATGTTTGTTTTCTCAGGACACTATCTCTGGCTGGTCTGGACTTACTGATGGTGTTCTTGGGATCAATGTTTAAGGGTAACTGCACTAGGAAAAGCTGGGTGGACCAGAGCATAAGGGGTGATTATCTGAATTCTGGTTCTTCAAACAGCTGTTGGAAAGGGGAATGGCTTGGCAGTAACTCTCTACTGCAAACACTCCGAAGCCTCCCAAGTGCTGGGATTGTGTGTGTTGAGAATTAAGTTGATTTTCTCTGCTGTTTGTCCTCCACAATCTTCAATGGCAAATAGTACAGACCAAATGTTTTAGAATATGGAATGGGAAAGTACAGAGCAAATGAGAATTAGATGATCAATGCTGTAATAATAAGGAGCAGGGAGAATCCATAAGTACAACGAGTACGAGTGTAATCTTTGTATGTGACCATATGACAATTTGGTCTCTCTTTCTCAAGCTGTTACTATTATGTGGTAATACTTTTTATTTTATTGGTGGGGTAAAGTGTTTTGCACTCCTCAACACTAATGTCTCTTTACGTTTGCACATTCCTGAAGAGACCTGTGAGTTTACTAGCATCATGACATACTAAACATAACAACAAGGGAAACCCCTGTTTTTACTTTCCCAGAGTGTTTCGCATCCTCACATCAATATTTTGATAACACTTAATAGACATCTGTAATATTTGGCAATGCAGGGAAAGACACCAACTAGACCACAGAAAAGGAAATGCAAGATTAGCTTTTGTTGACGAAGCCAGTGCAGTTGTGGGAAGAGTTTACCTCTTTCTGGGATTTCTGAGTCTGAGCTGAGCTGAGTGCTGCTTGCCCTTTTGTAAACAAAAACCTGGCGTTCCCAGAGGCAAATCCTCACTGTAGGACAGGAAGCCTTGGGGGATGTTACACAGTCAGAGTCCTGAGACCAGACATATCCTGATGCATTTGCAGGGAAGAACTGTACAAGTCTGCTGTTCTTTTCCAATGAAAGCAGCAGACAGTGATTTGACACATTGCTGGGTCACAACCCAATCATCTTTGCAAGCAATTGTAAAGATTCCTCATTTTTAAGAGTCTGAAGTTTGGCTATATAAAAGTGAAGGGGCAATAGTGGAAGATATAAAAGCACTCACACATGTTCCTTCAATTCCCATGAGCATAAGCAATAAAAATGACAGGTGTATCCAAAATACACCTAAGCCAACTCTAAAATTATCCTTCACAGGTAATGGGAACTAGTTTATTTTAACAACTCCTCTGGATTTACACATAGGGTTTTTAAAGGTTCCAGAGATTAGATTTCTGATTAATTTTTAGTTTCATTGTGCTTGACAATTTTCCCAAATTATTCTTTTAAATGCTGATTATTCATCTTCAGGATGGGTATAATTCAACTAAATCTTGTTTTAGAGACAGTGCATCTTTCATCCATTGATGTTCAAAAGCATCTTACTCATTCAAAAGACACATTCCCAATAGTGCTGGTGGAGTCATGTGTTCTTGTTATCAGCTTTCAATAGCAATAGTGGAGCAGTAATTCACAGAGTGAAGATTAATTATAGGCTACAGGAATTTAGAATGACATTTTGCTGTCTTATTTTCCAAATGAAAATAGGACTGGGGAACAAAGATAGATACATTTGATAATATTCAAGATGCATAACCCTCTTCTAGGCTCCCAAAGGATGCAACTTGTCATAGATTTCTAGGCTGTGGTGTGTGTCTTTTCTGCGGTTCATGGTGGCATCTCCCTTGCTGTGTGGTTCTCAGTGAGAATGTGGATGTAAGCAGCAGCAGGGCATAGCAGGCATTTACAAACAATATACTTCCTGTTTAGAAGAAGAAATATTTTGCTTGCTGAAAACTTTCCCAAACAGGGCAGAGTAGAGATTAAAATACAAATAATGTTTATCTATAACCAGTTTAGGAAAATGAATTGCACCAGTAAGCATCTTTTACAAAACAGAGATGATAACAGTATTTATTTCAGTTGTTAAGTCACATATAGATTATGTGTGCAAAGTAATTCTAAGAATGACTTGGGTTGTAATTTAAAAAGCAGTGGTTGAGAGAAGATGACAGAGCTTAGGTGAAGGGCTTTTTTTAAATTAGGGGAAAGTGAATGGGAAAAGGCAGGAGGAAGTCAGAGAAGGTGAGGGAGAGAGAAAGAAAAAGAGAGGGGAGAGAGAGAGAGAGAGAGAGAGAGAGAGAGAGAGAGAGAGAGAGAAATGGGAGGTGCACAGGACCCTTTTAATGGAACATAGGAAAGGTGGCTACAGCTGAGGGGCTATTTGCCAAGAGCAGTGTACTCAGAATACTAACAAAGCCACACGGGTTTCATCACTTAGTTTTATGTCCCTAATGAGCATTCCTGGAGTAGGTACTCAATGCACAGAATTTTTGTCTAGCATATGTGATATCAGCATTAGGAAGAATACAGAGAGATGAGCCCTTTCATAAGGGCTGGCAATAGAAATTGCTAGCAAAAAAAGGGATCCTATCTATAGAGATCAGTGTGTGCAGAAATCATCAGAGAGGGTAAATATACTTGAACCAAGATTAGGAAAATAGATGCGATTAGTAATATCATATACTGAAAGTGTCATTCCCTGTGCAAACATTCTCTGCGCCTATTTTTAAAGTGATCTTTAAATTAATGTTTATGATGCTTGTGTCCCTTTCTACCCTTGTAAAATTAGAATATCTGAAAGTAAGATGATAAAGGTGGGAATTCCATCAGTAGGGGCATCAAGGGCTCTTTCATCAGTCAAGCAACAGAATTTCTGTCTTAGAATCGCAAATGGTTTAGGGTTTGCGCAGTTCATTGCAGCCACCCCTGAACGTGAACTCTGAGAAACAGAAACAGCTTTTTTCAGCACCTGGCTTTGTGCTTGCTCTTCTTTGAAGAGCCCCCCCCCCCATTCCTCAGTGTTTATGTTTCCACGGTTCTCGGGTTGATGATGGCCCTGATTTTTTTTTAAAGCTCGATGTGCTGAGTCCTAACTCTTCAGCTTTATACCCACTATACTAGTTGAACTTTCACTTTGTCTCTTCTTATTGCCACTTTGAGGCTAAGTTACTGGTCAGTAAATCACATGATCTTGAAATTTTAAAGACTTTATGGCCAGCCAAGGTCTCTTTGTTTAAAAAGCAGACTTCTTGGACAAACAGAGATTTTTAAATTTGTACCTGCAGTCCTAGCACTCAGGAGGCCAAGAAGTGAAGGATATCTTATGCCTAGGCCAAAAGTGACCTGGGTAACATTGCAGGATTCTGTTTCAAAAACAAACAACAGCAGCAAATGGGATTTCTAACCTGGGTATGGAAGTACATACAAGTGTGTAATACCTGGGAGTATCTAGACCGGAGTATCGGGAGTTGGAAACCAGACTGGACTCAGTTGTATCAGCATTCCATTCCCCCAAAACAAAAGAAGTGGATTTCTAAAATCTGTTCCCCAGGCACTCTCAATTCATACTTAAAATGGTCATCTATAATGGTGGCACTTAAGTGTTATAACACCTTTCTGAATCTTAAAAATGAAAATTAACAAATGTGTCACAGAATTAAATAAGTAGATCAATAAGAGAGAGGGGTAACATTTATAGAAAATAATGTGATAACTACTGATTTATTTTTTTTAATTCTGGATTCTGTCTGGGAAAAGCTATAAAAATTAAGAACAGGTAGATATGGCACAGAGAAATTAGGACTACTCTTGAGATACAGTCGTACTACTGAATTGAATGCTATTTGTTGTTTTATAGAGTTGTTGGGTGACAGACTTTCCGTAGGGAGACATGAACAAATGTTTACTCACTCTAGATAGGCAACTGAGGACAGACCAAAAGTAAAGACATCACCAAAGTCCAGCTTGTTGAACTAGTGTGTTTTATTGGGGTTGCTTACAGCAGCAGAAATGATTCAGACAACTGCATCGCTAAAGCCCACCCCAGCACAGATGGTGGCTTATCAAAACTGACAATCTGGAGCACATTGCACAGCCTGCAGGCAGATCAACAGGTTGGAGATCATCCTTTCCAGGCAGCTCAGCTGATCAGTGCCTCTTTTGGGAAGGTCTACTAGTCTTTATTGCTCTAGGCAATTGACAGATCTTTGCTTCTTCCAGATGGCTCAGCTTGTCTGAGGGGCTTCTTTGAAGCTTGATTTGTCTGATAGTGACTACTCATTCTTTACTGTTTATAATATTTGGAGGAATGGTCAAGTGAGTCTCGTCAGTTTCAGGGACTTCTTGAAGCTATTTTGAGCTATTTACTTCCTGTCTGCAGGACAGAAATCTCAGAGGAAACTGTCACACAACAAGGGTGTAAATTTGGGATTTTTTTTTTTTTTCGTTTCTTGAAATACGGTTTCTTTGTATAGCTTTGGAGCCTATCCTGGCACTCATTCTGTAGACCAGGTTGTCCTCGAGCTCACAGAGATATGCCTGCCTCTGCCTCCTGAGTGCTGGGATTAAAGGTATGTGCCACCAATGCCCCACTGAAATTAGGGAACTTTGAAAGGGGAACAAATAAGAATAGAGCCTTCAATACTATTCATGGAAAACAGAAGGAGTTACATTAGATGGCCTCTAAAATCTGTTTTAGAATTGAAATGATGCCGTGCTGTCATTCTATAAAAGTAGGTAGATACTGACTTGTTCCAACAAAATCTTGACTTCACATGTTAAGACTTTCTACTTAAATCATATTGTAAATTGATTCACATATATGAAATGGTAGCGGTAGCCAGGAACAGTGAGAAACTGTTGTTACCTATCTTGGAATTTGAAACTTGTAGGCAAACCACAGCCACTATTAAATATCTAAACATCCAACTGAATAACATGGTGGAAGCTGAGCTAATCAGTATTCCATATTCATTGCTTGCCAATTATTTTGTTATTGTCTGCTTGTCTATGTACTTGGGGTCACTTAACTCATTGTACATGTGATACAATGACTCTAATGAAGTCTCTATTTCCCATCTCTTTCCAAGTCTGTATGTAATTCATGCCTTTGGTAGCTTGAAATTAGACACAGTAGTAGTCGATACACCATGGAAGCCAGTGATAAACTACAAAAATCAGGGCTCTTCTCTCCTTTGGAGATTCAAGGGTTAATCATAAGCTTTTATCATTGACTCAGGTCTAATACATAGAAAGATGTCACTGTATGGAGGTCATTAGCTGACTCAAAGAGTTACACTCTTTTTTTTTTTTTTTTGTTTTGTTTTATGAGACAGGGTTTCTCTGTGTAGCTTTGGAGCCTATCCTGACACTCGCTCTGGAGACCAAGCTGGCCTGGATGGAACTCACAGAGAGCCGCCTGCCTCTGCCTCCCAAGCTCTGGGATTAAAGGCATGCACCACCAATGCCCGGCTAAGAATTACACTCTTAATAATATTCTCATCCCTGTTCTGCACCAAGCACCTTCTATGTCCTCTCCTGTGAGACCAGATCCAAGAGGTTTTTATAGCTATGATAGTGGAGAGCAGCTGCTATATCTATGTTCCTTTAAAAAGGAGCTTTCAACCTTCCTAAGAAATACCTTCTTTGTGTTCCCCAAGAGTCACTTCTTCTTTGAATTATATATATATATATATATATATATATATATATATATATCATTTAATATATCAATATAAAAGACAGGACCTACAAATGAGAGAAAAACAAGTGATATTGGCCTTTTTGAGTCTTATTGATCTCCATTTTCAACTATCTTCCTGGGAGCAATATAATTTCCTTCTTTATGGCCAAATAAAACTCTGTTATACATACATTTTTTATCAGTTTTCCTACAGATAGACTTACAGACTGATTGGTTATTGTAATTAGAGTTGCCACAACATATAAGTATCTTTGTGATATGTTGACTTGAAGTCTTTTGGACATTTATGTACAAGATAGGTATATAATTGAGTTGTATGCTCTATTTTGTTTTGGGGTGTTTTCTGTTTTTAAAGGATTTCTTCCTATTTTTATTTTATATGGATGAGTGTTTGCCTGTGTATATGTGTGTGTTCCTTATAGGTGTATGGTACCTGAGGATGCCAGAAAAGGTTGTCAGATTCTCTGAAACTGGACTTACAAATTGTGAGCTGCTATGTGGGTGCTGTGAGCTGAGCCATGGTCCTCTGAAAGATCAGTGAGTGCTCTTAGCTACTGACTCAGCCATCTCTCTAGCTGCTTATTTTTAGTTTTATTGATGATTCCTGAGCCTATTTGCACAGTGGCTAGAAATCTATATTTCCATCCCAGTGTATAATGGTATCCACTGCTCTACACCCACATACTCACTAGCATTTTTGTCTCCCTTTCTGTCTGTTTGTTTAATGATAGCAATTCTGACTACATTGTGTGGGAATCTCAGTGGAGTTTTAATTTGCATTTCCTTAATGGCTAAGGCCATTGAACATCTTTTTTTTAAACATGTTTGGTACCCATTTATACTTTATCTTAAGGGAACTATATGTTTGGTTCATTAGCTGATTTACTGATGAGACTGAGTTCTTGGTATCTTGGTTTTGAGTTCTCTATATATATCCCAGGCAGGTTTTAATCATCTGCCAGATGTACAGACAGCATGGATTTTCCCCTGTTTTCCTTTGCTGCACAGAAAGATTTTCTATTTTTCTTTAACTTCATGCAAACCAATTGTCATTGTTTTAGGTTTATTTTCCTAGCCATCAGAACCCTTTGGTGAGTTTTCCTTGGTGGGATTTTCTATTTCTCGTTAACTTCATACAAACCAGTTGTCAATGTTTTGGGTTTGTTTTTCTAGCCATCAGAGCCCTTTTGGTGACTTTCCTTGACTATGTATAGATCTTGAAGCATTTCCCCTGTTTTCTTCTAATGGTTTCAGATATGGGCCTGGGGAGAATATGTTCAAAGTGCATGGTATACCAGTTATACTTCTGAGAAATTCATTTATGAAAATTGTTACTATGAACAGGAAGATAATTTACAAAAACATTTCCTATCAAAGTGTGATATGCATACCTCCTTTATCATCTTACACAGATTTTCAGATTTCCAGAATTTGAATTGTATTTTAAATCTTCCTAGAAAGCCATGGGTAAAGAAAACACGAGTTTCTTTATTTCTTTGTATAAAATCATTTCTCATCAGATGGTGGGGTCAAACAATCTCAAGATCTTCCTGTCAAGCAGCCTTCCAAGGAAACACTCCTCAAAGGAAGAACCTGCCCCTTTTGTGAGCACTGCTAAAAAACAAATTAGGATCTTGTTACATTGTGTTCTTGTGAATAGCAACTGGCAAAACATTCTTTGGGAATTTAACACCTTTTCAATTATACCTTAGAGAGCTCTAAGCTTTACTTAAGTAGCTGTTTATGTTTCAAAGGATCTTAAGCGCTTCTTTCTTTGTCTTAAAAGTTAAAGAAAGTACTCTCCAGCCTGGGATAGACTCTCAAAAATAGTGAGATACCTTTGGTTCAAATGGACATAATTAAAATGCAACATAATAATAGAGTTTATTTCAACTGAATTTAACTGGATAGAGTAGGGAATCAAAGTCCTTGAGGTCAACATAGAAATTCCTACTAGGAAATGAAAGGAAATAGAATGTCCAGAAGCATGAAAATTGCTCAGTGCTATCACAGAGATGTGGACAACTCATGAGGAAATTAGATTGTGAACTCTACTGTCCAGTTTTCCAAGTTGAAACTTGAGAATGGAGATCGTAACAGATTGGTAACTGCCAACTACAAAAGATTATACTGAAAAAGAGTACACTGTGGAAAGGACCACAGGGCTCACTTTAGCTTTTCTGACTTTGATGCACTAAGGTTGAGACCTATTGATTTAGAAACAGTCACTGAGAATTGCACCTATGTTGTTTGCTGGAAAAAGAATTGCAAAAGTAGGAGTGTAGGAGGACTGGCTCAGTCCGTGCATGGAAAGTGTTTCATACAGATGGTACTTAGCAGGAAATGAAAGGAATGGAATGTCCAGAAGCATGAAAATGATCTGGTGTTTAGTGTTTAAGAGCTAAATACATGGTTGGCCATACCACCACTCTCTAGTTGCATTTATTAAGTGATTGTGTGTTCTATGGGGAATGGAAATAAACTAGAATATTTCTGGTCACTACAGGTAGTAGATGCCTTCAATATCATTCTGATGTCAACACACGTCTGAAGTGCTGTATTCAGATTAATATAATCTTGGATGTTCAATGCCTGCCCTGATACATTTTCAGAGCTTATTACACATAAAAATATCTTATTTAAATATTTTATTTTTCCAAAAGAGTTACACTTAATTTTATTATATCAGAAATGTTGAGTATCATTTTAGAATTGCATTTTTTCTCTTGCACTTGGAATGTAATCCTTACTTTCTTTACAAACAAATGGTATTCATGAGAAATTGTGGCACACTGGCAGTGAGTCATAATGCAAGATGCTAATTCCCATGGTATCTGCAGCAGCTCAGCTCTTCCCTGACATCTCAGGTTCTTGGAGCAGGGGAAATGCTTTCATCTCTGAGAATATAAATAAATGTGTGTCTTGTACCGGGAACCTAGGCAATTCTTCCAGGCCATCCTAATTGAGATGCACTGGATGGTCATGAATTAGATGAAGGCTTGATGGGAAGAAGGCAGCAAAATAAGAAAATCTGCCAGGATTGATTAATTTGACCACACTGAGAGAGAAGAGATAAAAAAAAATGCATTTTCTTCTAGCTCCCAAGGAATGACAAATCATTTATGCTTGGCACTGAGCTTAATGAGAACAAAGATGAAGGGTTTTATTTCTGAAAGAGAAGAGCTCTCCTCACCCTCTCTTCCAATGAGAAGGCTTTTCACAATGCTCATGCCAATAAGCTTGCAGCCATGACAGTCTTTGATAAACCCCGTGTGTGAATTACAGTGTCAAACAATCACCATATCTTGTACTTTCTAGTGTGTGTTTTATGAGCACACAGTTTTGAGTGCTTCTGTATTAGAATGAGTAACTTAAAAAAATACCAAAGTAAAGATTATTCTCAAAGGAAGAATTACATGATTATTTGCATTATAAAATGATTAGTTATGGAAAACATTATAAGAAAGCCAAATTTTTGTGATTTAAAAAATATATCGAAGTAACTTTATATTATGAGTTTGTATTTTGCCTGGATGACAATGTGTTAAAAATGCAAAATCAAATATTTTGCTGCATTTTAATAAAGTTACAAAGGCAATACAATATTTGTGTTTGGAAATGAGCCAATGATTGATTCCTTATTAGAACCATTCTAAGATTACATAAAATTTTTAATATAAAATCTGATATTCTTTATTGGATATAGAATGTGATTTGACATCATTCAAAATATTAAAATGCATTAGATTTGTCATATTAACAAATGCATACTAACAACAGTACATCACCCAATCTAAATAACTTGAAAGTGATTGTCATATCAGTTTACTGAGGTAAAATGAATGAACAAATAGCCCTAATTTTGTGTTTGTTAATCTATTGTATGAAGTACAAATTGAATGCTTTATATAGCAAACAAGACAAATCCTTTTAGGTAGCTACTACTAGTAGTAGTTAATAGCTTGCAGGTGATGGGGTGCAGGCACAGGAAGGTTGAGCTTTTTTCCCCATGAGCACACAATCTAGTAAGTATCATACATATAGGTTCTCAATGGGGGATCATTAAAGCATGAATTAAGCCATGGTGAACAGATCTCCTTGTGGTACTCTAGGCTAATTCTGTAATCTTACCGGCAGAGTATAGGCCAAAGCATAATATATTCTTCCATTTAATGGGTATTGAATGCTGAGGAAAGCTAGATTGCCTGCCAAATGCCTAATAAACTCTTTGGTCTGTCTTTTCAGCAGTTCATCTGCTATGTAGCCTTTCAAAAGTGCTGTATTAATTTAAAAAAGGAGCAATGAAAGTATTGCTAGATATTCATAACTCTATTAAGCTGATGTGATTTAAATAATTGCTTAGGTGATATTGATTAATCTGAGCTTACTTCATTGTCCTGTGTTTATCCTGTAAGCTTAGTCAACAGGTAATGAAGTAGCTAGGTCATGTGATTGGTAAAACCAATGTTTATCAGATTTCCCTATTAGATATTTTTGAAAATACAGTTAAATTATCAGCAATAAAAATAATATTTTGACCATAATAGATAATTTTTAAAGATATAAGTGATATATAAATTCAAGGATTAACCACACTCGCAGTCCATTAAATTTTCTTCTTACTGTACTTATTACATAGTTTTAAATTTTTTATTCTACATTGTTATACCACATCTCAAATACAGTTATCTACT
Organism: Cricetulus griseus; assembly: GCF_003668045.3. Classification (NCBI taxonomy): domain Eukaryota; kingdom Metazoa; phylum Chordata; class Mammalia; order Rodentia; family Cricetidae; genus Cricetulus; species Cricetulus griseus. The sequence goes on from NC_048595.1 coordinate 327,307,560, forward strand.
CTTATAAAGTAGAATGTGTGTTCTATTACATGCTCTATTCACTTTATAAGCACAAAAATTGCATGATTTTTATATGGTTATAAACTTTATATAAATCCCAAATCATGCATGTTGTATTTGGAACATGCATTTTTTTTCTTTACTCAATAGTTTTTATTTTACTTCAGATATAGGACTGGATGCTACTTTGTGTACTATACTGTGAGTAATAATTTTGATGATCTTAAAGTGTTTGGTATCACAAATTGTATGTGGAATGCCAATAAAGGCAGGAGAATTTCTATTTCATACTCCGTGAAGTCTTAAGCACACAGAATTGTATACTCAGTGAATATTTGTGAAATAAATAAATAAAGAATTCGTTAGTACCATGAACATCCTTGTTGTATCTTCTCACATATATTTTCAGAGGTTCTTTCAGGTACATGACTAAAACTGAAACTGTTAAGTAGTGATGAAAATAGGATTATCAGTTTTCCTAATAGTCATTTCACAGTGCTCCCCAATGACTATTGCAATTTATTCTCTAACAGAGTGTGGCAATTGCCTGTTCATTACATATACACAATACTTGCTTTTATAGGTTTGTTTTTTTGACCCAGTATTATATTTATCTCACTGTTGTAATGATCTAGCCAGCCACTAATCTACTTTTCCTAATCGCTAGCAGTTTCCTGGCTCCTCAAATGCTTACTAAGCATTAGTTCTTTATTGCTGTCACTTCTTGCATCCAGTCCAAACAGTGCCATTTGACTTCATTTTAATCATAAGAAAATCCTACAGCAGATACTTATGTCACAGAAATACTAGAGCAGCACCACCATCCATGACAATTTAAAGTCTTGATGATATGCAATGTTAGCCATCAAGTGTCCCAGTGTTATGATAAAATATTAACGGAGAACTATTCACTCAAGAGCTCTTAGAATTTTTTTCCTACTTGACACTTTGTCTGCAGTAATTGTAATTAAATGGAGATTACAAGTGCCATGTCTCTGAAAATTGGCCATCTTGTTCATTTGTCACATTTAAGGCATAAATCTGCCATCTAGTTTTGGTAATTGGGAAGTTAATCTTATGTGCTTCGTTGTCAGCACTCAGGTTGACTATGTATCAGTGCTGTTATGTGTTTTAAAACAGCTTTACATTCATTGGATGGGATGTCTGGGATTTTTTTTTTGCAGAATGAATTCATTATGCTAATAGCAATATTATACATCCTTGACAAGATGGGTGACATAAAGAACTTCAAATTTCCGTAACACCTTTACCCCCAAATTAAAAAGGTTAATTTCTCTCTGTCTTTATATTAATGCACCACATGGTATGTGTAAAGAGCCAGGGACAGATGGTTGACAGAATAGATATTTAAGAGAATAAAAGTAGAGAAAGGTTATAGGACTGTAGAAATGAAATGACTGTGGTGGGAAGAGGTGAAGCTGGACAAATAGATGGATTTTCCCTTACCTATGGGCTGGGTTAAGATAACCTAGCTGGGTGTTATTTGATCCATCGGATGCCAGTTTGTACCTGTATTGATTAGTTACTGTGACAAAAGTAACTAAAGAAAGAAGAGTTTCTTTCAGCTCAGAATTTGAAGGTACACTCCATCCTGGCAGCAAGAGTGTGAGGCAGCTGCTCATGCATCTTCTGATGAGAAGCAGAGAACAGTGAATCCTGGTGTTCAGCTTTCTTTCTCTTTTTATTTAGTACTGGACCCCAGCCTAAGGGATGCTACTGCTTACACTGAGGGGGGATCATCCTGCCTCAATTAACCCAATCTAAATAAAATCCCCTTCATGCACCCCCAGAAGTACATTCCCATGGTTATCCTAAATTCAGTAAAGTTGACAGTGAAGAGAGCAATCTCAATACTCTAAAAAAAATCAGGAAACATTTTATATGGACTGAATTCTCTCCAAACATGGCCAAGAACCAGCAGTCAAATGTGTAGCTACTGGGGAAAACTTTAAAAGGGCCTGAAGGATGTGCACTTGATTTTGAGAACGTTATTGCCAAAAGAAATTGCATTCAAATATGAGAGCTAATGAAACAGTACATGGATAAGTAGAACCCACAAGTTATCATTAGTGCTTTCAAGTGTTTTCTTTTCCTTATCAAACACAATTTCATAAGAATTGCTAATGGCTAAAATCTGAACATCATGTAAGCGTTATCAGTCTTTTCCTCAACTGGTTTTCCTGGTTGAGCTATCAAGAAGAATTCATGTACCCACGCTGTATAAAAGAGGAGAGATTACAGTTTATTGATAATATGCTACTTGTTAACCATGACGGGATAATACAATTATGACAGGGGTGAGGCCTAAGAAACACTTAGACGGAAGCTAGAAAGTGGTGGCTGTAACAGATGATTAAGACTGGATGTGATTCCCCACTAGCTTTTAGCCAGTTCCTCCACTAGAGCAACCCAACATGGGGGGTGGAGAGGGAAGCAAACAATTCAATGGGAGTGGAGAGAGAAGAAGAAAGTATGGTGAAAGAACAGACAGATTACACAACTGGAGAATGTTATTTACAGCCTGGCTAAGGAAATGAATGGACATCTTAGTGACTTGATTTTTCAAAGTAGGCCAAATGCTTCAGGGTAAAGAGATTGAAGGGCTGATACCAAGGGCAATTATATGAATTCTTGAGACAGAATTAAGATTTCTTATCAACAAAAAATTCCTGGGAGAAGGATGTGTCAGAACATGGAAAATTTCCAATGTGCTTGTAAGAATTCCCTGAAGACATATGAAAGTTGCTAAGACCTTAATAGAAAGTATTCCATGTAAGGGAGATTTCCATACTGAAGAAATATGACAATGGAGTTGTGTAGCTCCATTCACAACTTCAAGTCAGCAGGATGTTCCATAACTCTCTGATATATATGGAGTTAGTTAATATGCTCAAATTTGGAATCTCTCTTGTGAGGAAGGACATATTATTTCAACTTTCTATATCTTCTTTTCTTGACTCCATTTAAATGTGTATTGAATGCCTTATTAGTTAACTGACATCCTAAATTATAAAACAATATGTGTTACCATCACATGTCAGGGTTCATTGTTACTGGAAAACTAGGCTTCGCTTTTGTGGGTTCTTAGCCTAGTTGATAAAAGATTTTAAAGACACACTCAGATGAAATCTTGAGGACCACTTTATAAGAGTTTGAGAAGAAGACTGCAGGGTAAGCAAGGTATTAAGTCCAGACAGATGCTTGGGAGAAGAGAGGAAGACAGAAGAAGTGCTTTGAAAAGTTATGCCTTTTGAGTTCAGGTCAGCATGGCAATCTACAAGCAACTGGAGGTGATGACTTTCAGAGAAACAGTGAAAAAGCCCAGAGTATCAAGCAAAGAATTCTTATGATTTGGGAGAAATCATAAGAGGCAGAAAAGGAAAAGCTACAGTTTAGAGTTAGAACTCAGAAAAGCAGGCAAGGTCAGCAAAGCAGACCCATAGACAACGACCCCAAGGAGAGGCTCCTGGGATTGTAAATACATTATCTGATTAAGGGGATAATTAATACAGCTCCTTAGTAAATCAACAGGCAAATCAGTTTCCCTGAAGAATCGCCTCCCAGCCAGGTGACTGACAAGGCCAGTTCAAAAAGACAAATGTGTGTATGTAATGTTCTGATGTTTGGGTGTGTAACATCTGAATAATCCAGCCAGGATCAGAAATAGAACTCATATTCCATTCTTCTAAGGGGAAGTAGCCTTCCCTCAATGAGCATTAAAGAAGCCCTGATAAGTCTACTTTTCCATATAGTTAATGGGAGGTAGGTTCCAACATGGAAAGAGCACACATTTGATGGCTCCCAAGCATGCTTAATGCCTGTCTAATTGCTTAACAGTCAGTGTTCTGTACATGGTAGATATTGGTTAGCCCTTACAACACATTGCCAGTGGGCTACATGACTTTTAAGTATTAAAACAGAACAAAACCACCAATGAAAAATTTTGCATTATCTCAAGTAGGCACTAGAATTACAAAAATGGAGGGGGGTTTCGTTCCCATAGTTAATCAGGGTGTGGCATTAACAGGACTTAAATAGCAATTCTGATAGCTATGATATAGATCAGACTTGATTCTCCTACTTAATTTATGCTGTTGACATTAAGTTAAATATTATCTTTTGGTATTTTAGATGAGGTGTTTGTTTTCTGTGATAAAAGCATGAGTGTGGTCACCTTACAAATGAGCTTTTGAGGGTGAGGATACAGTAGACATTGACACTGGATTGTAGAGAGTCCTAGAGTTCTGTTGCACGTATCCTCACATTTCATTCCCTGCCTCTTTAGTCTTCAGATACTTTGGTGCATTTCTATTACTGTTATTCCTGTTCTGTAGGGCAGTGGGTCAAATCCAGGGCCTTACCCATCCTAGGCAAAGGCTCTAATGCCTGAACACTTGCTCTAACCCCTAGCATAATTTAAATGAAGAACTTCTTAAGTCTCCTACCCCCCAACCAAAGTAGGATCCCTTCTTGCACTTAGCAGTTAAACGAGGTCTCATGTCATACATAAAAGTCAGCTGACAACAGAACCCTTTCATCATTCATTCAAGTTCCTGAATTGAATTCTTCTCACTAACCTGGGTCCTGCACCAGCACAGCTCTGATTTCATTGTGTAATTATTTCTGTATTGGAGACATATTCACAAGCACACATTTACTGTGACATCCAGAAACAGAAGTGCCCAGGAAAGGCAATGCATTCTCTTTCCCTCACAAGCCCAAGAGCATTCAATACCACACTGAGAAAAAAAATGACTAAACTGGCTGCAGTAATTAGCAAACCCCTTATCCTGTTTCCCAGCCCCAGTCAGTTTTCTTTGGTGGTCCCTCACAGAGCTCTGTCTAAGCTAAAGGAGTCTTGGATTCTTGCTCTCTTTACATAGTGTCATTACTTGTTTATTCTTGGAAAAAGTGACATTAGGGTCCAAGCTAACTTTCTCTTTCCTGTACATCTCTAGTGTTTGTCTATTTGCAGCTTTTTTTTTCAAGGTTCCAGCTTCATCACTGTGGTCTCCCTTCCCCCAACAGAGGATGAGAGGAAATGGCAATATTTACACTGAGATGGAGAGTTTGGGTACTTGAGTCTCGAGGCTGGATCTGGCCTAGTGGTTCTGGTCAGCTGCACCCAGGTTTTTCAAACACAGTCAGAAAGCAAGTGTGTCTGAAGAGCAGCTTCCACGGTTATGTCCATTTCTTGCTGCTTCCTGCTGTGTCTTGCTCTTTGGAAACATTTTCATAGAGGTCAAAAGCTCTTGGCACCACTGGCCCTTCCCTCTCCTGAATTAATTATTCTTTCTTGGAAGATTATATTGTTTTCAAAACAACCTGATTTTAATATGAAAACACACAGAATGAGTGCTAACAAGGCTTTTGGGGATGTAGTCATTACAGAGAATGTATTACAGCAAGGGAGGTTACATTCTGACAGAGTTTTGTGTTATTTATTTATTTATTTATTTATTTATTTATTTATTTATTTATTTATTTATTTTTGTGTGTATAAGGGAGTTGTTGGGATTTCTGTGCTTAGCTGAAAGTGAAACACTTTTCTTCAATTCTTAAAGCAAATTTCTCTTCCTGGATCTGCTAGGAGACATGATAACCTAAAACGGCTCTGTTCCTGTGTGTTCTCTACCTGGGTCATTAAAGGCAAGTGATGCTTGCAACCTTTGGAACACCACTTCATGTATTAGTGATGAATGGAGGATAGATAAACAGCTGTCCTTGCCTAAAATGTTAGTATTCCATCACTCCTTTGGCTGAAAATACATTTGGGAGCCAGGAGGAACAGCCTTGGTTATGTAAAAGAAAATACACTAGATGAAAAATGAAGTCTTTTAAGCCAATGGTATTGACATTACTCAGGGTGACTTCTATCTCTTAGGTAGAAACAGGACATTCATCAATTGGGGCTTAGGTAATACTTCTCTTGTCAAAATTGGTCCTTTATTTTTCAATTAGTCATTGCAAGTAGACATAGCCAAGCTGAACCCCCATACTTATCAGACTGTGTCTGGTGAATAATATAAGCTACATAAGCATGTGATGATAAGCTACCCAATTCTGTTATCCCACAAGCCAGCCATGGTATGGGATGTGGTAGTAAAAACACATTTTGAACTAGATTCTGGTAAGCTGCAATCTGTTCTTATTAAATAGGCACTGTCATCCTACTTGTCCTTACAAGTTCCACACCTGTGAGCTGTTGGTCCCCTAGAGAGTGCCCTATGGATCTTACATGGAAAATATATGCCAGCCTGTTGTGGCAATGTTCTTGAGACAGAAATAGCTACAGAATCTGGTGACATATAAGACCCTATTGGATCCTCAGGTTTGGAATGCCATTTAGATCTCTATTTTCCTGTTCATAGACTATAAAGCTCCTGTTTCCAAATTAATAAGCATGTCTTGAGTAACACCCAATTCACCCATAAAAATTGTTTGTAACAATGCTTATGCCAACTAAAGTTTTTAGTGGAATAAGGATAGCAGTAGTTAATACCCCACATGTAAATAGCCATATTTGGAGTCTGGACTCTATATTAGGATAGTTCTCATATAATAGACTGCTCCTAAGATAGATAAGAAAACTCAACTTTTCTGTCTTCCATGAGGTTTTTGAACACACACATATGTTCACATACATGGCATTGTGTGGAATGCTGTAAGTTAATTTCAGCTATATCAGAAAATTATAGATATTTTACTAGTAAAAAATATCATTCTAGTTATTTCTTTCTTAGGATAAAGACTGTACCAATTTATATGCAATTTTCCTCTTAGTCAATGAATATAAGAACGTGTGTGCTGATAACTTTTCTCTATATAAATGAGGAATTACTCTGTATGTTACTGTTTAAAAAATTCTCTTAAATATCTTTGTATTGCAGTATACACAGTGGTTTTGTTTTTCAATAGTGCTTTATTTTGGGCACCCTTCATGTTCTATCTAACAATTCATGTTGATTAAATGTCCAACTTTTTCTTTTCATTGGCTAGGAACATGGGTCTTATGAGTACAGATTTGCTAACTCTTATTTTCCACATATCACTTCTAATCAAAACTTTGACATGCTCTTATTTGGAGACTACAAGGTCTTTTTTCTAGTTTGCAAAATGTCAGATTAGAAAATATTTTAGGCTTGGAGTGCCAAAAAGATTCTGCCCCAGCTACTCAAGTCCTCCATCACACTATAAAAGCAGCCATTAGGCAATATATAAATTGATGAACACAGCTAAGTTTCAATAAAATCTTCAAAAATTGGCCACAGGCTTGATTGAAGGGGCAGGAGTCTGCAATCAGAGCAACACCTGAGAACAACCATTTGGTTGATGAGTTTGTGTAGACATGGTGCCCTTTGTTGGCAATGATTGTATCTTCTGTTCTCTTCCATGTTTATACAAACTGATATATGCCTGTTGAATCAAGGAATTAATTCACAAAGAGGTTCAAAGTCAAACAATTATTTTACCATTTGCGGTTTCCAAATATGAGCCTGGTTGTTTTGTATCTGAAGATACTTATATCGATTTCTAGATAATTATGTTTCTTTCTCATGTGCATCTAAGGTGGTGTACATATTCTAAAGTTACTATGTTACTATTGATAATTAATTTTTATCGAACAGTGTAAGAAAAATTCTGTAACAAAGCCATGGTTATGCTTGTACTTGAAATCTTGTTTTCTTGCTGTAAAATCCCAGAATGCCATGACTATATTGCTGGTTCCATGGAAAGTTTCTTCTTATAATGTATCTAAATTGCCTTTTGATCATAAAAATTAATTAATAATAACTGCTAAAATTGCTGTCTTTTTAGGATTGGAGGAAGCTTTTGTATTTAAATCATTATTTTATGAACTATATATGTATGGGGATATGTTATGTTGAAGAAATAAGACCTAAATCAGGAAGTAGTATTTTCTGATGGTCAGTATTTGTTCTTCCTACCCCTCTTACAACTATGACATATTGAAAATGTCTAAAATATGTTATGCACTTCAGGAAAATGATACATCGTGGATTTGATTTCTTCTAACTGCATAAGAAACATGGTAAAGCCCTTAAAACATCTATAAATGACAATGAAAGAAAAACTGAGGTAGGCAGGATAGATGCATGTTCTCATTCCTGACAGAGGAGATTTCTAGCTCCTATCCCCAATGCCCTCATACGGTAACTTTGGCATCGAATGTCAAAAGTCTCTTAGTTTAATTGCATTCTTTCTGATAATCTTCATTAATTTTCCAGATTCCCATTATTGCTCAAGTCTATGTCATTAGCCTTACACTGGTGTCAGGAAGGCTCTCTCCTGCCTCTGGCATCCAATCACGTCACTTCCTTAGTTATAGAAAAGTATTTCAACAACCAGGGGACTGATGGTCCCGAAATCTTTACTTTCTCACTGGCCACACTTCTCCCTGAGATAAGCTACAAGCAAAAAATTGAAAAGAGCATTGGTGAAGGTGATTAGTTCAGATTAAGAGCACTCCTCATAGCTGGTGGGACCTGGCCATCCATTTGGTTGGCCTTCCAGGCACTGGTTTTGTGGAGTATCAAAAGCCACGTTTCATTTATGCAGTTTTAGAAAGATCACATAACTTTGGAAGCATTCAGAGTGTAGGTCTAACTATGAATAAAGCAGCCAAACACCATACTGGCCTCTAGAATTATATTAGACTCTGCTGGTATTGTTGCATTATTTTGTAACTTGCCCTACTTCTCACAGCCACAATTCAAAAACAGGTTAACTCCAGATCACAGCCTTTTAACATTATGTCGTAATGCACCATTTCAAATGGTTGATACCATAACAGGCATCATATTAAGAGTGATCACTGGATCACTATGCCCAACATCATATAAAACTGTCCAAGAGAATAAGCATTATATTTTATGGACAGTTCCCTCCCCGTGTAAAGTTAAATACCTTATAAATGGTAACTGTTATGTTACCGATTCAAATATGCTCCCAGGCACATTAGGAACTGTCTTCTTAATTTACTAAGTAAGGTGCTAAAAACAGCTGATTTCATTAATAATGTTATAAAACAGAAGGTGAAGTGTGCAATAACATATCTGTACCATAGCCCAGGAGAAAAATAGTTCTTGTTTTCTCTTTTTAGAAAATCCAGTTCAGGGATGGCAGCTCTCAATGGTGGATGGAAAGCTAGAAGTATAAGGAATCTATTCTGGTTTTGCATGTGAGGCCTCTCCTTATTGTCAGTTTTATTTTAACTCCCTTCAGGCTGGGTCTGTCCTTTTCTCAGCCTAAAAGGGAGAGGGAAGCAAGAAAAGTCCTGGAACCTTTGTTTCTATGTAATTGACATGACAGACGATGGGCTCTTGCAGGGCTCCGCATAGCAGTTGGTTATTAAGGACAGGAAGGACCCGTGGGAGCAATTGTTTTTGGTCTCTCTTCTTATCAAGTCTGGAACAATCTTTCACTGACTATATTCATGCCACAAGAGCACAGTCAATATTAAATTCCACTCAGAGAAAAATCTCACACAGAAACAGCTGTGCTCAATATACAACCACTTTTTACTGGCAAATTGCTGGAAGTGGAAAAGTTTTCGTTCTTTTTTTGTATGTGTTTATTCTCGATAGTGATAGCATGAAAGCTGCCATTTGTAAATAAGGGAAGCCTGGTTTTAAACAGAACTGACTAATATCTGCAATGGCAGTATTCAGCCCTACAGAATCTTAGAAAACCAAATTAGCTTCTCTTGGAAACGCACACACACATGTATCAAAGGAAATATTTTCAAGTGTTCTAGTCTCAATTTTTTCCCACCTCAAATGTAGGCTGAATTGGGATCTTTTCATGCCTGCATTGTGGTTGACACGAAGCCCAGGGTAGGGCAGTACTGTATACCATTCAGGGACATGCAGATGTGAATTTACTAATATTTGTATCTATTAAGACTGGGGCTGTAGATGACAAATCAGGTTCTTGAAAAACAGAAAATACCCACCCATTAGTATTGTTGGATTCAACAGTTATGTCACAGAAACTTGGTAACTAAGTTAATTCTCTGAGGAAATTGTGTTCTTTGCCATTTATATTCATTTTATTCTAGTGCCAGAGACTGTTCAATGGCTAGAGAATGTAGAAAGAATCCTCAAAATTTACAGGAGAATACCAACAATGTAGCACAGTGCAGAAGTCTGTCTCAGGCAGAAATATATAAAAATTGGGGGATACAGAAATGATTACAGACAGGCACCATTGCATCAACAAAGATTGGCTTTCCCTACGAATGCAAATACATCTTCAGCAGTGGCCTAGGCCTTGGGGAGATGAAATCTCTGCTTTCTGCCTACTGAAGAAGGGCTTTCCTGCCTCCCTGTTTGTACTTGTGAATGTGGCATCCACATGATGCTGCGTGCTTGATTAAAGAAAGGTAAAATCTGAGCCCTGTGCCCTAGGGTCTTGTAGTGACTGTAGATTCATTCTAATGGAAATTGTAAACTGTGAAGCTTTCCACCCTCACATTTCTTGAAATATTTTTTCCTCATTAAAGTTTTTCTCAGCCAGAGATTGTGGATTACATTTCTGTTATGCAGGGCAGCCTCTTTCTCTATTCTGTTTCATTCTCTCCTTCTCCCTCTGTCTCTCCTCTCTGTCATTGGAATCTGCTAATGCTTGATGCTCAATGGATATTTAATAGCTTTCTCTTGAATGTATGTGTTGTGTTCAAAGTCATTCTTGCACACACTGAAGAGGACAGACTGAGCCCTGATGAACACCACTGGCCAATCTCTCTTGGTCACCTCAACTCTGTAATCTGTACTCTTTGGTTACAGTTGTTCAACCAGTTACTAATCTAACTAATTGTAACCTGTTGAACAACTGAACCCAAAGGGTGCAAAGTTGGAAACATTTCATTGAGAAGTCAGCTGGGGACAATGGAAGCTCGGCCAATCCCCTTCAGTTTGGAGAGGGGCGGACTGCTTCTCCAGCACGAGCCACGCCCTGCGGTGCCTCTGAATGCCCATCCAGTGGTGATGCTGTGTAAGTCTGCATGTATCATCTGTTCTTCTGATAAGGGTTATATGAAGTGTAAGCTACTTCCTCTAGAGAGAGTGCTACTAGTCATGTGTTTAAAACTGTATGAAAATCACCAAGGCTATGAGAATAAAGGTCTTGGAAAAATAAGGCACAACCCTTTTATTGGTACTTGTGCCTCAAGGCTGATGTGAGCTACCCCAAAGGTTGCAAGAAATGTGATGTGAAACATGTCTTTGGAGTTAATGCAACCAAGTTCATTTATGGTAAGGAGCAGTAGGCTTTCCTTTCATTTTTTTCTAGTGCTTTTTACCAAAATATGTTTCTTCAAGATGTGGCTCAGTGAGTAGAGTGCCTGCCTGGTATGCATGTGTAAGCTTGATCCCTGTACATGAACTAGGCATAGTGGTACATGCTGCAATCCTAGAACTCAAGAGGTAGAAACAGGAGGATCTGTGGTGCAGGGTCACCCTCAGCTACACACGAGATAACCAAGAACCCTACCAGAAAAACAAAGCCAAAGCCTTTCTTGGTCTTGGTGATCACAAATATTCGATCACACAATATTTGTAAAACTTTATGCTAGAACTAGTGCATGTTTTTCCAGTTATTTTCCTAGAAAGGTTCCTGGGGACATTCCTACCTCATAGCCCAGTAACAAGGAAAAAATAGTGCTCTGAGTGATTCCAAGGGACAAACAAGATAGTGTTTCTTTTTTATACTGCCTTCTAGGAAGCTCACTGTTCACATGGATGTCTGTACAATAGATTTTAAGTGGAAAATGGCTTTCATTTTCTTCATCCCTACCATACTCATATAGAGATTATGCAGCTTATAAATATAAACTAAGTGAAAAATCACTAACTGAAGTTCCTGTGGTTATACTAATGACTCTACCCTCTACCTTTTTACATCCCCCACTACAGCAGAAGCAGAGGTACTGAGACAAGGGACATCATAACACCTGATGGTTAATGATTATATATAATCCCAGAGAAAAACGAAGAAGCAAAGACCATATTGGGGGTTATTCTGTGCTGTGTTAAGGACTTTGTGTTCATCATGAAACTGGGAAGAAGGCCAAGTAGTTATGTGACTAAGTCAGGTGCTAGATACTGAATGGATATTAAGCACACAAGAGACAAAGTGGATACATTTACCCGAAAATACAAACCAGGCAGGAGAGGTCTGTTGTCATGGTCTAGGTAGAACACATGATTGGAGCTAGGTTGTGGTGTTGAGACTACAGCAAATGGGTCACTGAAAGAGAAGTCATAGGTTATTGATAGTTTTGGAGGTTGATGTTGTGGATTTTGAAGGTAGGAAGAAAAGTCCACATCTGAAGAACTTGCTGGTTGGGAAATCTAGATGCCAAGTGAGCGAAACAAATTTAAAACTGTAAATAAATGTATATCCCTATGTATCTATGAGCTTGTTCTCTTTTATCATGGATGGTGTATTTTTAAATATCAGCATGCCTAGGGCATCTACTTGTGCTCTTTTTTCCCTCCTTTATCATTTTAGTATGTAATGAATATAAATTGTGAAGATATGATCATTTTTGTGTAATCCCCACAAAGTGGCATTGTTACCTAATTTTGAATTGAAAACACAATAACACAATGACTAAACAATTTTTATTAAGCTTGTTTGGCATTGTATATAAAAAGGGAAATGAAAATTAGAGATTGCCTGGCAGCCCAAATTTGTGGTGTTGGTAAAACGATGTACTGTCACAAAAATATTTCCTTAGGTTTCCAACTACTGGAGACCTTTTTTAACTTACATTAACTGTTTGCAGTTAATTTGTTTCATTTCAAACCAGAAACCATGTGATCATTTACCCCTGACTCCTGAATGTTATTTTTGTTCTCCTGTTAAGTTTCTAGATATTTCCAGTGTGGCAACAATAGAATTTAGTGATGCTTATGCAATCAATGTCTTTAGTTGGTGTATGGCCATTTGTCACCAGGGATTCCCACAAAGCATCGATTAGAATTTCAATCCACTATCAGATTCAGTCTGTCTATACATGCTAAAGGTATCTGCACCAGGCTGTCAGATCAATACTCTATAGGTCTTGTGTAGAAACAGCTATTTAAAATTCTCTTAGGAGGTAGACTGTCTAAATTGGATCGAACTAGTAGGTGGTAATTGAAATGAGATAGACACTGTTAATTGGCATTGATATAGCCATGGGAAGATTTTGTTTAAAAAAAATGCTTTGGGATCAAGTTTGGAAAGGGTAGAGATATAAATTTTCCCTTGTTCTATCAGAAACATTGCAGAAGCCTGGCTATAGACCAGGTTCTACTGACTCATGCGTTAAGCCATCCCTCCCACTGAGTCTCCCTCTTTTTGTTGAGCTCAGTGTAGACACCCCCAGACAGCAAAATTACCACTGTGGAGACAAGGGTTACCACCCTCGAACACTCAAGTTCACCTGTGTTTGGAAGCAGGCATCTGGTTCCGTATGCTGCATGCACTTCAAGTTTCATCTCAGGCTACCTTTCCTTATTGTTTTTTCTTGTCTTTTAATTTCACCGTTTGCTTCTTCTTCTAGTCTCTTCTCTTTTCTCTCACTGTTAATCTCTTCCCTTTTCACTTCCAGACAAGGGCTTCTTAAACAGCCCAAATTGACTTAAACTCAAGGTCCCCCTGCCTTAGTTCAGGAGTGCTGGATCACAGGCAAGCACCACAATGCCTGACTTCTATGACATCTTTCTAATACCTACAGATAAGAAAATACATGCCCTTTTAAGAAGGACCCGAGGTCCAGAAAGCTCTGGGTTTTTGGCACCTTTGTATATAATACTGAAAGGTGATGCCAGGAGAGTTCATCCTTTTCATTTTACTTTTACATATTTGCTACATTAGCAGTGACTTCCAGCTATGAAGCCAGAGTTTATTGTTATGTTTGATGTGTTAAATCTTTAATTAACATGCACTTCTGGTTCTTATTCCTCCTTATCTCTTCATTCTGTGTTCCAAGTACTTAAATGTTGTTATGAACCTATGAGGACTTATAGTCTAAAGGCTATAGATTATTTGGGAAATGCCAGAAGTGAATGGGTTTAGAAATTAAGCATCTTGCAGGTCAGTGTTGGTGTATGCCTTTAACCCCATCACTTAGAAAGTACATCTCTGTGAGTTTGAGTTCAGCCTCGTCTACATAGTGAGTTCCAGGACAGCCAGGGCTATGCCAAGAAATCCTATCTTGAAAATTCAAACACAAATAAATAAATAATAAAATAAAAAAGAAAAATGCAAAGATAAGAATATCAGGATCTCAAATAATCAAAGCCCTTGACATTGAAAGCTTTTCTGTTCTGCTTGAGCAGAAGGAAGGGAAGATGTGTTAACGAACATGTTCCAAGTTCACCATGTATCCAGCAAGCTAACCAAGCATTTGAAGGGCTGTTAGACCCAAGTGCAAGTGAATCCACTAATGAGGAAGCTGCCACCATGCTTCTCCAGGTTCCAGAGACAAAGAAGTCATATTTTTCAGCCTTATAAATATGCTCAGTAATGATCGTCTGTGTAATGAAGGGGGTCCTTGCTGAGGAATGCTTGGTGACAGAGATGCTGGTCTTCAGGAGTGCTTCTTTGAGGTTATGAGAGTATGACTGCATTTGTTGTGTTCTATGGATACTTTCTTTGGGACTCTAAAGGAAATCCCATTTTTAAATGATTTGTTAAATAAATAAAAACTAAATCCAAAAACATCTCTAGGCACCATATGTGAAATAATATTTTTCTTTTTTACAGCCATTTGGTGTTTTCAGGCAACAGGAATTCAGTTCACTGTTTTGGTACTTGAGAGTGAGCATACAAGTGTGTTCTGTCTGTTTCTTTCTTTGACTCTTCTTATTTGTAAGTAGTCTTAAGAGGGTCCAAGTCAGAGAGTATTCTACAACACAGTGAAAATTTCTTACCCACCTTATGTAAAATCTAGGGCCTCATATAATCACTGTGTGGTCTCCTTAAAGGTAGGTAAGGCCATCTCCCTTATCTCCAGAACATACTCAGGTACACCCAGCCAACCACTCACTCAGTGTTGAAAAACCTTGGCAGATTTTCTCCTTCTTCAATTGCCTCATATCCAGCTGCTCTACTACAGTCTCCACATCAGAGAATAGTTACTCTAAGAAGTCTGTAGAGAAAATTAAAATCCTTGTATAATGGGTTAAACACTCTGGGTACCTTTTTAAAAATTTTAATGTTTGCAATATGTGACTCTATTTTTCTATTTAAGTAGATCTGACTTCTGTCTAGAATAAGGCTCCTCCAAAGAAGGGCAGCTGTAATTAATTTTCATGATCGTTGTTCTAAAGCTGATGTCTATATGCTTCCAACATTTGTTCTTGCACAGGATCAGTAGTCACAGATAAGAAAGTGTTTTGTACTTGGTGGAAATGACAGTCATTCCTCTGAACAGTTCAGCGGGGTTTTTTATTCTTGCTTCTAGGGCAAAGCAGCATATTACACCTCAGATCTGTGTCTCTCTATATATTGTTAATTTTCCTCAAGTATATGATCCCAACTCATCAGGATAAGAGAGATCATAGTAACAAATTCTTAACATCTAGGAAATCTTATGATAACCTTACATTCAGTTTCTACTGTGTAAATGTATCAGTCATGTGGCAAGGGAAGTACATAGTCACTGCTTGTCTTCTGATATTAAAATTAAAGTGTTCATGTGTTTACTATTTCTTTTGTTGGGCATGCATATTCATTCAACAGGTATTCAATGAAGGTTGAGAAAAGGCAGTGTTCTGAGCACTTTGGAGGGATTTAATGATGTGTGGAGTCCAATTATCCTAGTTGGAGAACTTACAAAAAAGAAGGAAACCAGACATGTGCAAGGTTAGCAATAGCATATCACTAAGGGATGAAGATCTTTTAAAAGATGCCACCAAGAGCTTCAGTATTTTTCTCTGTTGTATCAACTTTTGATGACTTCTCATCTAACTGTTGCTGTGAAGGTGCTTGTGTGTTTTTTAATTTACTCTTCTCTCATATGTTGCATCCTGACTGCAGTTTCCCCTCCCTCTAATTCTTCCAGTCCCTCCCCAACACAAGATGCCTATATTTTTATTTTATTTTTTATTTTATTTTATTTTTTTGAGAAAGGGTTTCTCTGTGTTGTCCTGGCTGCCTTGGAACTCATTGTGTAGACCATGCTGGCCTTGAATTCACTTTATAACCCAGGCTGACCTGGAACACACAGTGATCTGCCTGCCTCTGTCTCCTGAGGGCTAAGATGTGCATTTCTGATGAGTCCTAGCATGACCACTATTTACCAGTGCCATGTGTCACTCACCGTGACTACCATTTCCTTCTGTCTTCTCACACCTTTCACTCAATTTACTCCACAGTGCAGAGCCATGTTCTCATACTATACAATATAGTATTACATCATACTATTGCTTATTGCTGGTCTCCTTCCACTAGAATGTGAGCTCCATGTGAGGCAGGATGTATTACTCAGAGACGTATTCTTAGAACAAGCACCTGACTGTGGTGGGCAGTTGATGGACAACCGTTGAGTGAACTCATCAAATGAAAGGAGCTCTCAAAAGTCTGGACAGACGGCTTGTGTTGAAACATGTCTCAAGTGCCCTTGGCTACAGCATCTCAGATAGTTCATTTTAAGCTTTTCCTGGCTCATAGAAACCTGTTGCCAAGTGTCTTTGGGAGGAAGGAAATGTATAATGCATGGAAATCCTCAACACCAGTACTCAAAAATGCATGTTGATTCTTTGAAACTGTCACTTTTCTGTATAATTGCACTTGATTTCTAGCTTTTTAAAAAAGAGACATTACTAAGAGCCTTAATACTTAACA
Source organism: Cricetulus griseus (assembly GCF_003668045.3). NCBI lineage: Eukaryota > Metazoa > Chordata > Mammalia > Rodentia > Cricetidae > Cricetulus > Cricetulus griseus. Next base: position 327,324,441 of record NC_048595.1, read on the forward strand.
GTTCCTAAAATAATGCTTTTACAGTTTGAGCTTAAGTGAATTTGAAAGAGTCAGCAAAATGTAAGCTGAAATCAGATTCACAGGGATAAAAAAGCAAATGGACACCATTTTCAGACATGTCCTCATATCATGTACCCTGAGGAATTTCTGCTGCTTGGTTCTTTCAGTTGACAGATCTGGGGAACAAAGTCTACACATATTTATATATACATATGCAAATATGTAAATGTATGCAGGGAGTCACTGGAACAAAGTCTATACATATTTATACTCACATATGCAAATATGTAAATGTATGCAGGGAGTCACTGGAGCACAAACAAGAGTGAATTGGCCACTGCCTGGGTGTAATCTACAGGGTAATTAAAGAAACAATTTAGTCATTTTGACAAACTGCATATCTTCTAAGAGCTATGTGAAGAGACAACATTGAGTGACAGAGCAATAAAAGACAATTCCTGCCTTGGGGGAGCAACTCTATTGTCCTCTGAGAAGAGTTGCTGAGCATTGAGAGCTCATTGAATAGGATAATTAGAAGAAAACTCTGGGAATGATAGTCCTGCAGTTGTGTTTGAAAACTCACTGGAGCCTGGATTCATGCTCAAACACACACACACACACACACACACACACACACACACACACACACACACAATGTATGTATGTATGCATGTATAAGAGTTAGGCATGGATTTTAGCTGACTACTGAATTTTGAAGGAAATGATGACCCAGGAACTTAGATACCTTGAGTATTTCCAGATAGGTAATATTGGAGTAAATATAAATTAGTACAACTCCAGTTCCATAACTAAGAAGTTGGACTTTAGTTTGAAAGCAATATGAAAAAGGTGATGGCTCAAGGTGTAAGATGCATGCTGTGTAAACATGAGGACCTGAGTTCATATCTTTAATACCAACATGAAAAATTTTTCTCTAACCCCTGTGCTGGAGAATGGAAGGGCAGAGACAGACAGATCCTGAAGTGATTTGGTAGCTATCCAGTCTAGCTAAAATGGTGAACTCCAGTTTCCTTAAGAGATCTTGTCTGGAAATTTAAACTGGAGAAGCAATTGTGGAAGACACCCCAACATTAATCTCTGGCATCCATACTTTCCTACACGGATGAGTGCACCAGCACACACACATGTAAGTACATGCATCACATGCTCACACAAAAGGAAGTAATGTGTCTTTGAGCATCACTGTTGCCTCTAAGTCACAAAGCTGTTCCCCTCTCCATAGTTACAGAGAAGATAGCTGAACACACTTGGGGAAAACTCATTTATAGGAGCTAAGGAGGGGACTTAGCCCCTATTAATAGATAGAGCACTTGTATGCAGGGTTTACTATACTTGTATAGTAGATAGAGCACTTACCATACAAGCCTGACAACCTGAGTTTGTATCTCCCAAGATACAGTAGTGCAAATATCTGTAATCCTAGACCTCTTATGGAATGGGCAGAGACAGATGAATCAAAAATTGCCTAAAAGTACAGGAAAGACCCTGAGTATTAGTTAGTTTTCCTTTCTTTGATGAAACACCACAATCACGGAAATTTCTAGAAGGTTTATTTGGGTTTATAGTTCAAGAGCATTACAGTCTGTAATAGTGGAGGTAGCAGGAAATAGGCATGGTACCTGGGGTGACAGACACTTAGGGTTGAGATCCTTAAGTGCAAGTACAAAGCAGAGAAAGAAGAGAGAGAACACTGGGAATGGTGTAACTTCAAAGTCAGTTTCCAATTACATGCTTCCTCCAGTAAGGCCACACCTCCTAAACCTACCCAAACAGTGCCCTCAACTGGCAAGTAAATATTCAAATATTTGAGCCTATGAGAGGCATTCTGGTTCAAACTACCACACCCTGTCTCAAGGTAGAAGATGAAGACTGATACCAGAGTTGTCCTGTGATTTCTGTATGTGTGCAGTGGCTTCCATGTACTCATATCACACACACACACACACACACACACACACACACACACACACACACACACACACACACAAGAATTATAAAATAATATTTAGTAAATGTCCCTCAAAACCAGAGCATGCAGTTTATCACTTGCTTTAATCAATTTACAAAGTTCTTTTAAATCCTTCCACACAAATTTATTAGGCAAATATTGTGCCACATATCTAAGGGCCAGGTAGTTAATGCATAAAGCTGCTTGGCCACAGGAGCTAAGTCCTACTGAGGCAGTTAACCAAGAATCCTCTAGATGGGGAATAGCAGTTCACACCTGTAATGCTGGTATTGAAGACACTTAGAAGAAGAAAAGCTTTCTGAGTTCCCCACATCCATGGCCAGACAACCCAGTTGTCTTTTGTGCTGCTCAAATGCCTGGCTCCTCTGCAGCAGCCTCTTCAGCCTCCCTGCAGGTGCGCAACAGAGCCTCAGCAATTAGCTCCACTCATCCAACTGACTTAGCCAGTCACTTCCACCTGTGCAGCATCCTGGGGAATAAACTCTTTGTCCATCCTGTACTGCTTTATCTGCATCAGGGCAGTGAGCTCTTTCTCCAGCCCCCGACCCACCTTCTCCATGCCCTGGAAATGTCTCTTTTATGCGCCTCAGCCATAGCCCTCTCTGTGACATGCATAGACTACCACAGTCAGGAGTCCAAGGGCTAGTCCATAGGAGTCCCTGACCTTCCTATCTGGCCTTGGTGATTTAGGGCATCAGATTGACACCGCCCCCAATACACACACACACACACACACACACACACACACACACACACAGTACTTGCAGCCTTCTAGACATGGCAGTCATATGCCCACTGTTGCTTCCAACCAACCCATTAAGCACTGAATTAACAATTTGTGATTTGTAGGAACACAAGTTTATAGGGATGCAAAGTCTACCTGGATACTGCTCCTCAGAAATCCTTGCAAGGCAGAAGTGGTATTGCATGTGAAGGCAGAGAGAGGAGAGGAGTGATAGTTTGAGCCAGCCTGAGCCACATAACCAAGTTCTAGGGTAGGCTGGGTCACACAGTAAAACATTTTCTCAAACTAACAGATGACATGCAGACTAATCAACCAACCAACAATGGTAGGACCCTGCTCCCACCCCCAAGCCTTTGCCTTGCTTCTGAAGCAGCTCACACTGTATTTCATAAATCTCTAACTTTGCTCCGTGAGTGCTGGTGAGAGGAGCAGCTAATGTTGCACACCCAGAATCAGAAGCCCAACACTGTCTCAAGGCTTCTTACAGGAGTATAGCCTATTTTTCTAATCCCAGACAAGGCTGGGGCATCTTTTCCTTGTTTCTTTTAATTCCCTTGCCATTTGATTTTTCTACTATGTAATTTACCTTTAATTATGAGTTGTTTTGCTTCATTTAATAGTTGTCCCGTGGATGAATGTTTCACCTTCTCAACAAGATTAAACTAAAATGTTTCTAAGATCTGGGCTCACTGTACAGTTCCAGGACAGATTGTGAAAACCACAGACACTGACTTCCCTTAAGCAGTTCTCATCTTCTTCCTGGCAGAGCAGTCCAATCTCTGTGTATCTTCTTCCTCTAGACTGCATCTTCCACACAAGGACACACACACAGAGAGTCACTGGGAATTTGCAAATGGAGCATCAAGGCTTATAATCAAAAGAAGCCTTTAAACTAAAAGTTTTAATCTTAAAATTTTTGAAAGAAACTCCTGAGTGACCAACATATTTGGAAATGGAAGTCGGTGTGTTGCACTGGGTAAGGGATGCTACCACATTCGGTGCTGGAGAAACGTCTGCCTTAGTTTGGTGAATACATCTGTCTGTTTTTTGAAGTTTGTCTCTCTTGAGTATGAATTCAAACACTACCTGCCTCTGAGCAGCCCAGGCGTGTATCAGTCTTTGCATCATCAACTTTGTGTATCTTCCTTCCATGCCCCAATAACTCACCCACCTTTTCTAAACAGGCATTCTTTTGGATGGACCTGCTTCTTTATTTGGTCTATGTGTGTAGCATGTTCACTACAGCAGACACATGGAGGCTAGACGTCAACTTGGAGAAGAGGGTTCTTTCCCTCCATCATATGCCCTTTGGGGTTAAAACTCAGATTGTCAGGCATGGCTTCAACATCTTTACCTGCTGAACCACCAGTCCAGAACACATTTTTTTTATTAGTTCAAATTAGGAACAAGCTTGCTTCAGATGTCAATCCCTTTTCCCTCTCCCTTCCCTCCCCCCAACATCCCACCTGCCCCTAACCATCCCCCCTCCACTCCCCAGGCAGGGTAAGGCTCTCAAAAGGGGCTCCCCAAAGTCTACCACATCATCCTGGGCCAGGCCTAGGCCCTTCCCCATGCCGGAACGCATTTTTATTTATTTATTTTTTTGCATTAAGTGCTTTATATCTCAATCCATAGATTGTTCTAGACTTGTTGAATGTGAGATTCTTTGTTGTGGAATATTAGTTGAAGATGTTTTACATTTGTTTATGCTGTGGATCATTTGTTTTAATGATGAAAAGATGTGTTGCATTTTTTTTATGTTTCATTTGTTAAAGTCCGTGAACCTGTGTTACTTTGCCTGTCCAAGACACCTGGTTAGTCCAATAAAGAACTGGATGGCCAATAGCTAGGCAGGAGAAAGGATAGGCGGGGCTGACAGGCTGAGAGAATAAATAGGAGAAGCCTGGGAAGAGAAGATCAAAGAGCAAGAAAATGAGAAGTAGAGGAGAACATCAGGGGCTAGCCACCCAGCTACACAACAAGCCACATAGTAAGAAGGAAAGAAAGGTAAGAAAGGTATATGGAATAGAGAAAGATAAAAGCCCAGAGGCAAAAGGTAGACAGTATAATTCATGTCAAAAAACCTGGCTAGAAACAAGCCATGCTAATGCCGGGCATTCCTAAGTTAGAATAAGAAGATTCTATGTAATTATTGGGGAGCTGGGTGATGGGCCCTGGAGAGACTTAAGAGAAATAAAACCCTACAATTCTTTCCCTTTATCTGTTTACTGAAAAATCTACCACTAACCCAAACCTCTTTGAAATTGTAAAGAATCTAAGAAACAAAATCAGAGAAAACTATTTCTTCTTGTGCTGTGGTGTGTGCGTGCATGCATGCACGCACTCATGTGTGTGTTTGAGTGTGTGTGTATCTGTGTCTCTGTGTGTGTTCAGTGTATGATGTATTTGCATGTGTGTGTGTGTGTGTGTGTGTGTGTGTGTGTGTGTGTGTGTTCACATGTGCACAGATGTGTGTGCAGTGTGTTTGCACATGTGACAATCAGAGGACAACCTGGGTTTGAACAAGTACTCTTGTTCACTGGTGTATATGTAAGACAAGTTGGTCCAGGTATTCTTCTATCACTACCTACCTTCTTAAAGTAGGAGTACTGGGATGGTGGCCACACCTGTGCCTGGTTCTATAGGTGTACTTAGTATTCAAACCGGTCCTTGAATTCATGCATTAAGCACTTCCTCCACTGTGCTATCTCCCTAGCCCACACTTTCCCTTGCTGGCTCAGCAAACCCATTGCATCTTGTCACACACCAGTTGTTTGCCAACACCATGCTTGCTCCTCGGTCATCTTCAGGCTATTTTTCAGAATAAAACCTAATGTATTTTTTTAATAAGAACTTTAATAGTTTTGCCACCTTTGTGTTTGAGCATTGTATCCTCACCACTCTTGCCCCCAACCACTCTAAATCCTCCAGGGTGACAACCCTGCTTCATGATCTTTTCTTTAATTACTATTGTTACATGCATATATGTAGGTACACGTGTATATATACATGTATGTATAAAATCTGAGTTAATTTAGCTTTGCTTATATACACAAGTATCCATGATGACCATTTGGGATTGGGTGGGCTACTCTGTCTGTAGACCAGGCTGGCCTCAAACTCATGTAGCTCCATCTGCATCTGCCTCACAAGTGGTGGGATTAAAGGCATGTGACACATGGCCCAACCCAATTATCTTTCTGAAATGTTACTTTGTTTTTAATTATGTGTATAAGTGGGCATCTCTCTGTGTGTATATGTGCACCTATGAGTGTAGGTTCCTGTAGTGTACATAAAAGGACACTGGATACCCTGGATCTAGAGTTAGTTCCAGGTGGCTGTGAGCTGCTGGATGTGGCTGCTGGCAGCAGAACTTTCGAGTCTCCTGCAAGAGCAGTATGAATTTTTGATGAGTGAGCAGCATCTCCAACCGGAGTCCACTTATTTTTGAAGTGAACAGTGAATCCATATAAGAGTTCTTACTCATCTATTTCATTAAACTTTGCAAACTTTCACAATTTCCACTTTAGATTGGTTTAGTTTCATTTGGAAGCAAATAAATCTAATATTTTATCTATCTGCTGTCTTGGTTATTTGTTTGATTTTGTTTTTGTTGGCTTCATTTTGTAATCAAATTCAATTTGTAACCCAAAGAGGTAAATTAAAAACAATAGTGAAAGACATTGCAACTTTAAAGAGTTTTCATATAAACTGTATGACAATTAGAGTTGTTTTAGAAAAAAAAAGGGACATTTGAGTGGTAACAATGCATTGTGGGTTCATTTTACTCAGGAAAATCTTATGAATCAGAGACTACATAAATGGTACTTTATTCTTAGGTTTATTAAAATTAAGTATTTGGATGTGTTGTAAATATTAAAATTGGAACTAACTGGATGACTCTGAGGCCCATTAATTCTCTTGCTCTGCAGTTTATAATATTTCTTGAAATACCCTGCATCCTTAGCTACCATTTTCTTATTAAGAATATCTGTAACAGTCACAAAACTCATAAGATACTGAGATGGGTTAGCAGAAAATAGCAGTGGAGACACACACACACACACACACACACACACACACACACACACACACACACACACACACACGCATGCTCAGATTCACACACACACACCGTAAACACAAATAAATATAATTTTTAAAACAAAACCACAAAATCAGACCTACTCTATATGATACTTTAAAATTGCTTCTCGAACTGTTACAGGATTTTCATTTACTCTAACATGGAACTTGAGGGTTTAGTAAATTCATTCTTCATAGTTCCTGGACCATTTGTTCCGGGCCTGGCTTTCATTCTTCTCACTCCAAAACTTTCATTTCTTGCCTCTGGGTAAAGAGAATGGTAAATGCTACTGGGCCACTTGCAAAGGGGAAGAGATAGCCTTTGTGTTGTTGTGACTTGTAGTGCCTCTAATGACTGGTTGGGACGTGACTGGTGTATGACTATCCATTAGCTTATCTTTTATTATGTTATTTATTCAGCATATATTATTGAATAGCTGCTTGGTCCAGAAATTGTTTATTTACCTATGTTCTAAACTTGTGATCACTTTTTATCATTTTTTATCATTTATTATTTAATATAGTGCTTCTATTATGCTGTCTTTCATTCCCTTTGGGTTTTAGCAGACTAGCATGAGGATCGTGCGATTACACTGTAGAATCAGAAGGCTTATACTAAACATCAACTCTAGTCATAATGACCTTATACAAGTTAATACACTTCATTGTGTCACATTCATCTTTCAATGGGTACAAGAATGCTACCTCATTTTCTGCAAAGTAATGGGGAAATACACAAATAGTATGTTGCATTGTGCTCAACAGGCAGGAAAGCATGTGACAGTTGTCATTTGCTGTTGTTGATAAACCCAGTGCTCGTCTAGTTGAGTTTTCTAATCTTTTGAAAATAACTTACATGGCAAATACCTATTAAATGTACTCAGAGTTAACTTGGAGAATGAGAGAGACACCACCAACTGACCTGTGTATCAAAAACAAAAGCCCTGAAATTGGCAGTGGTGATTGGAGCATATGCTCAGAATGCCTTCTAGAATATGTTTGTCACTCTGTCTGAAATGTGATGAGTGTCACTAATGCCATCTCTCTTTCTCTTTTAGGTAAGTACATCCTCATTTTTGAAGGTCTTTGCTGATGGGTAAGTCTTGTGGTTGGAGTGTTACATGGTGATTGACATACTTGGGGAAGTGGACCAGACATGGGACTTGCAGCCAGATTAAGATACTCTTACTTAGCTTGGTAGCATTTTCATATGCTTTCCATCTCTGTTTCCAACCATATGGAGAAAAATGCACCCACTTTTAAAAGATGGATAAAATATGGTACCTAAACATTTGAAGCCTGGAGTTTTTACTCTGTTGGTAGAAGGTATAGCTCTTTTGAATGATTGCAAAGAAGTTTTCTCTTTGCTGCTATAAATCATAAAGAGTTTAAAATACCTCTCAAGTAAGCATACTTTTGTTTTAGTACCTACACAAGCAATTTTTTTCTGTGTTTAAAGAACAGATACTCTGTGATTGTATCATTTTAATGAATCATAATTTTGTAACAAATAGAAAAGTGACAGGTAACCCTGTAAGACTCCTTGTGCAAGACACTGTGGAGGAAATTTCTGTTTTAAGTGGATGTTGACCTAGTTAATAGCTCTGTAGTTGGCTGAAATCTATCACCATAGAAGACTAAAGAAGATGAAATGACTCAAATCACAAGGGATTTAGTATAGATCTGTCAGATGTATGAAATGATTAAGCTATGAAACAATTTGCAAAAGGAAGTTATGAAATCTCTGTCACTGGTGAACTTGAAAACTACAAATGCTGTTAAGAAATTAAGATTTATCCTGTCTTCAGGCAAACTATTGAACTGGCTTCTTGGCTTCAATGATGAAACCTTGATTTGCTTTTTCAGTTTAAAATCTCATTGATTACTTTGTACTCAGTCTGTAGTTCTTGTGATACTCTAGGTCTTCTAGAATAAAATGCTAGAAAGGAGCTAGATATGTCAAGATATTAGATAATTCCCTTGAAAGAGAGAAAAAACAAACAAACAGGGAATGAGAGAATGCAGTGGGAACCAGATAGGTGTGAGTGAAACATCACACTGTGATACAGGTTTGCTCTGAGGAGGAGACATTGAATGGAAGCATCCTAGATCCTGTTAGGAAAATCCTTGTGAATCCTTAAGCCCAAACTGGACATCAGAGGAGTTCTGTGTTTTCCTAAAAGTAGCCAATATCCTGGCTCAGCCATCACTAATTGGTAGACTGTGGGGATCTGGTCTAAACTGAAGTGCTGCTGTAAACTTCAGAGGCAGTGGCTGGCCCCCGTGGTCAATAATGGTCTCTAAATTTGGAGTCTGCAACATTTGTAGAGCTTCCAGGGTGAGAGTCCTATGTCTTCCCATTTCCTGTTTTGTTTTAGTGACCTTTCCCACCGTCAATTTTGACTCAAGCCCTAGTTGGGCTTCAAGCTGAGTTATTGTCTCCTTCAAGAGCTTATTCTAGACAAAACAGTAGCTACAGTCACACTTTCTTCTAGAATTGTATACTTCCTTATATTTTCCCATGTTATCTATGGCTATTTGTTACTCATTTGTTAAAAAGAAAACAGATATTGAAAGTTGTGCATGTACTCCGCTTCTTGAAGTGGGGATGGGAGTCACTTTAAAAAATGAATGGCTGTTGGTGAGACACTACTGTCTGCTTCATTCTTTGAAAACAAGCATGTGTAGGTATATTTACAGTTGTGGAGAAGCAGAGGAAAAATGCTGTTTTATAGAAGGAGTGAGGGAGACTCTGGGAAGATTTGACTCTGAGCTTGTCTTGATATCTAACTACTTCAGAGTTGCTGGTTGTATGGACTACCTGTGCAAAGGGAATAGCAGTATGAAGGAGCATAGGAAAGACCTGCAGACCCCACAGACTTACATTCCATAAGAATTCATGAGATTGAGATGAAAGAATCTACAAAACTGCCCAAAGCCAAATGACATGGGGTGTCTGGTCTTTTTGAGCAGTATAGAGTTTTTCTTGGGAAACTTAATCCAGTTCAACATATCTCAACATCATTTGGACATAGCTGAAACATAATAGAATTGATATATGGAATGCCCTTATTCTCTCTAAATTGCAGTGTTTTTGACAGCATTAAAAACAAAGATTTCTGGCATTTAAAATGTTTTGTGCCTGCAAACTAGTTATAAATAGAATGAAATTGTGCTTTGATGAAATAAAAGCATTCCACAGAAGGCTCAAGTATAATGGGCAACATTTGCTGATTTTGATCTTAGGTGTGAGGTTTGTCATGGGTCCCTTTCCTGGTCAGCATGTATTTTCTTTCTGCACTGTGGATTATAAAGACTGGAAATCTGGTTTGTTCTTTCCTGTGGTACTTATTACCACCTAGGAACATAAGAGAGCATGATTTTGTTGGGGATGCTGTTGGGTTCTGTTGTAACATTGGGGAGCCCAGCTGTAGGATATTTTTCAGATCATCTGAAGCCCTCAGGTCAGTATGTTCTCCATTTTGTAGAATTATGCACCATGTCTTATGGCTTCTTTTGCTGTATTTAGGTATCCTTTCTGTCATTCTAGGATTGAAACTAGGGCCTGACACATGGTAAATAAACTCTACCACTGAGCTACATCCTCAGACAAGGACCATTTATATTTTCAAGAAAGCAACATGAAAAGAAACTAATTATATCTTTCTTCACTAAATTATCAGTGTCAAAATCATTTTACAAGTGAAAGTTGCCTGTGAAGGGAGAGCAAGAGCAATCAAATTGTGTTTTTTTTTGTTTGTTTGTTTTTTTGTTTTTTTATTCTGACAAGGTCAGGAAAGGTAATAGTTACTCAAAAAATAAGCTTATTTCATTTGTGTGCAATTAGTATATTTACATATGAGCACATGTTTACAAAGGAACTATGGGTCCTGTCAGCTAAGCCTTGCCTGTAGTCTCATGTGTTCATAGATGTTTTCTCGATGATTTTTTTGTTCACTTTTTATACAGTAGGTACATATTCTAAGCGAGTTCCAGTGTCATTTTGACATGTCATTTCCTGGGTACTTTATATGTAAAATTCTTTTATTTTCTCTGCTTCAGTTTTGGACTTAGCACTTTGTTAAGGATCCTTGATTTCTATTGACAATATGGAAAAGGGTAGCTTGTAGTCAAAATTGGGTGGTAGACCTGTCCTCATTGCTCTTGAGGAATTTTTTTTTCCGAGACAGGGTTTCGTTGTGTAGTTTTGGAGCCTATCCTGGCTCTCGCTCTGTAGACTGCTGGCCTGAAACTCACAGAGATTCTCCACTCTCTGCTTCCCAAGTGCTGGGATTAAAGGTGTGTGCCACCAACGCCCAGAGAATTTTTGTTTCTTTGTTCTATTATTTTCTCCATACTGAGAAACTGGATTCTCATTTTTTCCCAATATAGCATACATTTATTTAACCCTAAAATTTGAAAATGGGTTCACAATGGCTGCCCTCTGCCTTTGTGAGTGAGAGGAGAGGGACAAGGAAGAATTAAGCCCTATAGGTTGATTTTTCGATCATTATTATGTCTTGTGTGTCTAAGCCTGCCTTCAACAAATGTGCAAAGCAAGACATGGAGCTTATAACAGTGCTGTGCTTAACAGTATTTTGTTAAGGAGCTTCTCAGTGCAGATTCGTCATCATGGATAAATATAAATGGTGCTATATTTAATATTTATATAAGTCAAACATTGAGACTATTATTGTGTAGACCTATTGTGTGAAAATTTATAGGATTAAGGTCTGCTACTGGATGTTGATGAACAGTTTAGTGCACACAGTAAAATGGCTTTTTAGCCTTATTCTGGGGTTGTATTTCTCAAATAACACTTTAACTTTGTTGACGGGACCTTACTTCAGAAGCTAGATAGGTCTCATATTGGCATTTAATCTCTTCTGTGAATTACCTATAGATAGAATAGAAACCCTTCTAGTAGAAGATGATCTAGGGACTATATGTAGGATTCTATTACCAAAATCACCAAGAAATGAGTTTGGAGCCAAGATAACAGTCTGTCTAGTTTGGAGTCCATGCAGTAGCAGCTGCTGTTTCTGGCATTGTCAAAAGCAAAGCAATGAAAGAAAGCTAGGAAAGGGTTTCTTTTCTTTTATAATTTAAAAGTAATGACTATATCAAGATAAATGACTATATTTTAGATAATCAGCTATACTTAGCACAGAAAAATCATACTTCATTTAAGTTACTGCTACTGTGACATGTAGGCATTCAAGTCAACAAAACTTTTCCAAGGCTAGCAATTTTGGACTTGAAATACAGTGCCCTTTCTATATCCTAGAATTATACAGAAAGTAACGTGTCATCCTATGAGAGGCTCATGCTGGTCATGTAATACATACTATGGGGTCAAAATAAATATTGGATTTATTATACTGCCTTTTGCCACAGCAAGGAAAATAAAAGTAATAAGTTTGTCGCCAAAACTTCTCTGAGATTAATTTGAAATTTACTGAGAAGAATTGGAAATATCATAGAGATTGACAGTATTCAATGTGAGAAAGGTGTAAAATAGTCATGCATGTAAGACTCCACCCATTGATTTTAGTGCTGTCTGTTGAAATCTACTTCAGGTGTAACAACTAACTCTCGTCCTAAGTTGTCAACAGATTATAGAAATGGTCAAAGATCATTTTGTTAGGATGCTTATTAATACACCAATAACCATCAAAAGTTGAGGGTGGAGTGATGTGTGCACTCATTATCTAGAGAGAACCTGATTGGATGTCACGCACTTCTTCAAGGAAAAGAAATGACTGTTTTGAGGGCTTTGGTATCTGCTGAATGAATTCTTGGGGAACTGACTTATTTTAGTGCTGAGGTGAGTTAGGTGGGCGTGCCACTTTCTGTAACCATGGCATCATTTGCTGATTTACTTACTCAGTACTATTGAACACTCACTGACTGAGCATTCACTGACTGAGCACTCAATTCTCAGCATCCTCTGAATATTTACTGAATCCTCACTGAGCACTAACTAATTGAGCACTTACAATATGTTTAACATTAAGGACTCAAAAAGACAAAGGCCAGTCATATTGTTTGTTTCCCAAAACTAAATGGAGGAGATAACTGTAAAAATGCAAAGATAATTACTAGGTTGCATGAAAGTGTGAGCAACACCATTAAGGGCCACAGAGGACTTAACTATTTTTGAATGAATCACACCCACCTGGGTCTCACAGGAAAAAGGTTGGATTTTCCGTTGAGACTAATTCAGATATCCTACCCATTTCTAATTATTGTATTAAACACCATTATAATAATGTCAGTTACTTTACCCTTTTAAATTTTTGATCAGCAAGAATCATGGAATCACTGCCATTCTGAGTTTCAGTTCTGTTTATAATGTATGAAAAAGGTGCTTGGAGGCTGGGTTGTTGAATTGGGGTTGACAGAATGCTTGCCTAGAATTAGTGCTTGCCTAGAATCTGTTTTTGATGTCCAGAACTTCATAAGCCAGGCAAGTTTATAATTATAGGAAGGCTGTATCTCCCACTACTATCTCCAAAATTTACTATCAATGTGTCTTGGCTTTCTGTGCATCTCTCCATCTTTCCCTGGTGTTCAGGTTGGTTGCTACCTCTTGTAGTGTAAGTCAATAAGATGATTAGTACAAAACAAACCTGAAGCTTCCTCTTAGAAAGGCTGGATAAATGATGACTAGTGTATTATTTAAGTGGATCAAGAAAGGAGAGATCACTAGAATACTAATGAGGTACAAATTCAATCACATGTGTGAGGATGGGAAATGGGGAATTTTAATGTGTTCTGTCCAGCATTTGCCTCAGACTGATAACACCCATAATTTAGTTGTAGATTTACAAATAAAAGTAGCTGGTGCTGCTGCTTTTAAAATATTCTTTAAACGACTTTTTCCCAGTTCCCAGGTAGTAGTGTTTAGAGATATGCTGTTCTTCTTAATTTCCCTTTCCAGCTTTAAAGATATTCACATTTCCTTTTTTACTACATTATCAAAAATATATGCATCAGTGTTTGTATTTAGTGTGAGTTTAAGTGAATCCCTTTAAAATAACTTCACCTAGAAGAGAACATTCTGAGACTTTGAATAAGCAAATGTATGAAATTTCAAAATTTGTCAGCTAGCAAGATAGCTGAAGGTTCAATAGGTTATCATACATCCAATATGATCTTTTGATTTTTACCTATGTTATGAAATGTGGCTAGACCATCCCCAGATCTGTGATTGGCACAGAGGAAGCATTTAGTTAATGTCTGTTGACCAAATGGAAGTTTAAATGAATGAATGTATTATGGCCTTTGAAATATATGTGAAGCATTTTTTTAAATATAACAGAGCCCCAAGTCAATGCTAAGTAAGGTTTATTTCTAAAGAAACTCTTCAGGTGCAGAGGAGTATTGATTTTCTTGTTACAACTTGGAACTAAAAGTCTTTATAAAACATGATCTTTCGACGGGCGTTGGTGGTGCACGCCTTTAATCCCAGCACTCAGGAGGCAGAGTCAGGCAGATCTCTGAGTTCAAGGCCAGCCTGGTCTCCAGAGCGAGTGCCAGGATAGGCTCCAAAGCTACAGAGAGAAACCCTGTCTCGAAAAACCAAAAAAAAAAAATAAAAACCAAAAAAAACAACAACAACAAAAAAAACATGATCTTTGGGCTACATGTAGTTTGTACCCTCTACATAGAACACATACATGCCTTCTTTTTCACCAACCAAAAATCACTTGCTGGATATTAAACATATACGACAATCATACCCCTGTGAATTGAAAATTATAGGTTACACTCTGGTCTCTTAAAATGATCTGCCACAAGACTGTGATTTAGTAAAAATTTCAAAGTGGCTCTGAAAAGTGCCACTCCCTTTAGGGATTAGTGTACATCAGAGAAACATCTTATGACAGCTACCGGTGGTTAGTGCAGAAGCCCATTGCTGATAGAGGGGACATGAATAAGTGATGGTGGGATGCTCAGTCCTAAAAGAGACAGCTGTATCACTGCCTCCAAGGCTCAGGAGCATCACAGAGAAGGGGGAGCTAGAGGATGAAGAAAAGTGCGATAAAAAGACATCTTCTGGTCATGGTATAGCATTGTACTCATGCTGCTGTTATCTGCATTAGACCCTTTACCGGTTCAAATGGATGGGGACAGGGATGAACAGTCAAGTCCCTCTGCCCCCCCCCAAGGACTATTAGTTAAAGGTTGTCAAAGGTGTTAATTTATGCCCTTACACAGAGATGTCCTCACTGATAATTTACCCTGGTTTTAGTAAGTATCTTCCTACCTATGCTCAGGTAAGAAATTCTAAATTGTGTGGGTCCCATAAAAAAACAAAACAAAACAAGCAAACATGAAAGTTGATTGAAGATTCTTGGAAAGAATGTTTTAGTTTAAGAGGAATAAAGATGATAATAGAGGATGAAAGTTTAAAATGGCTAAAATTCACTATATAAATGTGTGTCTCTTAGTTCACTTTTGGTTGCTGTGATAAACACCATGACCAAAAGCTACTTGGAAAGGAAAGGGTTTATTTCATCTTACATTTCCAGGTCATAATCTATGATTGAGAGAAGCCAGGGAAGGAGATCAAGGCAGGAACCTGAAACAGAAGTCATAGGGGAACAAGAGGAATGCTGCTTACTCCCTTGCTAATCGGCTTATGATCAACTAGTTTTCTTTCATTGCGCAGGTCCACTTGTGTAGGGATGGCATTGTCCACAGTGGTCTGGGCCTTCCGAAATAATCATCAATCAAGACAACCTCCCACAGACACAGTCACAGGCCAATCTGATCAAGCAATACTTCAATAGAGCTAACTTAAAAACAGTAGCAAAAGCAATTTGCAGGTGATCAAACTAGACCTTTGGGTAGTCAAATAGCAAAGATGGTTTCCACATGTTCAAGCGGAAACTTACATTTAATGACTTGATCCGAATGAAATGGAGAATCAGTACTCAGACCCAAGTCAGAGGTTCTGAAGTTCTTTTGCTTTCTATTGAAAGTGTTGCTAAAAATATTTTGACTGTGTGTTCACTATCATTTCATATTCTTCAATCATGTACAAATTAGGGTGTATGGATAACTGTACCTTTTGGGTTCTGGCTCATAGACAGCACTTACCTAAGGAACAAAGGACTGTGACTTTAGACATAGTTGTATGGCTGAATCAGATGTGCTATTGGCTTAAGGACTTACACTCTGTCCCAATGCCATGGCAGTCTTTGTACTTGAAGAGCAGCTCTCTGATGTAAACCTTGCTACAGCTTACAGAAATTTTATTTACTTGAATTAAAATTAAGCAATACTAGAAACGAGTTTGAGTATGTTTGAGGAACTTCACTGCACAACAGTTGAAGTTGTGGTTTTCCGAGTTTCATTAAATTACACTATGCATACAGCCCAATGACTACAATGGCATAAGCAGCTGTTTTAAATATGTTGCATGTTTGAAATCGTAGTGTAGATTATTGATCCTATCCATTGAAAACACTGAGAAACAAGAATTCTTTCCCGTTCTTTTAGATTCAGTTAAACAAATGGTGCTTTGTTATTCCAAACTGGTGGAAGAAGGGCCATTTCAGAATGAATATTCCAGGATCCGAAGGGTATAGGATGCAGCAATTTGAATACTAGGCAAAGTGATAAGCCTCTTATAGAGACAGCATGCAACTGGAACCTAGAAAGCCACATATTTAGAGAAAGAGAAAAAAACTAGTGGGCTGATTCCTTAGGCAGACGCCGAATCCCTGTCATGCTTGGCATTGCTCTGTTGGAGGGAAGGATGGCTGGCCAGGGATCTGTGGCATAGAAAGATGCATCAGACATGGTACTTGTCCTTGTGGAATTTTGCAGAGGGGAAAACAGAATGAAAGCTGCAGGGACAGTGTAATAGGCTCACCCAGCCTCAGCTAGAGTAGTGTATTGTATTGATATCCATGTTGTCCTATAATTAAAATGGAAATAAAATCAGGTACTTTATTATGACAGTGAGAAATACATGTGGTTCTATTTTGAGACATGCTTTAATTTCTAAGTATTATGTATTTGCTTCATCTAAATGATTCCTCTGTGTTTTTAGGTATTTGGGAATTTAGGTATCCTAGCAGGGTATCCGAGTAAACAAAATAAGACATTTTAAAGTAATATATTTACAAAGCAGAGTTTAGAACTGTGTTTCAAAAGCTCCATTAACATTCAATGAACAAAACACACAATTCATTGGAATTATCAGACGTTTATTCTGGAGACAGTATGATTAACCCCTCGGAACTTTGATGTGAGGGCAAAAGGCCATGCTATTGTTGTAGCCCATATATTTTTGGTAGTAGTTATACAGAATGGTGTACATAGAAAAAGTTCCTAACTAAGAAACTTTTATTGTATATGTTTTTCAAATCTATACGATCGAAGTCCCCTGTGTAACCCAGAGCATGGCGAGGGTGGGGGGGGGTGGGGGGGAAGGGAAGGATATCGAAATTGTGATTTACGTTTTGATCACTAGATGGCATAGTACCTCCCTTAAAATAAGCTTGGCTATTTCTGACTGGTTCCCATAGCAGCCAGGATGGCGATGAGGCAATTGTTCTTCCCATAGGGTTGTGATTTATTTAAATGATCAGGGTAATAATTAGCAGGATTTCACATTTTTACAGGAGATGACATTTCTGTTTGTATCTGGGATGCGTTTTCTCCTAGCAGTAATTTAGTTTCCTTCTTCTCCTCAGAAACAAGGGAACATCCCATCCCTGCAGAGAGAGCTGCATCCTAGGCAGCCAGCCGTGTAGTCAGAAAATGAAAATGCTGGTAAAATGACAGGATTCACACAGTGTATGAAAAAATAAAATGTACAAAATAAACTTGATTCTTCCCAGAAGTCATGGGTAAACAAACACTTGGGTCATTTAGATTCTTACTTAGTGGCAGGTCCCAATAAGAACAGAGATATATACAGAGCATTTATTTCATCTTCAAACTTTTATGCCTGCTGAGTAGGTATCTTTATAGGAAATGCCGTTTGTTGTTGATTCTTAGGATCTCAATGCCCTTATTTCATAGATGGAAAATATGGATGAAACTGTTCCATATCTTTAAGACTTTAGTACACACAAAACAATACACTTATGACCCATTTTTATGATATGACTAAAGCTACTTGTCAATAACTATGTAGGTTTAGTTGTCATATTTGGAAATCCAAAGCATCACAAGTTTAGAATATCACACATGCTTTCTGTTCTTTTCTAGAATTTGAAAATACAACTATTTTTAAGAGTATAGAGTATAGAGTTGGAAGGGATTTTGAACATCATATGCAACTGTTTCCCTTTATAGATATTGTGGTGTGTCATCAACAAATGATTTTGGCTTTTTGTATGACTTTCTGTAAGTAATTCCCTTCATCTTTTAGAATTAAAAAATTCAGAATTAATAAAAATTAAGAGACTATGAAAAAAGAATTACAGATGAAAATATTTCTCAGGATGGTGAGTTTAATTTTAAATTGGTATTTTAATAATACATGAACATAATCATAGTAGAGCCAAATATTGAGAAATTTGAAAAGAGTAATAATCAGATTATCAAATTCACAGACTAGATCTTTTCTTCCTTAGTCCATTGACTCCACTGAATCTTTGTGTTGTGGGTGGTGTAAAATATTTTTCTTTCATTCCTACTTCTAAGAGTGTCCCTGGGGAGCCATTAGATAAATGTTTCTTTGTCTTCCATAGTAATTATCTCTGAGCCCTCATGTTTTCTGGTTTTGGCCCATCTTCATTCTCTAGTTTGAAGAAGGAGTTCAGAATGATTTCCAGTTGTTAAATGAAATACAAATCTAGTTTACCATTTGTTCTCTGTTTGTGTGGTCTTGGCAAACTTAACCGCCTTGGCAGGGCATGCAGTTGCAAGGAAAAATGAGACTCTTCGTCAGTTGCAGTTCCAGCCTTGTCTTTAATCCTAGAACTTTTCCAGAATTTAGGGACAGTCCCCAGATATCAAATGTCTCCAAGACTAAGCTGGAGAGACACAGAGAACTCAACCAGGGAATTTTTAAGATGGCAAATTCAGGAATAATATACTTAAACATAAATTCTTTTCGAACTGGAGGTTTTAATCATTTAGAAAGTTAATTTTTTCTGCAAGTATGTGTATGTGGATCAATATTTAAGAGTGCAAATGCACGTATGTATTGTATGGGCTCACCGTGGCACACGTATGAAGGTCAAAGAGCAATGTTGGGTGTTGGTCCTCACCTTCAACCTTGTTTCACTGTCAAACAGGGAAGCTAATAGCCTGCCTGTGAGCTTCTGGTTTTTTTTTTTTTTTTTTTTTTTTTTTTTTTTTTTTTTTTTTTGGTCTCAGCCTCTCCACTCCCCTTAGGAACACTGGGATTATAGACCTTTTCATGCTAGGTGTCTCTGTGGGATCTGGATATTCAAAATCGAGTCCTCACTCTTGTGCATCAAGCACCATTGGCCCAGACCTTCATTTAGAAAGTTCTAAAGAGAAGGTATTCCAACATTTGCTCAAAAGGTAATGTATTTTGCTTATAATACTAATGATGTGATTATTTTTTTACTATTATAGGAAATTAAAGTAGGTAATAAGTAACTGATATCTATTATTTGGGAGCATGTTTGAATGTTATTTTTATTAAGCTTTGTATCTCTATGACCTATTCACTCCAGACAAGCAGAAATAGATGCGACACTTAAACAAAACATCTCTTTTCTGAGCTCAAGAGAAGGTCAGCAGTTAAGAATGTTTCTTTCCCAATCAGAGGACCAGAGTACAGATCCCAGCACCCACCTCAGGTAGCTCACAAATCTCTAGAACTCCAGCTCAGAGGATCTGACATCCTTGCTGACCTTGGTGGGCACCCTCCCACACACGTGCACATTTGCACATGCACACACACACACACACACACACACACACACACACACACACACACACACACTCAGGCACATACACAAATTAAAAATAAAATACATTTTAAGAGCTCTATTTTTTTTTTAAAGGAAAATACTTCTTTCAATGACCTACCTGGGGAGTGTCCCTGGCGAGTCATTAGATAAGTGTTTCTTTGTATTCCATAATAATTATCTCTGAGGTTATAAATCTGAATCTTAGGTAATTTCTTCCTGTGATCCTTGAGCTCAGGGAAGTCGGGCTGTACATTTAACTACAACCAGATGGGAACCTAACTTTCACATCTACATTGCCCCTTTAACTGGTAATTGAAGTAGGTGGGCTGAGCCAGGGTAGGGTGTGTGTGTGGGGGGGGCATTGCTCTTATTCACCTCTGCCACAACTGCTGCACTACATAGCCAGAGCTCATTCCTTGTGCTACTCAGCCTGTACTTCACAATGAAAATATGTGCTAAAAATGTGTGGGTGTATGCTGGGTATATGAACTCAAAAATTTCATTACAACAATAATTAAAGGAGCAATCTTCATCATTACACTCATTAAATCACAGGAAATATTGATATTAATACTTGATATTAATACTTGATAGAGAGATTTTTTTTCTATGTTCTTCTATGGATTTCTCTAAAAAAAATAATAGAACTCTATAATCATTATAGCAATTCCATAATACAAATATTAACAACTAGCCTAGAGTTGTGTGTCTCATTCCTAAGAAAAAATAGAAAAAAAATAGCTGACACTAACACTGCCTAAGGTTGGTCTAATAATATCAGTCAGTACCGATGTGAATATTGATTTCAACTTACAGAAAATTCAAAATAACTGCATTAGAATAAAATATATTATCTATACCATGTTATTTTAATTGATCTCTCACTCCTCTCATTCTTGAAGAAAACCGTTTTTAATTCAATTGTCTTTCAGATATGTTTATTCCTAAGGCACTAGCACCTTCAGGAGACCCTGTTTTTAGTGGATGAACTACATTACAGAATTAGCCATGGTAACAATAAAAGCAGTGGGATCCGAGGAAGATGCCCTGTAAGTACACAGTGAACAAGCAGGGAGACGTTAGTAGGCTCTCCATTGTACAGAGCAGCAGTATGTACTGGCTTATACATCCTCAACTGACTTAAAATATTTGTTCATTTCTATTATCATAGAGTAGCACAGAAAATATTATCCTTTACTGCCAGAGGCAGTAAGACTTCAATACAGCTCAAGTGTTTCCTTGGTATCAGCTACTAAGTACAAAGGAGAATTAAGTAACTACAGCCCTTGTATATAGTTTCGTTTATTGTCAACAGAAGTTTGAGACTGGGTAGGATTTCCATGAATTAGCACAGTGAGATTCCAGACAGAGGAGAGAACTGTCACAAAGGCACAACCACAGGAGGCATGGCACAGTTTCAGGAAAATGTTAGCGGCCAGTGAGCTCACATTCAGGCTGAGGAGAATTAACAGCCAGATGGCAATGGAATGCTGTAGAAAGATCCATCTGGAAAGATTTCGTGGGAGCTCTGGGGATGCGGTTGGTCAAAACCATTAATGTTCGAGGATTACATGGCAGGAGGGGTTAATGTCCACATACATCTGGTGATAGAAATGCAAGAACTCAGAGCTGGACATTGGAGATATTTTCAGGATATGTCACCCCCTATTACAAAAGGTCACAACCTGATAAAGGAGTGAGGTGTCTGGTGTCACCTTAAGCAAGGTTCAGGCTTGAGTGACAGGGAATAGGGAGTCAAGACAGAAGGGAGAAAAGTCACAAGAAAATACTAGACAGGAAGGTAGGGATCAGAGATGCTGTTCTGCTGTTCATGATTTCTGTTGACTTTGAGTGTGAGCAGGCATGAAAGCAGTTAAGTCTTTTGGAGTCTGAAAAGAGCCATGTAAGGTTGGTATTCAAGCCATTGAGATGGTAGGTGGATCTTTGGAGGACCAAGGAGGGTATGACCAGGAAATCTTTAGAAAGGGTCTATGAGTAGATGTAAAGTCAGTGAAGAGTGAAGAGTGAAGAGGGACTGAACTCAAGTAGACAGCATTAGGAAAAGGGTAGGTAGAGCCATGTTCTGGTGACTCCTGTGGAGTTTCAGGATATGCATAGTATCCAGTCTTTAGCATCCACCTGCTTAGCAGACAGGGATACTCACTTTTTAGGCATTTTTGAGTTAAATGAGAGAATAGGTAGGTTTTTAGTCATCCCACTGCCACCATTTTAGTACTTATATTCTAGTAAAGACCCAGAAACTGGCTCAATTTTGAATTAAGCCCACATATATTCTATCTGATATTAGAGTTTACTCTTCTTGTACCTCTTGCCCTTGCTAAAGACAGGACTGCTTTAGGGGAAGGAATGGCTTTTTGTCCCTGGGTTATATCCTGGTATTCCATCAGGTCCATCCTTTGTATTCTTTGCTCCTTAGAAGTGATGGGCTTAGTGATAGGCAGGATGCACAACTCTAGAAAAGGAGGTGTGAGAGGAGTTCTGTTGGGGGATCCTTGAAAGATAGTCAGGAATATCCTGTTCTGTGTGTCTCTGATGCCAACAAAGGATCTTACAGGTATGGTACCCATCTCACAGGTACTTGGGAGGTGGCCAGAGGGGCCCTGGCACAATGATGGCATAGAGCAGTTCCTTCATGTAACAATCATGACACTTGAAACAATCCTGTGTACACTTAACCAATCTCTGGACTTTTTGTTGGCCAGAATTTGATTTTTCCAAGAGAGAAAACCTAAGCATGAAAAATGGTCAAAAATATTAAGTTGTTGTTTTAATATAATTCTTGTCTTTGTAAAATTTTCTAAGCCTGTAGTCAAGGAAGATGCAGGAGGAAGTTTTTTCATTTTTTTTTATCAGTGAAGCAAAGCCTTTTTGGAATAGTAATGAAAATCTCAGGTAGGGGTGCTGGAAAAGCTCAGGCTAATCCTGGCAGTGTCTGTGTTCTGCTAAGCAGACTTCAGTGGGAAAAATATCAAAATTTGAATTGGACACAAAGTATTCACCCTCATTGCTCAATTCAGGGAGCTTCTCCATTTTTATTGTTCATTTCGGCATTTTCTTAGCTGTCACCTGACCCACACAGATATATTCATTTCCATAGCACCTAGAGTCCTGCTTTGTATGTGTTTACAGCATGCACAGGCCTCTGTGCTTGCCCGTAGGAACAGAGTGCTGGCGTCCATCATGTGGGAGAAGGACTGGAATACTGATGAGATGCTTGGAGCTCACCCTGGCACCAGGCTTGCCCAATGCATCTGCCATGCCCCTAACACAGTCAGGCTAGTTATAAGCCATCACTTTCATTCCTTTTAGAATCCAAGAGTTGGAGGGCTTCGGGGGCAAATTCTTAAGCAATTGCACAATCTACCATCATGAGTACCCTTTACAATTCAGTAGCTTACTCTTGTTAAAATCTGCAGTTCAGCAGTCTTTCAATCCCAGGAAGCCCTGTTGTGTATTGCTCTGAATAAGAAAGCAAAACAAAACAGCAAGCAGCCAGGGCATCTAAATACATTGACAGAATGCTCTGCTTTCTCCTTAAAACTGGTTTTAAATCTGGTGGGTATACATCTTTTATTTCCTGTTGTAAAAATTCAAAAAGATTTGGGATTTTGTACAGTAGACTGCAGTTGACAATGGAGAATCCCATTCATTTTTGAATGACATCTTTTGGAAGATTTCTTGCATTACCATACTCTCAAATGAAAGTCCTATTAAATTGTCTTCAGATTCTTGAGAGAGGGAGGAATTAGTTCGTGTTAGTATTTGCAGAAGCTTAGGTTATTTCTTAGCACGGTGGTATGGCTGTAGCAAACAACACAAGCTGTTTTTACCAGTAATAAAAATTTATTTTACATATTTAGAGGCTGGCTTCTCAAGGGCTAGAATGCTGCACATCTGGCATCTGTTGGGGACTGATTTCCAGTTCATTCTTTATACCTTTGTAATATATCCTTCCACAGAAATTTCTGGGGTTCTCTTCTAAGGGACCCAATCCATCCATGCACTTTCTGTTTTCATGTTCTAATGACCTCACAAGTCCTTTCTCAATACTCTCACACTAGGGTAAGAATCTTAATATGCACAATTTGGGCCCTGGTGGTCATTTCATTGTTTCCACTGAGATTCACCATAGTGTCTGGTTCTATACCTGGGGCTCATGAAAGCTAAGTAATAATAAAACATAGCTAGAGGGTCTGATTCTGAATATAACATAGTCATAGCCTTTTTTCCTTAGTAAAATTGCTTTCTGGATAGAATTATTTTTTAGGTGGGGCTTGGAGGGATGAGATGTTCAAGGGCCTGAGGCAGATGAAATCTATTCATGGGAAAGTAAGATAATTACTCCATCAAGTTGAAGTTGCTTAGAATGTCAACATCAATAACAGTCTTTGGAGCACTGTAACCTCACTGTGGAGACTACACAACCAAAAAGAAAAAAAAAAGAATGATAATTAGGGTTGGCAACAAGGACATGGTTGCTTTTAGATCTTACTTTCTGCAGTACATGGAGGAAGCTTCAAGTCTGTGGTGTGTTTCTTACTGCTTGCTATCTGTGGAGGATTATAGATAGATAGACAGGTGATATTCCTCTAGTGATATTTCAATTTTATGATTTTTATGTGGTATTTGGGTGCAGTTTGGTAGAAGCATGTCACTCTAGATGTACAGAGGCTATGACAATGAAATGTATGGTCACTTTATCTTGCTGATTAGGTGTATGACTTTATAGCCTGGTTTAGCTTGGAGATTAATAATATAGTTTGTAAAAGAGCGGTCATCATTTTGGGATGTGGTAGAAAATTCCAAAAAGTTCTGTCTATGGAAAAATGGTGCTATCCACTAATAGTGATAATGACAGCGGTCATCTATTAAAAGCTTATCTAACCATCTAAAAGGCAGAATTTCTTTGAAATGAGACTACCATATTCATCTATATTATTTACAAACATACAAATACATACACACCACAACTTTCTTTTTGGCCTTACATATTTTCAAAGAAGTAGAAACTGACCTCTAAATCAAAGATTTTCAAGTATTTCATGTTTCAAAATATTATATTTTACCTTTTACTTTTAAAAAGTAAGAAAACCAGGTCTGGACTCAGGGGTAGCGCATATGCTTAGCATTGAGAAGCATGGCTCTGATCTCTAGATCCACATGTAGAAACAGGAAACTTCTTTTTCCAAATAAGATCTTGCACAAAACCTCAGTGCGTGGAAACTAGGCAAAGCATAAACATTCTTATTGAGTTAAGATGCAAGTGTCAGAGTGTAAAGATTTTCAATGATTTCATTGTCCTCTTCCCATCTTTCCTCTATCAGATACAGTTTTGCTTAAAGTTTTATCAAGGAAATCTGCATGTCCGAATCCAAGTCTGTGGTACCCATTCGATGAGTTTGTCTGGATGGTGAAGACTTCAGTCTAGCCCACACTCGTTCTGGGGTCCCTCTCCCTGTACTTTCCTTCTGCACATTCCGTGAGTCGTGATAATGTCTGAAAAACATGCTCAGCCACTCTTCCTTCCTCTCTATTAATTCTATCTGACTTAGGGCTCAGCTTAATTTTTCTATAGACTGTTTGCATAAGTCTCTCCATGTTTTTCTGCTTCCACATCACTGGTTAGTAGTTTCTAAGCTTTTGAATCTGATCCGTCAATAACAAAGAAAAAAAATCAGATTTAACTTTGCTTAAGTAGGTTTGAATTTATGTTATATACATACATTAGTATGATGTGAGAAGTCCTCCTGTATGCTGCAAATATGTGTTGTTTTTATTAGTTGATGAATAAAGCTGTTTTGGTCAATGGACAAGCAGGGTTTAGATGGGAGGGAATTCCAAACAAAGAGACAGGAGAAAGAAAGACAAAGGACAGATGCCATGTAGCTAAGAGGAAGGTAGGATGCTGGGCATTCTCTGGTAAGACAAGGCCAGTGAAGATACACAGATTAACAGTTATGGCTTAATAATTAAGAGAGAGCTGGCTAGTAAGGAGCCTAAGCCAATGGCCAAACAATAATAAATAGATATCACATCTTGGAGTGGTTATTTTATAACATCTACCGGGACGCAATTGAGTGGAGAAAAACTGGTACAATGGGACTGAGACTAGAGGGAGAAAAATCTCCCAATATTAACATGCAAATTAAGAAACAAGTATAAGGACTGGAGAGACAGCTCAGCAGTTAAGAGTGCTTGCCGCTCTTACAGAGGGCTGGAATTATCCCCAGCACCCATGTCAAGGAGGCTTACAACTACCTGTAACTTCAGCTCTAGAGGATTAATACCCCTTTTTGGGCTCCATGGATACTCATACCCATCTGCACATATTCATACACATACATAAATAAAAATAAACTATTTTACAGTAAAAATTAGATATGAATATATTTGCAAATAAATACACAGATATAGCCAGGTGTTGGTGGCACATGCCATTAATCCCATTACTCAGGAGGCAGAGGCAGGCAGATCTCTGTGAGTTTGAGGCCAGCCTGGTCTCTAGAGCGAGTGCCAGGATAGGCTCCAAGGCTATACAGAGAAACCCTGTCTTGAAAAACAAGGTTTTTATTTTGTTTTAATTTTATTTTGTTTGTATTTTCTTTTAATCCTCTATAGATTGCTTTGATCACTCCACAGCACATGTACACTGTACTTTTGATGTTGTTTCACTTTGTGTGTGTGTGCTGCAATTTGAACTCAGGGCCTCAATATGCTAGCCATACTTTCTATTAGTGAGTTAGACCCTTAGCCCCTGTCTCAGTTAGGGTTTCTATTGCTGTTAAAGAGGCACCACGGTCACAGCAACTCTTATACAGGAAAGCATGTAATTGAGGCTGGCTTACAGCTCAGAGATTTAGTCCATTATCATCATGGCAGGAAGCATGGTGGCATGGTGGCATGAATACAAATGTGGTACTAGAGAAGTTCTACATCCAGATCAGCAGGCAGCAGGAAGACAGAGGATACTGGGCCTACCTTTAGCATTTAAAACCTCAAAGCCTTCCTCTAGTGACACACTTCCTCCAACAAGGACACTCCCTATGAGCCTTTGAGGGCTATTTTCATTCAAACCACTAATTTGAAGATTGTTAAGTGATTCATACTCATCAAGATAGCATATCATTTTATTTGTCAAAATAAGTGTATTCATTCAGAGTGTCTTGGGCAATCAGCAAGACGTTTGTATTGTAGGCTACCTACTTCAACATCACAACCAGAATATATAGGTTGAAATACATCTCTACAGTTCTCCTACTACCTTACCCTGGTAGACAGAGGTGATAGAACTTTAAAGGGGGATGAAAGGGTGACTGCACATGCAGGGCTCTCCAGTGTTTCTGTTCATCAATCCATGGATCTTGGTGAGTGCAAAAGCTTTGGAGGTTTTTCTAAATCTAAAGATTTCTTCTCAACATTATTATTGTTTCTAAAGTGTTTTGGAATGAAAGGACTTTCATTCCAATGCTTTGAAATGTAAACACATACTGATTCCTTTGCTTTGACTTCTCCAATTTAATTCTTCATCCCCTTTAGAATGCAAGTGGGGAGGGGGATGGAGTCACTTTATGCATATATTTTGAGTTGGGCTGAGGCTGAGGTAAGGAGCAGAGCTGAAGGATACACTATCCTCCTAACCTTTGTCAGGCCCGTCATGCTCACTATCTTCAAATTTCTGCTGTATATTTTGATCCCGTCTCCACAGCAGTTGCTCACGAATGTGTCGCCAATAATGACACTGAAAATGTGCTGTGCATATAAATAGATCCTGCTCCTAGAGAGATGTCATCATTTAGAGATCTTGGAGGTTCTGTGGAAAGCTATGGATCCAGTAAGATAGTTTGTTTATAAAGATTAATAGATAGAAATACTGAAATGTAATCAACTAAGCTTCTGATGTGAAATAAAATAATTATTCGATATTTCTTTCATGTGATAAGAAAAAAGTCTTAAAGTTGATAGTCCTATTTGACAACTACCAATGAAAACCTCTTTCATGTGATAAGAAAAAAGTCTTAAAGTTGATAGTCCTATTTGACAACTACCAATGAAAATAAACAAAGTTGGATATCTTCTATTTTTTTCTATGAAACTTTTAGTGGTTTGGGGAAATAAGTAGAAAAATATAACAAGAATTGGTTCACAATAAATACTCATTTCAAGGATTTCAGATTCATATGTATTATATCTTAAAATCTATATTCATTTATGAGAAGCATCCCTGATACACATTCATGTATTACAGCATTTTCTGCATGCACTGGCTTGAGAAGAGTCAGCTGTCTACAACTTACAAACCCTATTTTAAAAGGAAGAATGTGAATAAATGACAGAACTAAATTCTGTCTTGAAAAATCATAAAGAAAAATAAAATAAAAAAAGAGAAGGAATTCAGGCACCTCACTTTCCTCTGTAAACATTTACTCTTTTGTTTGGGACATGATATGTTATAGTAATGATAGCTTCTTGTGTTCTACTACTGTTTCATTCTCATGAAGTTTGATTTTAAGTTATTGTTTAAGGTAAATTTCATACATGGAAAACTGGAACTAAAACCAAACCTATGGTTTTGAGAAAAAGCAAAAACAAAACAGATCTTCAAAGTCACTGTAAAGAAAGCTGACAGCTAAGCACTCCTCTGCCCTGATGCTGCAACTCAGCTAGTTATTTCTCCTGTACTTTCCATCTTCAAAGAAGGATTCCAAAGACAGGTTATACTCCTCAGGGACTTCCCAAGGCTCCCAAGAAAGTCTCCCAAGGCTCATCAATCCAATGGTCTGAACTATTGGATTCCTTAGAAGAAAGTAAAGAAAATGGCTTCTGCCATTTTCTTAGGAAAAAGCAGGTGAAAGTATGACAGAGGAAAATGGCAAGTCACAGTGTACACTGCTTCATTTCAGAATGTCTGCTTTGAAACAGTGCATTGTAATGTCCACTAACACTCCAATTTCCTGAGCAAGTTTATGAGTAAGAAGATAGTAGGGATATGCAATATAGAGCATAATGATTGCTGTGGCAGATCATCATGGCCAAAATAGTGAAAACTTGGGAATAAAAATGCAATCTCTAGCAGCACAGGATGTTCATACATTTAGTACCACAAGTAGGCAGAAGGATCAAAATGTCATTGCCCAGCCTTAGCTTTAATGTGAGCCGTAGTGCTCTTGTTCACCATCCTTCTACTGTGAAATGGACCACTTAATTAATTTTTATCTGGTTTATAAACATATAAAGAAGGCAAGAGAGATGTCATAGGCCAAGAAAGTGAGAATGTTGCTCTATATGTAATTAATTCTGGACAGTGTCCTGTTTTGCTTATGTATCTTGGTATGGAAAATTAATTAAATTTAATGGTAAATTACTGAGGCCCTAGTTTATTTACCCAATTTTATCTCAAAGAATATAAGCCACTTTTTTGCTATGTAAACATGCGATAAAGAAGGCAATATTTTTCTGTTTATGCATGTCTTGTGTCATCTGTGACACATAGGCAGAGAAAATATAGGGCATCTGAACTGACTCCTCAACACGCTGCTCATTTTCTCATTTATTTTTGTTAATATAAATAGCATCCTAATGACATCACTAATGCCACTGTGTTCAGTCTGGGTCTGGCTTGCTCATTAACTTGGAACAATGAATAATTTAGCATCTCTAATTTTCAAACATTTAAATGTTTCAAACATCCAAAGTTCTCCACAATCTAAAACTTTTTGGACCCCAACATAATGCCATGAGTAGAAGGTTCCACTCCCAACCTCATGTGACAAAATTGTAGTCTGATCTTAGGCACATAAAATATATTTATAAAAAATTATGTTCAGGATTTATGCTTAACATGTAAAGCTGTGTTACTCTTGTTTATGCTGTGGGATATTACTTTAACTATGTAAGGGTGTGTTACCCTTGTTTATGTTGTGGAATATTACTTTAACTAAGTAAACATGTGCTACCTTTGTTCATGCTGTCTTTGTTTAATTATGTAAAGATGTGTTGCTGTTTTACCTTGCCTGCCTAAGGCACCTGATTGGTCTAATAAAAAGCTGAAAGGCAAAATAGCTGGGCAGTAGAGGTATAGGCAGGGCTGGTGGGCAGAGAAAATAAGTAGGAGAAGTCTAGGCTCAAGAGGGAGAACAGAGAGAGAACAAGGGATAAAGAAGGGGAGACACCCAGGGCCAGATAGACAGATACAGGTTAAGACATGCAGAATTAAATAAAAGTTTAAAAAGTCATGATAAAACCTGGATGAAGAGAAACAGATTAAATTAAGTTATAAGACTGAGTGGGATAAGAATAAGACTGAGCATTCATAATTAATAATACTTTTCCATATTGTGATTTGGGAGTTGTTTGGCCCAAGAGAAAGCCTGCCATAGTCCTGAACACTGCAATTGCATAGGTGAACTCACCCTTGCTCCCATGCTCTATCTTTCGCCATGATGTAGATTGGCCAGTAGGGGATACTCTAGTCATTCTCATAGCCGAATGATAGGTAAAGTTGGAAGAAATGGTAAAGAGCTTCTTTTTAAATAGCTTCCCTCCCTGTGAGTTTGGGCATGGTACTTAGAACTTGGCCCTGGTAGTGACTGGCTTTGAGCACTTAAACAACTTTTGTGTCATTCATGTGACTGCATCATCGCCAGTCCTTTATACTTCATTAAATAAAACACACAGATCAAAACCGAAGGGGCCCTCTAATCCAATTTAGCATTCTTGTGTTTGGGAGTGGGGGTGATATTCTCAATCCTTGAAGTAGAATTCCAGATATCCTCAAAGAGAAAAGCAAAACTTCATATGCATATAGCACTTTGTTCATCAGAGTAAAGCAAAAGATGATACCATTGAGTTAATCGAAAGATGCTGCCAGATAGCTCTTTGGTTTCAGAAGAGAAATTGACCTTAGAAAGGAGAAATTGGAGAGAAAAGTGAAGAGGGAAGAAAATCTTCATGGTCATCCATCTTTGAAAGAGAAAGCAAGTAATGGAATTTAGTTTCTATGAAAACAAAACTTACAAAACAAACACTTTTCATTCGAAGCCTGAGTTGGTAGAAATGATCTCTGCTGATGAACATTGGATAGAAACGTTTTCTTGGAATAAAGTCTCAACACCTCCAGAAGTGTGTTCTGTACAGTTAAAATGCACATGTTATGATATCGATGTATGTTTTAAAAACAAACAAACAAACAAAACCCCCACATTTTTGTTGATAGACTTGGTTGTCTGTAGTCACACCACTACTTGTATAAAGAGCACGCAGAGCCCAAGGATGCAGAGATCAGGGAATAGACCATTTCATATGTGCCATATAGTGAGCTAGTGGGACAGTATGGAATAAATTACTCATTCAATGTGATTGAAGCCCCTAGGCACGTGAAGGAATTACTAGGGGTCACTGGACACAGGTGGGGGGGGAGACAGAGCTAAAACAAAGTACTAAGCATTAAAAATTATATTTGAGTAGACCATCCTGGGGACTTCTAAACTGTGAAGACTCAAGAGATTTCCAGAAGCTATGCTTTGAGGGCTTGGCAGTGAGGGGTGAGCACAAAAATTGTTCTCATCTGTGGTTTGGAGTTTTTCCTGTTCAGTTAGTTTTCTGAAGATCTTTAAATGTAATTCGCCACTTTCCTTTCCTAATATTCTAGCCCTAAGCATTCAGCCACACAAACCTTTTCTATGCTTCTTATTCTGATTTCTTGGGTGACGCAGCATTTGGTTCCCTTCTTCTAGCCTTGTTCTCATAGTTCTTGGAAAGAAAGATGTAGACATAGAGCTATATATTCATCCATGTGTACCTGCTGGATTTGTTCATCCATCTATCAAGTCATTCAGTCTCAGCCATGTATCCCATCAAATATTGGTTAGAAATCTGCACAGGAGACAGAGAGAAAGAGAAAGAAAAAGGAGAGAGACAGACAGACAGACAGAGTGGGAGACACACACAGAGAGAGACAGAGACAGAGAGGACAGAGACAGAGAGATTTAGTAATTGAAAACCTCCCTTTCTAGGATGTCGATTGAAGTTGAAGATCTCTGAAAAATCTAAATATACATTGTGTTTGGAAATGATAATTAATACTTACTGACCACTGCAGTCAGTTGAGCACCCTCAAACCAAGGTGCCTATTCTAAAATCTAGCCCTTCACTTTGGATTCTTGAGAAAATGGAACAGAGTAGAATTTCCAAGCTTAGGATATTAAGATAAGTTTGGGATTAATATTTTTCATGAGAGACTTTAGTAAATAATATACCCAGGTAATTAAGGAATTTAAAATTATTAATTTGCACAGTGAAGAAAATGACACCATTTTCCTATGATGTTTATAAGTATATCATTCAAATAATGACATTTGAAAATCTTGATTATAACTGCCTGGCATAGTGTAATTATATAACAAACTATATTTAGCAATTCTTTAAGTATAGTAATTTCAATTAATATTTATTAAAATTTCACCTTAGTAGTAATCTAGCAAATAATTTCAAGCCTGTAAACATGCTCATAGTGTTGCTTAGGAGTTTAAAACCCAATGTAAAATTTATGTAATAAGTAAATTGAAATACTTTCATAACTGTGATGATTTCCTTTGTACTAACTTGCAGAGTATTTAAAATGCTAATTAAAATCAGATTGTTAAATAATAAGATTGTGACTCCAAAATTAAACACCCTTCTTTGTATTGCAAAACTAAATTACAACTCTTGCCTGGAGAAAATTTGTATGTGTTTGTGTTTATTTTATAATTTGCTATTCTGATCTCCTTAACAACATGCAGGTGAAGTAGGTGAAGGAGTCTGTGGTTGAGAAATATCATTAATGAATTTAAATATCCATAGAAGCAGTCCATTTTTTTAGGGTTAGAATACACAGATAGTATGCACTCACAATATACATAGGAAGTGGAGACTTTAAGCTTGCAAAGAAACAATATGCAACTACCATGATGTTTTAGGAAAAGAATAAAAATATTTGTGTTATGCTAGAAAGTTGTTCTGAACCTTCCAGTGCTGTAGATTTGTTGAAATTCAGAGTAATCAAACACTGCAAACCTTCAAGCAGGACAAAGGCACACTCTCTAGCTGTGATTTTAAGTCATTACCAAGTTGTGTGAGCACAAGACTGGCATGGAAATATTTGACTTCCCAGATTTGCAATTGGGTTGAGAATTAGGACAAATTTTCTTCATGAGAGACTTTGCAATTTTAGCAATTATAGTAGGATTGACTATGATAAAACAGTAATTGATGAAAGGAAAAAAAGTGTTTCTCATTTGCTTAATAGGGATATCTCTGAAATAAGTAGTGTGCTTTTAATGCGGGTTTTCATAATTTGTTCTTTTAAAAAAAAGCCTTGTAACTATATTCTTCAGTGTGTTTGTGTGTGTTAGTGAGAGAAATAATGTTTGGTAATTTCAAAAGGTGGTCTTTTTTGATATCTTACAGTGTGAATGGTATTTTGTATTGAATGCTTGCTCTTGGATCCTTCAACAGCTATCGGGTAGATTCCACTACTACACGTGACACTGGAGTTGAGGACATTAAGGAAGCCCTGCCCCCAAAGAACCTTTCACGTCTGGCAACTATATCATAACTAAATGTTCAGCACCACTACATAACCTACTTGAGCCTGTTTATGACTTAGGTGTAAGGCAAGGTTTCTGTCTTTCTTTTATCACATGTCCTTATGGCTCTAACCACTCACACAACAGTCACATAGCACATGGATTTTAGAGATGCTTTCTAGAAAAAGAGATGCCACTAGAAAAGGCAGGGTTCAAAGACAGGATGGCAGGGCCTTATTATTTTGTGCCTCCTTCCTGCAAAATCTGGCTGTGGTTTCTAATCTGAAAGAACAAATGCACCACTTTTCTACCTGTGGGAGTGTGTGAGTATCTGTGTGTCTGTGTGTATGTATGTTGACAATGCATATGTGACATTTATATTATGCATATGTGAATATATTCTATGCATGAGGTATTATGTGAGTGAGGTATGCATATGTGTCTGTGAGGTGAGTACCTATGTGATGCATATTTTATATGTTTTATATACTGTTGAATATATTTTTGTGAGGTGAAAGTGTATGTAATATGTACCTAGGGTGTGTGTATATATATATGAAAGTGTATATATATTAATGTATTCTCTACATGAGGTGAGCATGTATAAGCTTATCCATATGTGCAATGTCCTATATGTGGCATTCTGAATGCATAAGTGTAAACTGAGTATCCAATTGGAATTATGTGTGCTGGGTTGTGCTGGGGAGAGTAGAATGAAGAGATGAGTAGAAACAGAGTAGGTATACGTATCTTAGAGTTCTTTCCACTAGACTGATTATTTATAACTGGGCATGCTGTACTCTTGAACTTCAGAGCCTTGGGTAAAGTCC
Organism: Cricetulus griseus; assembly: GCF_003668045.3. Lineage (NCBI taxonomy): Eukaryota > Metazoa > Chordata > Mammalia > Rodentia > Cricetidae > Cricetulus > Cricetulus griseus. The sequence continues at coordinate 327,358,592 of NC_048595.1, forward strand.
CACCAGCTCTGTAACTAGCAATACACATTAGAATGTCGCTAAGCTTGTTTACACATTAATTTTCTCATTTCTGGAAAGCCCTAAGGATCAAGTGTGTATTGTGCAGCCTGGAATTACTAGTAACCTTCAAAATGCTAAGCCAACATAACATATTGTATATTTTATTAGAAATGGTGTTATCCTATCATCATGTTTTACAACCAGGCTCCAGAACAGCAAAATAACATGCAGAGTATCCTGATGGGAAACCTACCATTATGTGCCTCTACGTTCAAGAGCTTTTGCAATTAATTTTTATTGCTACAGTATAGCATAGTGTATCAAAAAGAATAGGTCTGTAGGGTATCTAGTGTGTGGCTTTTGTTTATTGAATGATCCCAGTGTAAATTCATGAACCAACAAGATGACTTTCAATAGACACTGAGTACTAAATATGGGTCTATAACACCAAGCCTTTAGAAGATCCAAAGATGGTTTTGTTTCACATAATTATTGGTTAGACATGAAGGACTGGGTGGGAAAATACAGGATACTTCATTTCTGAAATGGTTGAACATAGAGTTAGCAAGTGCCCCAATAACTCCACTTACAGGAACACACTGAAAGAAGTGACAGCATACCCTTCCCAGGCATTGTATGCCAATATTTACAGCAGCAAATTTTGTAACAACCAAAAGTAGAAATAACCCGTCACATAAAAATACATATAAACAAGGTATAGTCATACAATGGATATTTATCGCATTGAAGAGATGTTCTATACTAATGTCTGCTGTTGTCATATAGATGTGCTTTGGAAACCCTACATTAAGTGAAAGGAACTAGAATGACGTTTTGTGTGATCCAGTTTATAAGAAGTGTTTAGAGTAGATGCATTTATAGTCAGAAGTAAAAGATTATATGTGATTGAGTGTGGGATGGATACTGGAAGCTGAAAGGATAAAAGACTTCTTTACATGGTAAAATGTTCTAAACAGTAGGAATGTTTCACAGCTGTGAATATCACAAGGTCATTGAGCTGGACTTTTAAAATGGTTGGATCCTGTATCATTTGAGTGGCCTATGTAAAGGCACCCAAACAAGATACAGAACAATCTTCCTAAGTAATGAGCCCTCCCTTTTATTGAATCAATAGCTCTCAGAATAGTTGGTCATGACCTCCCTGACAGAATCAACATACACAGAGAGGAGAGATGGCTTTTGTACCATAAAGTGTCTTAGACCACAAAATCAGCCTGTAAGTCAATACTCAATCAAGGGCAAAGGAGCAGAGCCATCAGAGGATTTCTCCACCCCCTTTTTGTTTCTCTGTGTCTACTCCCATTATTTTTAATACACACACACACACACACACACACACACACACACACACACACACACACACACACACACAGAGAGAGAGAGAGAGAGAGAGAGAGAGAGAGAGAGACAGAGACAGAGAGAGAGACAGAGAGAGACAGAGAGAGAGAGAGAGAGAAAGAGAGAGAGAGAGAGAGAGAGAAATGAATACATATCTGGAGTAGCTGGTTTCTGTGTTTCTGTGATTTTGAATTATTTTCCGAGATGAGAATGGGGATGTGAGGTTGGGACAGATCCTCTGTGCTTATTTGCTATGGGGGAAACTTTTCCATCAGAATTCACTCCTTCCTTCCTGCTCACCTGTGCCTTGGCATTGTATTTCCCACCTACCCAGCAGTGTGACCTGCCAGTGCTCTTATCTCCGTCATTTCCATCTTGCCATCAAAAAACATCTATTTACTGCAGTTCCAGATGCCTTCCCAGGGATGGGATGGGATGGGATGGGATGGGATTCATTCTCCTGTGACACTTTCATACACAATTACTGGCTGGATAAATATCTTTCTGTGTCATTTAACTGAAGACTTGCCAGTTCAGTATGCAGCAAAAGTAACCTGATCTCTAGATATACTTTTCCAGTTTCAACTTTGAAATGTTGGTGATGTCTTTCAGTTCTAGAAATTAATATTTCTGTAAAATGTCTTAGTGCAATGAATGTTTCTGGGACATCCCCCTTCAGTTCTAATTACTATCATTAAATTCAGTTAATCTGTTTTGAATAAGTAAGTAGTCAGTTAAGTGGTATTTCTGTGCAATCCTCTCTAAGTCACTTAACTGCCAGGATAGACTCTTTGACTTACCAGGTATAATGGATCAGCTGTTTGTCAGCCCTGTCTTAGGTACATTTTTATTTCTGATAGTTTGAACAATGTGATTTGAAAAAAGTCAAGATCTGAATTTCTTCTTGAAAATGAATATTTCTTGAGCTCTAATTCATTGAAGTATTGAGGTTTGGGCAATAGATGAGGAGAAACAATTATAATGCTCTTTTGTGACAAAGTAGACAAAATAATGTACTCTTTACATTTCTCTCATGGGGTAACTTTTCAATGCATAATTGTTAATTAAACTAGCATTGAATGTATGTATTTTAAATAATTATTAATGCTTGTATCAGAATTTTATACATTTCTCGGGATGAAATTACTTTAGTATACCCTTCATATTTATCATGATGTATCCAGAACACACAACTGGAGTACATCTCCCAACTAAAGGCTCTGAAATATCCTTCGTGTGTCTGTGGCATATCAGAGGAAAGTGATGTCCATAAGAAAAAGAGGACCTAACCGTTTTCTGAGGCTCATTTTATGGTCGCTCCATGTAAAAAGTGTGTGTTTATAATGACTGAATGGCAAGAGGCAGGGACTAGATTGTCTTCCCTCTGCTGTTTTATATGCTTCACAGATTAAGTTTCCAGAACAGCAGATTCTAAGAAAGAGATAATGTTGCTTGAGGCTTATTTAGAAACTGTTCACAGAATCACCTTCTATGGAGGGAAAGGAGAAGCAAGAAAAAATAAAAGAACTGAGGGATTCAGGACAATAACATGGTCTACACATGCTGCCTTGAAAACCCTTAGTATACTTGTCAGGACATTTTGAATCAAGGATACCTTTCAAGTGTCCTGAGAGGGCTGACCTGGATACCCTCCTGTTGATTTGACACTAGGAGCTTAAGTGAGGTGGCCTTCTGTAGCTGAAGTAATTTGCAAAGAGAATTGAGAGAGCTTCCTGAACACAAGGAAATTAGCTTTGTTCTTGAGACGCAGTCAGTGTAACATGTACCCCAACTGGAGAGGCATTTTGAACCCAGCAGACACTGAGAAATGCAGTCTGGATGGATGATCATTCACGCCTTCCCACCATGGTCTCTCTCTTTCTCTCCCCTCAATTACTTTGCAAGTGTGTATTGAGACACTAAGCTATAAGTTATCATGAAAAATAAAGAAAATGCTTATTCTAATATCAACATAAAATAATTAGTATACTCAACAATAATTGTGTTCCACTGAAGGGAGAGCACCACTAGTCTGGTGACATTAGTGCTCCTGTCTATCTGTCACTAGAATCTCCACAACCACTCACAAAGGTCAGAAGAGGGCCAAGATAAAATTAGTATCCTTTCTTTAGAAGAGAACTGAGAAAAATGATTTTTGATTGAATATTAACATGATATTAAGGGCATTTAGCAATATTAAAACTTGATATAAAATGCACTGTTACACTGATTTTTGTTCTCATTCATCATTGTTTTCATTAAGTAAATCAATTATTGATCAGCATATGAAATGGTGCATTATAAAAAATTCAACATACTCATTTGGAATGGACTTGCTGTGGACTATTTTATTTTGTTTTTGCTTACTTTTTCCTTATTAGCAAGTTCATGGCCTTTGAGACACTCATAAAATTTCACTTGAGGAGAAGGTTTGGAAGGATGAATGCAATTAACCCTGCAAATGGACAACAGGATGAATTTGTTATTAAATGCCAGCTTATCAAAGCATTGTCATAAAACAACTGTGACTTCTTAGGTGTTTAAAATGTTATACGACACATGTATATCTTGCAAACATAAGTTTTTTTATTTAAATCAGCTCTAGAAGTAGATCAAACAGTTCCTAAGAACAGACCTGGATTGAAGGATACTGAGTCTGTTGAGATTTCCACATGTATCACCAGGTTGCACCTCACTAAAGGATGGTTGTCACAGCTGGCTGCTGGTGTCTCAGTGTCCCACAGACTCAGTTTTTACAGGAATCCCAAAGCAACTTCAGCCACTGACTTCTGATTTCTGCCTCCTTGTCCTGCTAGATTCTAGACTCAGATATAATTTGGACCAACACACACAATAGACAAATTAGAAGAGATTTAATGGCTGTAAGTTAAGAATGGAACTACCTTTCTTCATTTAAGCAGCCAGCATTTCCTATTGGCTTGTATACCAATCTTGTCAATGGCTTCTAGTGGGCATAAAAGCCTCCTCTTGCTACTTCAGACAGCCTCACTAGGTCTTTGTGAAACGTTACCCCGGTTTACAAATAGTCTGTCCATCCTTGTCTTTTGATTTCTTATCTCAATCCTACAATCTCTTCTCTGGTCATTACCTTCTCCAATAATTTCAAAGCCAGCTTCCCTAGGTAATTTGTTTAGCTTTTTCTAATCTAACTTCCCATAGCCCATCATTTCATTTCCTTCTCCTGGCTTCCCATTACTTCCCCAACCAATTTCAGTTGCTTGTCTTTATCTTCGAGGCCATTCACCAATGCTTATGTGGTTTTATTGCCCCAGATTCCTCCTGCTGCTTGCCTTTCTGCATGCAGTCACATTTCCAAAGAATAACAACGCTTCAGAGCTATACACTGCCACTGCCTTGACGAGCTTTAATCTACTCCTTAGATCTTCTCACACAAGAAAGTAATTGGTATGAAGCTCCAGAGCCACCAAGGTGACTGTCAGGAAAGTCCAGTGATTTATACCCAACTTTCTAGAATTGCCTTTGGTTTTTGCAACCACAATCAGCATTCACTATAGACAATTTAAGGGAGGTCCTTAAATGTCTGTCCTGAGATCAAGCTGTTTCTTGTGTAGTAACAAGAAGAGAACAAATTATAGAAACAGCATACAAGTGTCAGTGGGCATTTCTTAACTGAAGACTCCAACTATATACTTGCTGTAGAAGTCTAATTAAGAAAGTTCCTACTCCTCAAATGGCCATTTCAGGAGACAGTATCAGAGCATAAGGCATTTTTTTTCCTTGTTGCATAGGGCTTGCTTTTAGGAAAGCATTCTTCAAGCTGAGCTGTTTCCCTGGTAAGTCCTTCTTTTGATACAAAACAGAGGTGGAAGCATAAAAATCAATGTAACAATCTCTGCCTCTCTGATACAAATGAACACAAGCAGAATTTCCTTAACTAAGCCTTTTTATTCAAGAGATATGTCTATGTTGCTTTAATAGCTCTTATTGTGGTGGAGGTTCTCACATGTCATTATTGGCTCCAGTGTAGCCATGTTTAATCACTGATATTAAAGATACCTTTTGGAACCTTAAAATAAATCAATAATTGAGCATCCTCTTTATATTTTAATGAGAGCAAAAGCTCGTATTCATGGTATTTTGGCTGCTAACACACACGACTTGAGGACTATTTATAATTATTATGTAATGGAAGTGCAGTGGCCATGTTTAATAGCATGACTTGGAGAAAACTTTGTTCTCTAGCTTAGGATTTTGCAGAGTGAGTGAGATGTCACCAAGTAGTATTTTTAGAATGTTCACATTGCTCACACATGAGCACTTTGGGAATTGCTCAGTGAGTATGTTTCCACTTTGTCCCTTGAAATCTTTGAAATCCAATCTTTCTTGGAATATTTTTTCTTACCATCTTATGACACATGGGTGGATATGGGTCATCACCAACATAATTGAATTACATTTCTCTTCTCCACCTCCTCCTCCTCGGTGAAAATGTACTATTCCATTTTCCTCTTTGAGAGGTTACAGAGTCCACTGAGGGACTAACCTGACCTAGCAACATTGTGTGTGTGTGTGTGTGTGTGTATGTCTTAAGACACAGGTTTCTATCTATAAGTGTGTTTTAACATACATATATTGTGAGTATATTTCAGTGGCTTTAGTATATCTGAAACCACTAATTGTGTTATTTAAGAAAAGTTTATGAAGCTCCAGTGTCAAAAAGAAAATGTGTGTATAAATTGTGTACAAAATAGACGTAGTGTCATAAATCCTACAGCATGTCTACATTGTTATAAACCGAATCATCTGCCTTTATTACCTAAGGCTAGAAGCTTCACTAGTACTGTTTCTTTTTCATATTTGGCTTTATTTTACCTATACTATATTAGTTATTAATCAAACATTATCTATAACCTCATTTTATTGTAACCTTTGTCATATGTGATTCATGGCATTTGCTGAATTTAAAGAACACTTTCCTTTCTGATTTGAACATGATTTTCCAGATTGTGTCCATTTTATAGGGAGTTATAGAGGTAAACAAGTATCGTAGGTTTTGTGAAATATGTTTCTTAAAGTTTTTTTTTTTTCACTTTGAGTAAGAAGCATAAAAAGCCAATTGGAACACAGCCTAGCTTATATGTACTTGTATTTAGCCAAACCAATGTTCAAAACGCATCTCTATATAGCGAGAACATGAAATCTAATCCCATACATAAAGATTTTTAAAAGCATTTCTTTGAAACCATGTAGACAACCAACAAATGTAAGACAAATCTTGTTCAAATGAAATCCAACAAAATAGTTATAAAAATTGTATTTTATGTGTTTATTGTTTGGCAATTGTACTTATTCTGTCTGCAATCCTGGGTGATTTTTAAGACTCAATTCCTCAAAATTTGCAAATATCACCTTTTTTGTTTACAATGGGTCCATATCTAGTTTGTCACTTAGTTATAATACAGTAAGTATTCACTGTCTCCCAGAATGACTTGAGCGGTTGACAAAAGAGTGGTTTTGTTTTGTGCTAGCTGAAGCTTTATATAACTTAGAGATCCCATGCTAAAACAAAGAAGACATTGGTGACAACAGAGTATTTACTTAGAATGTAAAGAAAAATATAGCAGGCCTGAGATGTAGCACTCTGGTAGAAAGTAGCTTAGTAGCATGAGATACACACACACACACACACACACACACACACACACACACACTCTAAAGTTGTCATATGCTATGTGATCAAAACATCTGTAAAATGAACTTTAACATTTGTATTACTTCTTTGAGAATTTTGTACGGGTTTTGACTGTATTCGTATCTGCCCTCTTCCATATACCCAATATGGTGTTCTTTTTAAAAATATATCAAGACCAATTTGTATTTCTCAAATATTATTGGATATGTGGTCTTGCACTGAATTATGGTCAAATGAAAGTGCCCTCTTGGGTAAAACTGACTTTACAACTTGAGCAGCTAACAGTTGCCTATAGCTCCATGGCTGGGGGTGGGATTTAATGCCCACTCCATTCTCTATGGTAGGATTTGGTCTGGATTGGGCTTGCATGAGTCTTGTGCATGCTGTCACAATAATTCTGAGTTCACATGTGCAGCTGCCCTGTTATGTCCAGAGGATACTGTTTCCTTGTAGTCATTCACTGCCTCTGACACATATGTTTTCTCCCCTCTCTTCTGCAATGATCCCAGAGCCTTGGAAGAAGGAGATGCAGTATATATATTTCATTTAGGACCAAACATTCCCCAGTCTTTTATTCTCTGCCCATTGGCCAGCATTAATCATCATCTACTGCAAATAGAAGGTTCTTTTTATTAGGGTTGAGAGTTGCATAAATCTATGGGATAATAAGTCATTAGGAGTTGGCTTAATAGGCATCCATTAAATAAAATAATAGTAATATGTTCTCCCCTAGGGCACTTTATCTTTCTAACCATGGGTTCTTGGCCTGATAATAGTACAATGTATGGGTTTCATCTTGTGGAGGGGACTTTAATCCAGTCAGAGAGTAGTTGGCTACTCCTATGACAGCTGTGACAGTTGTTGCACCAGTTGGCATGTCTTGCCAGGTCTTGCAGCTTTACAGGTTCACAAATGCGTAAAACAGATGATTACTTTCCTCCCCCAGTAGCCTGCATAGTTCTTGAAGGACCTATGAAAGCAATCAATAGGGATTAAGTTTCCAGGTCAATATTAGATGGATTTCTTATGTGTTCTATGACTTAAATATGTGATGTCTTCAGCAACAGGGTCTTCTGGAGGGGGTAACCAAGGACACTGACCATAGTCTGTAATGTTTAGGAATATATGGGACCTCACTGGCAAGCAACTCCAAAAGATGTGACCAATTCTTGGCACTGGGCTTTTCATTAGTTAGTCTTTGGTATCTAGAAGGGGCATTGTTGCCCTGTTCTAAGGTAACTACATTTGAACTCTTTTTATGTATGTGTATATAAACATTTTAGGAAGCTTCTGCAGTGTATTAGATTTCTATTACTTTTTAGGTCTTCAGTGTTATTTATCCTCCCCCTATATTGTCTCCTTTATCCTGTTCTCTCCTCCCCACCCTAGCTTAACCCTTCTTGTTCCATTTTCCCCTTTTGATCTTTTAAATTAACTTTAAAAATCTCATGAGTTTCTCTGACATATTTGGGGTTTTGATGCTTTAGGTTCTATAATTTTGACATTTATCCTCCTGTTGCCTCTAATTTGAAAATGGTTATCCTTTATCTGTGCTGAGAATACCAAGATAATATAGTCTTTTCTTTAGTATTATTCTAATATTTTATTACTGGTAGTTTAGACAAGTTAAATAGAGTTTGTGAATTTTTAATGGTAATTTCATGTCCAGTCTTAGAATTGTGGTCAAATGTGGAAAAAATAATCTTTCAAATGTTTTTCATATTTGCTTGATTTTGGAAGAATTTGCAAAGATGTGTTTAGAGATTTTTGCTTTAAATCTTATTTCTACTCCATACTACACAGACTTTGTGGTGCCTGAAGCTCTGAATACATTGATATTATCTCATGGTCTCTCTCGCTATATCTTTGGGTTGCTTATTCTTTGGTCATCAGGAGTGTTTACAAATGCTATTCTTATAGTAGGACAATTAGCAATTAGTTTAGGATTTGTGAAGAGATGGAAAGCCAGTGAACCAAGAGAAAGCAGACATATCTTTATCTCACCATCCAATTAGCCAGTCCCAAAAGACCCAGTATAACCACCCTAATGCCCCAGGGAAAGCATGATGGATGCATGAGTGTGCAGACTTTGCTCTTAAACTTATGTAGTTAAAACACCATAGGCTTACGGAATTCCAAAGCATGTGAATATGTCAGCCTAGTTCAGAACCATTCCCAGTGGCTGGAAAAGATTTCATAAAGGTGATTATCCTTGAAGCTTCCCTTTCTCTGTTGTCACAGTAAATAAACTTCTGTGGTGACAGGAAAATTTATACACCACAGAAAATCTGATTGTACAAGGAAGCACAGAAACTAGACCTCTGGTTAGGCAAGATTTAGTTCAGTTTTTTTCCTAGCATTCAGCTGTATTCCCCCTTTGATGGCTAACATTTCACAGTTTGACACTTACTTCAGTAGTTTCACTGAATAATAATGATTTTTTTTTGTAATGGGGGTGGATGGACTTTATTAATCCTTAAGTGTTCATTTGTTTGCTTATGTTTTGTCTTGTATAAAAATACCTCTTTCATGTGAAAATAGGAAGGGAAAATGGAAATAATGGAATAAGGAAGATTAAATGCAATGTGGGCTTGGAGGACCAGGTAGAGAAGGAAACATGTGGAGGGACAATTAAAACTAAAGACATTTGTAAAAGCCATACGAAAACCTACTACTGCAGATGTTTTCCAGAATACACACATACACATACAAATGGAGTTACTCTGTAACGGGGATACAATGCCTTGCTTGTATACTATAGACTATCAAATGAAAAGATTCCATGCTAGGTATGGATGCCTCTTCTTAAGTAATTGACAGTGGGATACCATAGGTCCCAATAGTATAAACTATTGCCATTGCTCTTGGTTGCTCCCCATAACTTTGTGGTGACAATCTGTTGTTGACACACCATACTTGAATTATAGAATTTAAAGAAACCAAGCTGATACTGACCTGGAAGTTTCATTGTTGCTGGCTAGCTTAATGGTACATAATATTTCCATACTATCAGGGGTTAAAGGTCATCAAACAATCTTTCCATTTGTGAACACTGTAAGCTTCAATACTATTTGGCTTAGCAAGGTATGCTTAAGTGACATGAACATTAAGGGAGTAACCAACCACTTGCAGATTAAATTGAAGATGGGATTTTCTCCTGGTACTGTTAACTGTGTCTAAATCTGAAGCTGCCTAAATAATAGGAAGACCTTAATACTATCATGTGGCTAAGTGGATACAGCAATAAACTGCCCCTTAAGTTTTTATCTTTATACTCAGAGGTCAACTTTTAATCCTCAACAGAGATGCTTTGGGTTTTTTGTTTGTTTTGTTTTCTTCTTTTTTTCCTTCAATAGATCATAACTAATACAGTAACCCCTGACTGGTCCATGTATTTTATTTTATTTTATTTTATTTTTGGTTTTTAGAGACAGGGTTTCTCTGTGTATCTTTGGGGCTTATCCTGGCACTCCCTCTGGAGACCAGGCTGACCTTGAACTCACAGAGATCCACCTGCCTCTGCCTCCTGAGTGCTGGGATTAACGCACCATCAATGCCGGGTTTGACTGGTCAATGTATAGAGAATAAGAGACCATGTATGAAACACTCAGCTCAAAATGGGACAGCTACATAACATGCCTCCCTTCAAGGCTCAGGGATCAGCATGAAAAAGTATGCAAAAGACTGCAAGAGCCAGAGATAGTGGACATCTGCAACACTATTTGCCGAGCCTGACAATGCCATTGCACATATGGACTCATAACAGCTGTGATTGCATGGGACCCTTCCTTGCTGGGTCCTATCTTTCGCTGAGTAACTACTGGAAGTTGATGGTGCTGGCTCACTGAAAGGGACCTTACTTTAGGTATGTGGTCCTGAAGAGGCTACATATGCTCTAGTTGATGCTCCGAAAACCATGCCCATATAGGTAGCACCAAGGGAGCTCCATGAATTTATAAACAAATCAAGCACATGAAGTTGAGAGGGAAAGGTGGTGAGGGGAGAGCAGAAGTGTTGCAGAGGATAGATTGTGGGTAGATTTGACCAAAATAACTGATACACATGAATGGGCATTCTCAAATAATAAAAATAATTTAAAAATCTACCATGAATGAAAATACATAATTTCCAAGCAATATTGAGGACCCTTCATATAATCCTTTTCATCATGTGACTTGTTCTTTATGTTATGCTGCCTTAAAATATTTAAAAGTCATTTATTTAGCTAAAAAACAGTATTCTTGGGAGGTAGAGAAGACCACTTGAACATGGGTTAATAAAAGTTTTTATCAGCCAGCTTGTGACTACATTGGGTATTTGGGTCTTGAGTTCAGTCCTAAGCCTTTCTTGGGATGAACTTTTAAACACAAAAACCATATCCTGGGTTGAAACACCTCAGTTAGCAAGAAAGTTAGTGCAAATTAGAACTGCAGAAACCAAGAAGCAATGATAGAACATTTAGGCTTTCCCAGAACTATGGACATCAGTGAATTAGTCTTTGTCTCATTTTGGCAGGAGATGCTACCTGTGTGCTGGGTTCCAAGGCCTGAATGGTACTTTCCTCAAGGCATCAGCTGTGCTAAGGTCTGAGGGTCCACTAAGGTCTTGAGACCTCTTACAAGATCATAGCATCTCTCTTTAGCCTCCCTCTAACACAATGTAATGCACCACATGATTTTATGTGATTAAGTCCTAACAATTACCAACACATTGTTTATCATAAATATATTCTGCCAAAAAAAACCCTGTTTGGTTTATTTTGAAAAACCAGATGGTAACTGTGATAATGCAGTGAAAACCCAATGCAGTGAAAATATAATGCTTTTAATAATGTAGGCTTTTCAGTATAGTGCTCACTCAACTGAGACTTCCACTGCTTCAATGATTACCACACACACACACACACACACACACACACACACCCCACATTTATGAGAAATAAAATTTCTTTCATTTTAATAACAGGATATTTTATTTGGGAAGATAAAATAAATGATGAGAAACTATGACTAAGATTCAGTGTAAACAAGTGTGTTATTTAAATTCTCTTTCAATATAGAAACTTCTAGTGAGCAATCCAGAATGACTATGGTAACATAATTCTTGGGGAAAATCTGCAAAGCAAAATATAGAGGGACTAATTTTGTTAGTGTTGCAGCCCACACTCTGTAACACTAGGCTTGTTCCTGTTGTTCTGGGTAAAGAGGACGTGGGTATGTCTGATAGAGCCATTCCTAAAAGGCAACAATTGATTCAGAACTTGAGACTGAGAGAAACTAGAAGTCTGATCTGATCAGTGAACCATGATCAATAATACATTACTTAGAACAGGGCAATGCAAAAAAAAAGCTCCTGTGCTGGCTGCCAACACACCATTTTATCTAAAATAAACCAGCCACGAATGAACAATATAGAAAATTTTGTTCTACTGGCAGTTTGCTGATTTTAGTAGCATGTAACATCCAGCCCTGCTGCAGATGTAGGTGGCCTATTCTATACAACATGGTCACTTGGCTCTGTTAGTTTCCTGCAAAGGTAGTACAGAGGAACTAGCCTTTACTGTCCAGTTAAGCCGAGGCATACTCACTATGTTACACTCTGACATCACTGTATCCCTGTGAGCACTTAGTAATTTACCATCCTAAGACGGTGGGCATTGGCAATGTTCATCAGACCTGCTCTACGGCTTTAGATATTATCAGTAATTTACATATAGTATTTTAAGAATAAATCGTGATTGAACCAACAGTCATACAGTATGCAAAACTGCCATAGTTTTGTGAGGTAATTTCCTACAAAGTCTGTGGTTTTTTTTTTGATAGCATCCAAACATTTTTAATGATATTGAGTAAAATACAGGTATATAATTATAAATGTATGCCTATTTATACTGTGCTTACAAATAGGATTAATTTGAGCATGACCTTGTCCCGTCAGCCCGTTGTTCCCTATTTGTGATATTTTCTTTACCAATCTTTCAGGTATTCCACTAAAGTGATAGTGTTAAACATGTGGTTCCTTCCTGGGTTCTTTATATTATTTTCCTGAAATATAATGGTAGCATGTGCTTCCATCTCCCACTCTTTTTTTTTTTTCCTTTCTATATGATCTCTACAGTTAAATGCACTTCAGTGATTCCATTTTTTGGTTCGGTCATAATGAATTTTAATTAGTTAGCTAAATGACTAACATTCCTACTCCTCCAACTAGACCCCATTGTTCAGTTGTTTATTTCCCTAGTATTATTTTTCAACAGATAAGTTATTAGGTTAAAATAAAACACTTTAGTGATTATGTACAATTTCCAAAAATAATAACATTTCCTTTCTAAACCTATCCCAATCTTTGTCATGATATCACTACTTAAGTCGCAGATTATGTGATTTAATAAATGAATATATGTTAATTGTTATATATTCAATTAGTTATATTTCAATTGGTTTATCATTGTAGGGAGATGGTAATTCTCTAACTCTAGGCTTTGTCTATTTTTGTTTTGGTCTAATCATCTCTTTCTCATTTTATTGTTTAAAATTTTTTGTTTTTTTTAAATTTTGTGTCTGTATATCTATGGCGTATGAATTTATATGTATGTATGTGTATGTACATGTGAGTGATGCTGCCCACAGGGGTCAGAAGAGGGCAGCATGTTCTCTGGAGTCACCATCAGTTGTGAGCTGCTTGATTTGGTGCTGGGAACCACATTCAGGTCCCTTGGAAGAGTAACAGTATTCTTAAATGTGGGACCATCTCTCCAGCTTCTCTTTTTCATTTTCTTGTAACAGCTCATCTTAAAAATTGTGTTTTTCCTAGAATATTTTGTCATAATTCCTAATATCCTGTTGTAATTTTTATTAAAATAAGCTTAGTTTTTAGAAATCTAGGAGAGAATTTCTTACCACATCAAGCTCTAGTTTCAAAAATATATTGAATCTCTAATGGTTTAATGGTTGCTTGCAGAAGAGAGGGATGAGGGTAGGGGATTCTGAAGGGCACAAAGTCAAAAGTTGGAGTGTGATGGATACATTCATCATCTTGCTATTGGTAATTTTCTCACTGGTATACATCTGTCAAAACCTGTCAGGTTGCACACCTTAAAAGAAGTATTTTATCTCAATTATGTTTCAATAATACTATTATTTTTCAAAAACAGCACCAAGTATTAATAAACAGCTTTCAGCTAAAAGTAAAAATTGAGTTTGAGAATATTTTTTGTGCCACCTTGGCTAGATTTATCCTGTCACAGTTAACAATAGCTTTCTAAAATAAACTGGAAAGCTGAAGGAAGTCATTCTACCCTTACAGATTATAAACAGAACCAGTAAAACACTCAGTTCTGAATCAGGCTCCCCTTCAAAGCCCTCAAATAAATTTGACTACTCAGTGGCATCATGAATAAATAGTGGTCTGTAATTCACTGAGAGTGAAGGACCATGGAGACCGCGTATGAAGGGAAGGAAGCAAGAAACACAGAACTACAGTTCTCTCAGATATGCCTTTAAGTGATGATGATGACTTTAAGATACATTTTACAGATTGGTATTGAAGAGGTTTCACACTCAATAATCATTCGTTTAATGCAGGGGGTGTTGTTATAATGCTACCTAAAGACAATATAAGCTATAAGCTATATAAGCAAGAGTCTCTGTCTCTCTGTCTCTCTCTCTCTCTCTCTCTCTCTCTCTCTCTCTCTCTCTCTGTCTGTCTCTCTCTCTCTCTCTCTTTCTCTCTCTCTCCTCTCTCTCTCTCACACACACACACAAACACACACAAACACACACACAAAACCAAACACACACACACACACACACACACACACACACACACACACACAGACACACCTTAAGCAGAATTTAGAGGTTAAGTTGACTGGAGATTGTAGTAGTAGTAGAATGGTGTGCTTGTTGGCAGTATTGCCAAGTCATAGGCTCAGGCAGTGAGTTGGCTAGACTCAAGTTGAGGCCCAACAGCAATCATGCTCTTTCCACCACCGAGATTGCCCCCCAGTACTGTCTCAGGTTCAGCTTCTATAGCACAGTGCATTTCTGTCATTCTCAAAAAAATAGTTGGTTGACGAATTGATTGATTTCATGCAGATGAAGGGTAGCAGGAACAACTCTGGCCTTAGAGTCTGAAGGTCAGAATTAAAACCCTAGTTTGGATGTTTGCCAAAATCATTTAGTATTTCAGAACAATAGTTTCATTAGATTCTTGTCAGTTGTTGATAAAACATATACTTTCTAAGGTTGTGGCAAAAAAAAAATCAAATATCTTATGCCTGTGAAAATCTTCTTCAAAACGTAACAGGCCTGGAGAGCCAACTATGCGGTAGAATGCTTACCTAGAATATGGAAGACCCTGGGCTAATCCTAGTACTATGAGCATAAATCAGAATAATAGACACTACAAGCTTTGGGCATTGCTTTGATGGGCATTGTTGACTGTCCAGTGGGCTTATTAATTGGTTATTAATTCCCAGTGATGTGGTTTTTTTCTATTCATATTGGACTGGTTTATATTCACGGGTCCCGAAACCTACCACTATTCCAGTATTTGCTATAGTAAAACTAAAATATTTTCTATAATTAATGAATTAAAACAATAGAAACAGACCCAAACAAAGCTCTCTTACATCAAATATAGTGACTTTGAAATAATAACTAAGGAATTGTGTGTGTGTATTTGTGTGTGACAGAGACAGAGAGAGAAAGAGAGAGAGCTATATTCCACCCCAAGTATGTTTAATACAGAGAACAAAAGGAGAAGGTAATGAAGAAAATGAGAACAAGCATACTGACATGTACTAGGCAATCATGTGTTGTGAAATGAAGCTAGATTTTATTGTGTTTGTTTTGTCTATGTGGATTTGGACCTGCCTTTGTCCTGAGATGCTGCCTAGCTCTGTCTGTGCCCTGCCTGCTGACCGTTCTATTGGGATGTCTGGAAGGCACCTGGCATTCAGCATATTAGTTTGAAATTCATTATCTGCTCCCCAGGTGTTTAACCAGAAGCCTGGAGTCACCCTTGACACCTCTCTCCTCAAATATCCTCTGCCCCATATAGATCAGCCTCAGGTCCTGTAGGCTCCACTGTCCTCATATTGCTCTATTCCCAGATCTGCACTTCAGTAGTACCTGTCTGAGAACGGTGATGGAATTTCCAGGCTCTTATGTCCTTTTCCCCACAAACTGCTACTGCCAACAAACTTGCTTATGAATTGCCAATTAGTCTCCCAGAACACCTTTCTTCTCTCTATGAATTTAACTTTGCAGTATAGTAAATTAAATCAGCCAGATTATACATTTAAAATCTGATGGTCACAGAATTGTTTAAAATAGAGAAAAACCCTACATATCCCAAAAGATGGCTTCAGTTACAACAGTAGGCTGTAACATTATTGAAATGGCACTAAATTCTGTATTTAGTATTTTTTTTGTTGATGTTTACTTTTTGTGCTTGTTTTGTGTTGATTTTCGAGACAGGGTTTCTCAGTGTCGCCCTGACTGTCCTTGAACTTGCTTTGTAGTCCAGGCTGGCCTCAGTGTCACAGAGATCCACCTGCCTCTGCCTCTGCTGGAATTAAAGGCATGCACCACCACTGTCTGGCTGTGTTCAATATTTTTAAGTGATATTTAAAGCAGGATAAATTAGTCCATACTTGTGTTCCTAGCACTCCAGTGGCTGAGCCCTTAGGTCCATCACAGGGTAAAGGCCAGCCAGGACCACTGAGTAAGATCCAGGCTAGCCTGGGCTGCAGCATATAAACTTATCTGTAAATAAATTCATACACAGAAAATGGCTCGTTGATCACTGTATAGGTGTATCAATGGCTGTATAGGTCACTGAAAACATTGAAGTTTTCTTTTCAAACTCAAGGTGATTCTCCTGCCTCAGCCTCCTGAGTGCTAGGATTTCAGGAATGAGCCAAAACTCTTGGTTTACTAACATTATTTTTAAAGTGAACAGTTGAACAGTTTGCATAGACAGATATTTAAGGGATATATTAGACTATAAAAAGATTGCTAAATGATGGAATTTAGCAGCAATTTTTTTTCAAGTCAATGACTGATACAGAACAACTGAGTGAGTCTTGAGAAAACAGATGCCTCTGGGGAACACTCCAGTGAGCCAGCAGGGCCCTGCCCCTTAGTGCTTGGAAACTAATACTGCAAGTTCATCAGGCTTCTAAGGGGTGGGCATATGGGCTTCTTGAGTATCCCATATTTGCCTGTGAATTACTTTTTTCTTCAAGTATTTTCTTTTGTTTAAAATTCCAGGCACAAAATGTTGTAAACTGTCCTTAGCCCACTGTGGTGGACTCCCACTATCCACACTGTGCCTTCCTCTTGCATTTCTTGAAAAAAAATGCACAAATTTGTTTTTAAGCACCAAGAATAATGTTGTTGTTGGGACAAGGTAAAGTGGGTGATACTAATACCCTGCTGCTGGCACATTTATTTCTACATCTGCTTCCCAGTTGGGCTCCCCATTGGAGTTATTTTCAGAAAGCTGTGCTTTTTTATTAACTGACCTTTAAGAGGCATCAATAGCAAATTCTATCCTTTAAAGATGTATTTTTATTTTATTTGCATGGTGTTTTGCCTATATGTATGTACATATGAGTACTATGTGCATGCCTGTTGCCTACAGAGTCCATAAGGGGGCGTCATATCCCCTAGACCTGGAATTATATATGATTGTGAGCCTCCATGTGGGTGTTGCAAACCAAATCTGGGTCCTCTGCAAGAGCAGTAATTTCTCCTAACTGCTGACCATCTCTCCAGCCTTGGAATTTTTTTTTTTTTTTAAGTAGTAGTCACATTCAGATTTCCTCAGTATCAGGCAAATCTTCATTTGCTTTTTCATGTTTCCACAATTTAAGAGACCAGGTCACTGAATTTGTGGGCACATCTGCAAGAGTACCCATAATGATCCGATAGCCATTTTGCAATTCACACAATCAAAATTCACATTTTGATGCTGCTGCTGCTGGAGAATATTAATTGTTTTCACAGAAATGACTTAGGTTTTTCCTCACATGGAATTCTAGAAGTTATTTGATTTTCATTTTATCATAACCGTTCAAATCAAAAGAAATAACTCAATCATTGCTAGAAGAAAAAAATCATTGGCCTAAACCCTCCTCAAATTACTTTTTTTGTTGTTTGTTTGTCTTCTTTTCTTTCTTGTTCTTTCTTTATCATCTGTAGATAGTCTTCTCTTTTCTACTAAGACACATATAACTTACATGAAATAAGGCATTAAGTCAAGTCATATGACAGTTTATTAGGTTAGATGAGTATACACAGGGGATGGGGAGGTGGCTTAGAGGACAAGGTGTTTGCTATGCAAGCAGGAGGACTTGAGTTCAAAAGCTTAGGAGCCATGTAATATGTGAGCATGATGGCATGTCTGTAATCTCAACACTGGGAGGCAGAGTGTGGAAGTGTGGGGACAGGAGGGTTATTGAGACTTGCTGATCAGCTAGTTAGTGATCTTGTTAAACTGGTGACTTTTGGGGTTTAGTGAGATACCCTTTTCATCACCACCCTTCACCAAATAAGGAGGAGAAACTGGAAGGCTCCCACTCTGCATGACTCCAGATCTACAGCATCCAACACTCTGTCCTGGCCTTTGTGTGCATCGGCATATGTATGGACATACCTGTGCACAGGCAAAGATGCATGATTAAAATGAAACCACATTTTTAAAATAAAAAAGTGCATCTTAAAATGTACCTTTAAAATAAAGCAGAGACACTTGATATTTACCTCTGGCCACGAACACCAACAAACACGCATGCATAAGTGCCTGAACACACTTGGGTATGCAATAAATAAATAAAACAAATAAAAAGTAAAGATGAGACAAAAATAAAAGACTGTGCAGGAAATTGAACATAGAAGTCTGAAACACTAAATAATTAGTACTGATATATTTGTTATTGCTGTGGTGGCTTCCTTACTAAAACCATGCATCCTTGGAATTCATAGTGTAGCAACGCATGCATCAAAATGCTTCACCCTGAATAATATTTATGGCCTCCAATATAAACATTGATTTTTCTATTAATTTTTATGGCTTTCAGTTTAAGTAATGATTTTCTGGTACAACATGTATATGGAATACAAGCTGTTGGTTTCTTTTTAGGATTTAAAACTTAATCATCATCTCTGCAAATCAAAGCAAAATTTCTTGGTAATAAAACTTGAAAAAAATAATAAAAATACACTCTATGGGGCCCCTGGTAGTAGATCAGTATTTTTTCCCTGGAGTAAAAAGGAATTTTGAGAGCCCATCCCATGTGAAGGAATACTCTCTTGGCCTGGACACATGGGGAAGTGTCTAGGCCTGGCCAAGGATGATGTGGTAGACTTTGGGGAGCCCCTTTTGAGGGCCTTACCCTGCCTGGGGAGTGGAGGGGGGATGGTTAGGGGCAGGTGGGATGTTGGGGGCAGTGGAGGGAGCGGGATTGACATGTGAAGCAAGCTTGTTCCTAATTTGAAATAATAAAAGAATAAAATAAAAAATAATAAAAATAAAATAAGCTGCTCTCTACAATCCTGAAGACTCGGTTGACAGGAGGAAAGGGGTTAAGAACAGAGACTCTGGGGTAACATCATTCTGTGTTGAAATCCACCCTCTGGTCCTTGCTCCTTGGGTCAGGACTCAGAACCCCTTTGTATGATGGACTCCTCTTTTGCATATTGGATGATTCATGATGTCACTTGGAGGTAAATTTGTCTAGTGCAGAGAAAGTGAATGGCAGTGTGCTAGGTACAAAATTCAAATCAAAAGCTACCTTAAAATAACCTTTCATTATTCTGGTAGCTATTGCAATTAGAAAAATGTGGGAGTTGTTTTGTTGTATTTTACTCCGTAGCCCACAAAGTGTCCTCACAAAGAGGAAACAGATGGGTGGGTCCCCTTAATTTTTTTTTCAAGTGTAGGGTAATGTGAAAGCAACTTACATTCAGTGGTAACTGGAATTTAAAGTTTGAGATTGGCTGATTCCTGGATGTTGTCTGTGTGTTTTCTGTGGCTACAAAATGCTTTCTGTCTAGGCAGCAGCATGAGCAATAGAGACTCCCAGTCAGCAGTGCAATCACGAGAAGAAGTAGGGTTGCATTGCAGTGTGTTCATCTGTGATGCTCAGTAGGCCAAGGGAATTAAGTGCAGTTTTCACTGATGATATTTTGCCTTCAGATGGTTTTGCTGGGGAATGACGCCATCACAAATCAAAGAGTACTCAGACATGCTGCCTAGTCCATGGGCAGCATGTTCAGTGTCAGCAGCTGCTGGACTTCTGTGTGTGTGCGTGTCTGGCACTGGATGCTGTTCCTATTATAAAAGTTGTGACCTTGCCACTCACAGAACAGATGGCATCGCCTGATTAAAGTCAGGCCATATTTAGAACATTTCTGTAAAGGCTGTCTCATTCAGGGAATCATTTCTGCCTACTGGTATGGTTTCTTTTCAATAGTTTAAACAAGCAAAACTTTTGGGCATCTTCTCATCGGGACTTTTCTGATCCCCTGTTTTCAGGACAGTAGGTATTGGATTTTCACAAGTAAACAGGTCACACTCTTTTAAAAGAGCAAGTGAACTCTTAGGAGTCTGTAAATGCATACAATAATTCAT
Source organism: Cricetulus griseus (assembly GCF_003668045.3). Taxonomy (NCBI): domain Eukaryota; kingdom Metazoa; phylum Chordata; class Mammalia; order Rodentia; family Cricetidae; genus Cricetulus; species Cricetulus griseus. The sequence goes on from NC_048595.1 coordinate 327,379,266, forward strand.
TAATGAAAAATAGTTTGTCCTAATAGAAAAATAACTTTGAACAAGTAGATGTCTGCTGAAGAAGATGCTATGAACGTCAGCCTGCACACGTGAAAGGAATGAAAGGCTGGCGGAGGAAGACTGAGTGAATGGTACTTCAAATTTTACATAGCACTTTAAACTCATCTGAAATAAAAATGGTCTGTCATATGCATATAAGTTGCGTGTGTGTGTGTGTGTGTGTGTGTGTGTGTGTGTGTGTTGGTGTGTGCATGTGTATTTTTGTGTACATGCATGTGTGTATATGTGTGTATATTCACATCTTCATGTATTTATTGTAGTTACTTTTCAGTTGCTGTGATAAAATACTTGGTACCCAATGCAAGTTGGCAAGAGAAAGGGTTTATTTTGTCTTACATTTCTAGTTCGAAGCCCATCACTCAGGGAGATCAAGATGGGTGCTCAAAGCAGGATCCACAACTCATGACTGCTTGCTATTCCACATCTCTGACACAGGATAGCACTCATAGCATGGGAGTTACAACAGGAGAAAAAAATGGAGAATGCTGCTTGAAGGCTGGTTCATTCTCTTAAATGACTAATGTTTAGCTAGCTTTCTCATGCAGTCCTGGACTAACTGCCTAGGGATGGTGTTAGCCACACTTGTCTAGGTCCTTCCACATCAGTTAATAATCAGAGCAATCGCTATATATATGCCCTCAGTGGATCTGCTCCATGAAGTTCTGCTATGGAGGCTCTCCTCTCAGGTGACTGGGCAGCAGCAAGTTGACAATTAGAGCTAATAATATTTACAAATGAGTGATACAAAATACTGAATAAAATTTGAACAAAATGCCAAATAAGACATTTCCACTAGACCTTATAATTTGAATGAGGCATTAGAGTCCAGTTTTAAGTATGTAGCTTAATTTATTTACATTCAATCTTAATTACTTCATTTAATTACTCCCCTGCCATTGAATCACATATGGTTGGATTTAGGAGAGGGCAAATTAAGACAGAGTTTGTAGGGTATTCATGATTAGGAGTTGAACAGACTTGTTTCTATCTGGACTCTGCCACGTAAGAGTGACCTGCCCTAAATCAAACACAGAGCTCTTTCTCTGTCTCTGTCTCTGTCTCTCTGTCTCTGTCTCTGTCTCTCTCTGTCTCTCTCTGTCTCTCTCTGTCTCTCTCTGTCTCTCTCTGTCTCTCTCCGTCTCTCTCCGTCTCTCTCCCTCTCCCTCTCCTCTCCCTCCCTCTCTCCCTCTCCCTCTCCCTCTCCTCTCCTCTCTCCCTCTCCCTCTCCCTCTCCCTCCCTCCCAATATCTGACTGTGGATCTCTGTATTTGCTCCCATCTGCTGTCAGAGGAAACCTCTGTGATGATGACAGTGATGACAGGACAAGTCACTGATCTATGACTATAGCAGAATGTAAAATAGAATCAATCATTTTATTAATTTCTTTTGGGGAGTTTTGAGACAGAGTTTTTCTATGTAGCTTTGTAGACCAGGCTGGCCTGGAACTCACAGAGATCTGCCTGCCTCTGCCTCTCAAGTGCTGGGATTAAAGGCATGTACTACCACTGCCTTGCTGACTTATTATTTTTTTTTAAAATACCAGTTGTGTCTGGTTTTACCCTAGGTCTCCGGAATGTATAGTCTCAGGTCTTTGGTTAGCCAAGTGTGTTAGGAGCAGGTTCCTTTACCTGGAGTGGGCCTTAAGTCAAATCAGACTTTGGTTGGCTACTCCCCACAAGTTCTGTGCCACTGTTTCTCCAGCACAATTTGCAGGCAGGACAGATTGTAGGTCAAAGGTTTTGTGGCTGGGTTGCTGTCCATATTTCCCTTTCAGTACCTGCATTGTATACCTTCCTGCACCAGAGACTAGAACATAGGGTGAAGGTTCAATGTAGGTAGGTACCAGCTCCACTTCCCTGTGTTTAGTGTGTTGTGTGGATGTCCTTGTCAACGGGGCCCTGATGTCAGTTTGTGGAGAGCAACCCTTTGTCTTAGCATCAGTCTGGGTTGTTTGTGAATTTCCATGGTACCCCCTTGGCCCAAAATTCAATTGAGTAACCCAGTTCCTCCACTAGAAGCTTTGCCTGGCTACAAGATAGGGTGATTTGAGACTCCATATCCTCATTGCTATCAGTCCTCATTAGGATCACCTGCATAGATTTCAAAAACTTTCCACTGTACTGTTTCCACACCACTCTCCAAAATGTCTCTCAGTTCCAGCCATTTCTCCCCACACTCAGTTCCTCCATCCCGTCTCCCTGCCACCTGATCGCTTCTGCTCCTGCCCCCAGCTCATCCATAAAATCTGTGCTCTTTTCTCTTTCCGGGGATTTCCACTCATCCCCTCTAGACTCCTATTTACCTAATTTCTCGGGGTCTATGGATTGTTGCTTGGTTATCATTTAATTGACAGATAATATCCACTTATAAGTGAATGCTTAGCATATTTATCTTTTGGGGTTTTGTTTACCTCAGTCATGATGAGTTTTTTCCTAGTTCCAACCATTTGTCTGAAAATTTCATTATGTCATTTTTATTAACAGTTGTGTAATGCTTCATTGTGTAAATGTACTACATTTTCTTCATCCATCCTTCCAGTTGAGGGACATCTAGGTTATTTTTAGTTTCTGGCTATTATGAACAAAGCTACTATGAATATAGTTGCACTTGGTGCTATGAACTTTCCTCTTAGTACTATTTTCATCGTGTCCCATAACTTTGGTTATGCTGTGTATTCATTTACATTGAATTCTAGAAAGTCTTTAATTTCTTACTTTTTTTCCTGTCTTGACCCATTTTTCATTCAGTAGAGAGTTGTTTAGTTTCCATGAGTTTATAAGTTTTCTGTTGCTGTTGATATCCAGCTTTAATTCTTGATGGTCTGATAGCATTATTTCAGTTTTCTTTTATCTGTTCAGACTTGCTTTGTGTCTGAGTATGTGGTTAATTTTGGAGAAAGTTCTATGATGTTCAGAGAAGAATGTATATTCTTTAGCTTTGGGGTGAATTGTCCTATTTGGTCCATTTGGTTTATAATGCCTATTAGTTCCAGGATATGTCTCTTTTGCTTTTGTCTGGATGAGTTGCCTTTTAGTGAGAGTGAAGTCTCCCATGATCAGTATATGAGGGTCAATACATGATATTTAAGGTATAATAATGTTTCTTTTACAGACTTGGGTGTCCATGTTTAGGGCATAGATGTTAAGAACTGAAATATTATCTTGGATTTTTTTTATGAGTGTGGAGTATCTTTCCTTACCTCTCTTGATTGTTTTCAGTTTGAAGTCTATTTTGCAGATTGCTTCTTAAGTCCTTTTGTGTGGAACATCTTTTTCCAACCATTTACCCTGAGGTAATGTCTATTCTCAATGTTGAGTTGTGGTTTTTGGATGTAGCATCCATTAAACAGTTTGTGTCTTTTTATTGAGGAATTGAACCATTGACATTGAGAGATATAAATGACCAATATTTGTTGATTCCTGTTATTACATTTTTGGTTGTTGTTGCTGGTGGTGTGTGTATGTGTATGTGTGTGTGTGTTTCCCTTATTTTGGTTTTGCTGGTGTGAGATTAAGTATTCCATGTGTTTTATTAGGTGTAGTTAATTTTAAGTTGGAGTTTTCATTCTGGCACTTATGGGGTGCTAGATTTGTAGATAGATATTATTTAAATTTGACTTTATCATGGAATATCTTATTTTCTCCATTTATGGAAATTGAAAATTTTGCTGGATATGGTAGTCTTGGCTGGCATTTGTGGTCTCTTAGAATCTTCAGCACTTATGTCCAGTTTTTTCCAGCTTTTAGAGTCTCCATTGATAAGCCTGGTGTAATTCTAATAGGTATGCCTTTATATGTTATTTAGCCTTTTTCCCTTTCAGCTTTTATTATTCTTGCTTTACTCTGTATGTTTAGAATTTTGATTAACATATAGAAAGAGGACTTTCTTTTCTGGTCCAATATACTTGGTGTTCTGTATGTTTCTTATACCTTTATATGCATCTCCATCTTCAGACTAGGAAAATTTTCTTCTGTGATTTTCTTTGAAGATTTTTCTAGGCCTTGAGCTGGGTTTCTTCATCTTTCTCTATTCATATTATTCTTAGATTTGCTTTTTTTAATGATGTCCCAGATTCCTGGATAGTTGCATCAGGAGATTTTGGGAGTTAGCATTTTCTTTGGCTGATATATCCATTTCTTCTATCTTGTCTTCAATGCCTAAGATTCTCTCTTCTATTTCTTGTATTCTGTTACTGAAACTCACTGCCGTAGTTCCTGTTCAAATTCATAAATGTTTATTTCCAGAATTCCCTCAGTTTAGGTTTTCTTTATTTCTATTTTCAGGTCTTTAAACGATTTACTTGTTTCTTTCAACTGTTTGTGTTTTCTTGAAGAGATTTATTCATTTCTTCCAATTTTGTGTGTGTGTTTTCCTGGATTTCTTTAAGAGATTTGCCTGTTTCCTCTTTAAGGACCCTACCATCTTCATATAGTTGATTTATGGTCTTTTCCTTTTGCTTCAGCTATGTTGGAATATTCAGTACCTGTTGTGGTAGGATAGCGGGCCTCCAGTGGAGACACATTGCCCTGGATGTTATAGATTGTGTTTTCATGCTGGTGTCTAGACACCTGGGTTTGGGATAATTACAGGTCTAGGTGCTGATTTCTGGTTTTGTCTTTGTTGAATAGGTATTTGGTTCTTTGGTTTCCATTTCCTCTCTGGATTTTCAGAGTGTATTGACTGTGTGTTGCCTGTTTTCCTGGCCTGTTCAGCTAGAGTGTTCACAGAAATTTCCTGCTGGTGTTGGAGGCTGGGATACTAGGATGAACTGGGGGAAGGAAAGCTGGAGGAGAAGGTCTTTGTGATCCATTGGTCAGAGAGGAAAGGAAGACCACAGTATGTTTCCTGCCATAGATCTGGGCAGGATTGCATCTCAGGAGCAGTAGGAGAGACCTGGGTCTGCCTTCAGGCCTCTTGTCACTCTGGGAGGAAAGGCTTTTGTGTTAACAGGGGGTGCCTGCTGGAGGTAGAATCTAGGACAAAGCAACAAGTTGGGGGAGGGAGGCTAAGAAGGGATGGTCTGTGGGACCTGTAGGAAATATGGGTGGGAACAGTGAGGGAGGCTACAGCTGGTGTTCTGTTTCACCAGTAGGAACAATGCTGAGGGATGGGTCTGGGAGAATAGAGAGAGAAAAAGTCTGCAGGCAGCCTACCTGCTTCTCTGGCAGGCATGACCTGAGGTTTAGCAGGGGGTACCTGTTGTATTTGGGGGCTGGGACACAGTGACCTATGGGTGCAGGAGGCTAGGAGGAGATTGTCTTTGGGATGCACAAGAGATGTGGGCAGTGGAGAAGGAAGGCTGGTGTTCTGTTGCAATACCAGGGATGAGACTCTAAGCTCGGCTTTCAAATCTAATACATGGAGCTTCTAATGATTGACTCACAGGGCAGCTTTGATAATTAAATGACACTCCCCCCTCATAGGACTCCTCACCCAAGCATCTACTTGGCCTGCTTGGCTATAGCTGCCACACATTAGGTACCTCAAACATTGGTTGTTTAGATTACAGAAATCTATGACTTAAATCAAGTGTGAGACTGAGTCTGAGCTCATCATGTTGGCTTGGTGCTCTCCTTCTGAGTGATACAAGAGGATATCTCTGACACTGCTGGGTGGTGGATGATTCCTCCTGTGTTTTTACTTCATCTCCCCTTGCAGGCATCTTCCAATCCTCCCCACCCCCGGCTTTTTTTCCTTCATTTAGGATACAGATGACAAAGGAGTAAGCCTCACCCCATTCTAATATGAGTTTATTCTAATTAACTACATCTGTAAAGGCCCATTTCCAAATAAGGTTACATTCTGGGTTTCTAGAAGGTGGGGATTTCAACAGAAAAATGTTTACTGTGCAATACAATTAAGTTATGACATGATCCAAATGTTACATTTTTACTGAACTAAGTTTAAGGTTTTGTTGAACTAAGTTTATTAAAGAGAGTCTTGCCCTGTCCCACAATCTTTTAAGTATCATAATGTGTCTAAGTTCATAAAAGAAAACCACAACTTTATTTATTTATTCCTTGTCAATATCTTCCACTACTCAGAAAGCTCTACAGGGTAGGGACTGTATATACCTGCGACAGACTTTCTGTCTTAGAAATTGTTCTGTTCTCTGTGTTCAATGGCAATACCTGGAATAAAGTAGACACTCAAATTATTTGTGTGAAATAAAGCTTGGTAAACAGTCTGGCTGAAGATCAGTGCTCCAAAAATGATAGGTGCTTTGATTACTTTTAAAGTCTTGTTCTTTGTCCAAATTGGTAGTCACTAGCCATGTGTCAAAGACATTAAATTAAAATTTCAAAATGTCAGTTTGAGTAACATTTAATGGCTAGAGAACTGGGCAGATACACTATAAAATGTTTCAGCTCTTGTAGACAAATCTTATTGGCCCCTGCTGGACATGAGGAGGAGTCACAGCACTTAGTTGAGGACATTAGAGAAAGCTCATGTCTAACCTACCTTCCCTGACAGAATTCCACAGTCTGGGCCTGCATTCTGCTCTTTGATACCACTAAACAGGCCCTACTTTCTTTCGTTTTCACAATCCTAGAACATAGCTGAGAACACTCCTCTCTACAGTTATTAAAATAAAAATACAGCCTCACATTTTAAAGTGCTACAAAGGGATTGCCTTTAAAATGTCATTAGCATAATAGTAGATACTGCAATAGCTATTTTTCACTTTAATTCTTCTTTTTGCTACTTAGATAAATAAATGCTAGGTCTATTTCTTTATCTAAATATTCTGCTTTTCACAATTTAAGACTAGCTATGTGTGGTTTTTGAATAAGAATGGCCCCCACAGGCTCATATATTTGAATATATCAGGGAGTGACATTACCTGAGAAGCATTAGGAGTGTGACCCTGTGGGAATAGGTGTGGCCTTGTTGGAGGAAGATTGTGACTGGGGTGGGGGTGGGCTTAGGGGTTTCAAAAGCTCAAGCCAGGCCTAGCTCTGCCTGCTGCCTGTGGATCCAGATGTAAAACTTCAACTCCTTCTCTAGCACCATGTCTGCCTGCATGCTTCCATGCCTCCTGCCATGATAACAATGCACTAAACCTCTGAGCTGTAAGCCAGCTCTGACTAAATGCTTCCTTATCAGAATTAATGACATCATGTGTCTCTTCAAAGTAGTAGAACACTGACTGAGACACCCCATGAGAAGTAAAATTTTCTAGGAAAGAACTGAATGGTTTCTTTTTTCAAGTGAGGCTACCAAGGAAGTAACAGGGGTGTGTGTGTGTGTTCTAGTGGTACTCTGTCACTTGTCACTTTCTGCATCCCAGAAAGTACCTGAATTTTCATCCTCAATTTCAGCCCCTATCTTTGGTGTACCAGGTGAACTTCATGTTGAGAGAGTAACCAAATGCTTGTGGATGTCTCTTTTGGTAGATGGTGCAAACCGTGACTATGAATAAAAACTCCTATGGCTTTATATAAAAATGTGTTGCTTCAGAAAAGAGAACACAATCAAAAGTGCACTACCAGACCCTGAACCATATTTCTAATTATGGGCTCATTAATACAATCTGCTAAGTAAAAGGGCATGCAGGGCATAATTAACTCATGATGCAATTAGGAAGGAGTAGAAAGCTTATTGTTTACATAAATGCCAGGATGTAGCTAACAACAAAATATAAGATATTTATGGAAGTGGTATGGTTTATTTTGATTGACATATTGACTGGATTCAGATATGCTTAGGACTTTAGTGAGGCAAATCTTTGGGAGTGTCTAATGAACTGAGCTAGTGAGGAGTAGACAGCACCTTCCTATGGTAAGAGTTTGGGGTTCAATAAAAGAGATAAAGTGACATTAGAATCGGAATTCATCTCTCTCTGATTCCTGATTTTCCCAGATGTAAGAAACTTTGTACAGCTACCAGGAGCCACTCCACGTCATACCTTCAATGTTGTTGTAGACTATACCCTCAAACCAGGACCTTTGTCCTTTGCTTATGTGTAGGCATCTGGCCACAGCAACAAGGACTGTAACTCATAACTCATACAGCAGTAAACTCAGACTGTCACCATTTAGAAAGAAGAACATCAAAGCCCTAGAGTCCATTGCAGACAAATTCTCTATTACTGTCACCTTATCCCTTGTTTGAATCAGAGGCTCAGTGACTTTTTGATGAGAATAGATAGTTCTAGAGTATTTATTCCTAGACTAACACCCATACCTTCAATCTCATCACCATCCCTTTTAGCTAGAGAGATTACAATGTCTTGCCTTAGATGATTTTGGGCCATTTGCTATAGACTACTGAAAATGGAGAGGTGGAATCTCAGCTGATCTGTAAATGAGTTCTTATTGCCTGATTTGGGTTAGAGAGAAGATTGCTTCAAAGGGGTAAGGGAAGAGTAGAAAATTCAGTGTGTACAAAACACAAAGCTTCCTACTAGGTCTACTGAACCCCCTTTCAAAAGAAATAGAAGTTAACATTTGAGGACTGTAGCAAGACAAAGAGAGAATATTTATCAGGTATAATTTGTGAAATAGACACTAAATATTTTATTAGCATTTGAAACACAGGAAGCAGGAAAAGCACATACATTCCCAGGGTTTTGAGATGCCTCTGTTTGTCAATCTGTCTTGATATTTTAGCTCATTGCTCATTAAAGCTATTACCTTAATTTATTTAATCAAAATATTGACTCTATTCTCACACTGCAAATAACTCATGACATGACTTGGAGCTTAATATTTTTTTACCCACCAGAAGGAAAACAAAATAATTCTCATCCTTTCACCTGTGGTATTTTACTTTAGCTTGCCAGGTTTATATTTTGTTTTGTTTTTAGGAGAAAAAGCTTTATGTTCTTTTTGGGGGGGGGACTATACACTTGCCATTAGCTTAACTGTATCACAGACTCTCAAAATTAGAAAGAGCCATTCAGTTATTCTATAATGCCATGGATATTAAACAAAGAATTTGCACATATTATTAAGGCCATGTAGGCTTTAGCTCTACTGGTATTTAACACAAAGAAGTAGTATGTATTCAACATGTACAACTTTATCTTTATGAGGGGGGGTGTGTTTGTGTGTGTGTGTGTGTGTGTGTGTGTGTGTGTGTGTAAAACATCAATATAGCTCTAGATCTCTGTTTGATTTAAACTACATTGACTTTGGTTGAAATATTTAAGGTATAGGAATATCATTTCATTGAAAGCTTCAGAGTCTACATGTTACTTTATGGAATCCAAAAATGGAGGAAAATCACAACAAAAAATCCCTTTAAAACTTTAATGACTAAGAGATCCTACATGATGAGCAGCCATTAGTTTGGGATGCAATGAGGATTCTATGAATAATATATCAATTGACTGATTTTCAAAGCAGACTGTCTCTGTGTTTTACAATTAAGTGAATGAACCTTTATTAATACTTGTAGCTATACTAAAGTCTCTTTTAGAAAGTCAAATTATGATCAAGATTTATGGTTATTAATGCATACAAGTCTTAACATTTAAGTATATAATAATCAGTCATCCTGATCTCTCCTATTTGACATTCTTTCCATTGCATAAATTTATTGACCAGAGGAAAATTGACAAATTGATGTCCACAGGTACGTGATACTCCTTTGTGTATGTATGTGTGCATATGTATGTTTGCTTATGCATGCATAAATGTATGTATGTGTGCATGCTTTTGTGTGTGTACACAGGTGCACATGCCACTCTTCATGTGTGGTGGTCAGAAGACAATACCAAGTGGTAGTCCTTAAAAAATACCACCTACATTTTTTAAGTCTGGGTCTCTCTTTTTGTCATCTACTACTGCACATACTATGCTGACTGGCAAATCTCCAGGGATTCTCCTAGTTCTTCTTGGGGTCCCAGATACACATGATAGTGTGATTGGTTTATATGAGTTCTAGAGATTTGCACAGGCCTTTTATCCACTGAGTCATCTCCGCAACTGTCCTTTCTTTTTCTCTCCCTTCCCCCTTCTCTTTCTGCCCCTCCCCTCTCTGTTTCATCTGAAGAAATGAAGGTTGTTGCATTAAACTGTGCAGATTATCTTTGGGTGTGGATTTATATTGCTGAATTTTAAAATGCTACAAATTCAGAAACTTCAAACATCCTTTTTCTTCCCATCTTACAGTTCCTTATGTCAGAGACCTAGAAATCGTAGGGCTGAGTTATCTGCTCACTTATTCATAAAGCTGAAAGGCATTGGTCAAATAAGTCCTGGAGCTCAGAATTGTATGCCAAGATTATTTCTGCCTCATAAGGACTTACATATTTATGCAGTTGTATGATGGTATTTCCTGTTTCCTTCTTAGCTATTACCCTTACCCCCTTCTCTTAAAGGCCACTCTCAAGCCCTTCCACCACCATTGTTCCCTCCATCTGGGCAATGCAGAATACCCCTGCTCATCATTCTCGTTTTCCAGAATCCCTCCTCTGTGTCCATCCACAGAAAATATTCTGCTTTTTATAGAACTCATACTTATAGGGTCGACCCACCTCAAGTAACACCCTATCTTTAGGATAATTAATTACAATATCCAGTCTATGTCACAACCTAATCATTAACTGACATTTAGGCTAAAGATAATAGAGGATATCTTAGTTTTTTTGTACTAGCTTTGTTTTTTAGTTAACTTCTTTGACGGTTTCATACATATGTATAACATATTCTGGTCACATTCATCTCTTTCCCCCCTCCCACCCATACTAATCCTTTCCTCATCCCAGAAGGTCCCCATATTATTCACATGTGCTTTTGTGTTTTCTTTGTGACCCATGGAGTTTCTTCAAGTTCATCTCTGAGGGCATGGGTGCCTAGCTGTCTACTGGATCAACCCTTCCTCTCTCCCAGTAGTTACTTGGGAAGAACTGGGTTCCTTCATCCCCATTTCCCCCAAATGACCAAATGTTTACAGGTCCAGACTTGTGTAGATCCTATGCAAGCAATCGAAGCTGCTGTTGAACATTAGCAGTACAGGCTCATCAAGCTCAGAGACAGTGTTACGCAGCCATCCTTTCTATGTACAGACTCTTTCATTCTTTCTTCCCTTTCTCCTTGTTCCACCACTCCTGCCTTTTCTCTGCTCAATCTCAAGAAAGTCATGCTCTTAACACCAAGCCATGTAACAGCTCAACATCCCCTTGGGGAGTACTTCTAGTGATTAAAGTCATTAGCCTGAAATAGATCATCAACACATTTCCTAGTCAACAGGAGATCTGTGAATCCAGAGCCAGGTACTAAGAACCAAGGAAAGTATTTTGAACCATGGCAAGCACACCATTGCTTCAAAGTTGCATCTAGTACAGTGGCTTTTTCCATACTTAACTAAATCCCTATGATCATCACATCTCCTCAGTCTTCTGTTCCACCTCTTTGTTCTGTATCTTTATGATCACTCTCCAAGATGAAACACCTTTTGGGCTTTTACCTAACATATTTAATTTGTATTGGAGGTCTTGAGAGGCATCATCAACTTGTTAAGTTTTTCATCGCAAAAGTAAATATTGCATTATTAAATAAGCACATTAATTATGTAACTAGCCCTAAATTCAGAATTTTTTTAAAGGATGTTTTTAAATTGTCAAAGGAAACAGCATCCTTGCTCATACCCTAATTAAGCTTAGTTTCTTCTGCTCCAACATTTTCTGTGAGGCTCTGTCCCCTCCTGTGACCCTTGTATTGTTCAGTCCAGTACTGAAGAACTCTGTTTCACACATGGGCCACACTTTCTCCTCCTGACCCAGCTCCTACTATTGCTGTTAGCAACAACCTTAATCGTGGTGACAATTTCTTCAGAGTCACTTCGTCTCCACTTCTGTGAGACAGCAGCTTGATGATCTGCTTCACAGCTCTTGCAGTTCTATAGTCCTGTCTCCAAGTTGGAAGCTTAAAAGTGTCACAGTTTCATCTTTTTGACTAAATTCATTAATTGCTTACCACATACACTGTCTAAAGCACCACAGTTTTGTTTGTACAACTTTGAGAACAAACAAACTAATAGAATACGAAATCTCTGAACTTTTAAAACCTCGGCACCCATTGTTGTCTTTTAAGCATTATGAGAAGAAAAAAGGATGGACAGAAGTTCAAAGAATAATTCTGTGTGCTTTTATGTGGGATTCGATGTCTTAGCATTCTATTATTCTACAACATATTACAATTTTCTTATTTTAAGTTTACAACTTTGCCTCATTGTATGCTAACACAAAATAAAAATGACAAGAATGCTAAAATGAGCAAGCATTTATGAGTATTCATAGTGTGATATATATTACTCTGAGCACATTATATGTATTACATTATTTTAATCTTCACAAGTATTTCATAGGTTGTGATTTTTCTATTTCTTTTCCCCCTTGCATGTATAGGAATTTTCCACCCACAGTAATTATAGGACACATGTGCCCTGAGAAGAATTGTCTTAACATCTTCCATCTAGAACCACTGCTTATTTATTTACCTTTTCCTAATCCTTTTAGAGATCTCTTTTTGAAATGAAATGATTCTATGCTTGCCTTTCTTTTACCTTTCTAGCTAGCAGAAAGAACTCTTCTCCTAATCCCATTCCTGGTCCTGTCTTTCTACCTCTAATATCTTTAGGCTATTCCTTTCCTCATTAATGGACTTCTGTCCCTATAACAATGGCTACAATGGCTCTTTCTTTTCTGTGCAAAAATAATCATTAAAAAACAAACAAACAAAACATGGTTCAGGGGTTAGGAGCACTGGCTGTTCTTGCTGAGGACCCAGGTTCAATTCTCAGCACCCATATAGCAGCTCACACCTGTCTGTAACTCCAGTTCCACAGGACTCAACACCCACTGCAAAACACCAATGCACATAAAATAAAAAAAAATAAAAAGCCAGAAAGAAAAGTGTCCCTTACTCCAATGTGTGAGAGCCCCATCTTCCAGTTTTCCCCACAGCCTTTTAAACTTCCAGAAAGAATGAGGGTACTGTGACTCTGTTAGGTTCCAGAAATGAGGGAGGAGGCTACTATGGTATTGTGGTACAGATGTGGTCCTATGCAGCTTTACTTGCAGCAAACAAGTGTTCAATCTGACTGACAGGTGGAATTTTATGGCCTCTGCTTTCTGAGACAACCATCAAAACAGTTCAGCACATAGCTGGTTTTTGTTGTCAGGAGTTTTAGTCTTTGAAGTCTGCAGTCACATGCAGATTTTATTTTTTTCCTGGTAGTTTATCATCAATCTAATGATAATAAATCAGCATCCTGTTGTCTGATTTCTGTCTCTATCATTTTCTACTATGATACTGGAATTCCTAAAGAAAAAGGAAGGCCAATGAACATCTGATAAGATTTATTGTTTTTATTTGTCTTATCACTTAAATGTATGGCGAGTAGACATCCCAGTTTTTTAGTTTTAATAAGACAATTCTGAAGTGTGAAGGATCGAAAGTTTAACTCATTACTCCCCAGCTCTGAAGTCCCTTTGTCAGATTATATTTACATGTTAAGCACAGAAGGTTTCTTTTCAAACATGCCTTCCACTGTTACATACCCTGTTTTAGCAACTGGCATTCTTATTCTTTGTGGATTGATTAATTAAAGATGAAAATCAAATAACAAAATTTGAACACTTGAGTATAGGAACTCTTGATGAATTAAGAGCCAGGTTTAGTAGGATAACACTTGTGGTACCTTTTGTTTTGTAAGCAAGATATTCTGTGACTCTTGACGTCTTTGGAAACCCTGAACTGTATCATTGAAGGGAAGAGAATAAAGAGAAAATAGTCCCTTAGAATTCTCTAGGAATTTCCAGGGTGCCTGTGAACACCCAGTCATTATTTTGCTGCTTTCCTAAGCTGAAGCTACATTTATGTGTATGCCAGGTTTGTTTTCTAATCACATGTAAAGCTTTCAACTGGTAAACTCCTTGGAATACTTATAATTCAAATAGGCTCATGTCACCATGGTGACAAAGATGAGTTCATTGGATCCCTACCCCATGGATCCCAGATTCTCTATGGGCAATATGAGAGATATTTTTAATTTTGGCCATTTATATATGATGCAAACAATAATGCTATATCATCAATCTTTGAGGAGATATTACCAGTCCTGCAGGCTCTGGTATTGGCTGGTGAGTAACTAGCAAGGGCAGTGCTGTCTACAAACTGAAAATTGAAATGATAGGATATATTTTGCATGCAGCCTTGAGTGGCATACTTAACTTAGATGGCACAATCAGAGTGGAGTATTTAAACTCCAAATCTTGGGCAGGACATAAGGGAATTAAGGTGCAAGAGGTTTCTCTAGCTTCACAGAAGAGAGAAGTTTTCTGGGCATGGTGGCCCGCACTTGTAATCTCAGCCATCAGGAGGTTGAGACAGGCGTATCCTGAAATTTAAGCCAGTCTGGGTAACATAACAGGATCTTGTCTCAAAAACAAACACATGAAAATAGAAAAGAAAGAAATGTGACAGTGCTATCCTGGCTTCATTGACTGTTAAGGAGAAGTAACAAAACTCTCAAGGCCTTGCTGTTTCTCCTTGCTGGGTAACTGTTCAAATTCCTTACCTCCCTTAATGTTTTCTTGGGCACAAGCCTTAAAACCAAAAGTGTCCCTCCAATTCCCCATCTCCAGTGATTGTAGAACCTGGCTAAAGCACATAGGCAACAACTGTGCTGAGTATTCATGCTAAGGTTATTTCCACAGAAGTCCTGATTTCCCTTGGTCCCTACATTGAGACATGAGGTAGCTCACGGATGCTCCTATTGTACACAATGGACCATTCATTGTCTCACTTTCTTTTCTTCATCTTCCCTAAATCCACTAACCTTGACTTTAGGTCTGCTTTTGTTACTAGAATCCATCACCGAATGCTGGATCTTCTCATCAGCCCAAATTGTCTTCATCAGAGTTGGACTCTTAATCACAAATTATCCCATTAGTCAAGACAGCATCCTTCCATTTCAACCTTTCTCATCACATGAAAGTTTGGAACTTCAGCTGCTCTCCTTGAACCATCCATTACTCTGGGGCACTCAAAGAGGGAAATTGCAAAGCAGAACTTATCTCCCCTGTAATCTCCCCGTTTTACCCTAGTATTTTCAGGAGAAAGCAAAACCACAGATGTTGGTGGCATAGTCGGTGTATGATCTTTGGATTCAACTGGTGAGAGTCTCCCTGTTACCAGAAACTCTTCGTTTTATATCCCTGTCTCATGACCATTTCTTCCTTAAAAACCATTTCCCAAATCTGTGCCTTAATTCTCACCTTTCTACCTTTTCATCTAACCTACCCTTCACCCACCACTTCTCTGCTCATCTCCCCTATTTACTAGGTCTTTAGTATTCCTAAAGCACTCCCTATGTAGGTGGCCTTTAGTATTTGTACTTACATATGTGTAAAGCACCCATTAAAAAAAGGAAAGAAAAATCAAACACACAGCAGAATATCACTGGCCCTCCCTTTTCTCCCCGCCTACAGTTGTCCTCTGCCCAGTCCAAGGATTTCTCGCTCTGACCCCAAATTTTGACTTGTCCTCCAGCAAGATACTGACATTTTTAGGGCTAACCCTGAAGGAATCATTTTCATCTTGTCTCACTCTTTTCTGCATTTGAAGAGCATTGGTCTCTCTTTGTTCTTTAACCAGACATCCTACCTACCCACCCCTACCCTGATTTAAGCAGACACCCCACCCAGCCGCCCCTACTGAGCACCAGGCTCTCTGCTTAGTTTGTCAGTTCTTGGTCCTTTGAAGTTCCTGAGGTTTTGCACACCTCTGAAAAGACAGTGATCTGGGCTTTGTTCTCAGTCCTTTCTATTCTTATTCCATATCCCAGGGTGCTCAAGTGTGGCCATGCATTAAAAGTAACCACAAAGCCTGGGAGAATGTAGCTGTCTTCTCCCTATGCTTGATCATCTGAGTCTGGATTACTAGGGGGAGAGGTCATACACTTCTTTTCATAAAGTCTGCTAGTAGCTGTGATGTGCAGCCTAGACAACCATTTGCCATTATTTGCAGCACTTCAAATGAAACTCTGAGCTTAGCATATACTAGACAAGCCCTTTACCTCTAAACTGGTTCTTAATCATGCCTGTGCCTTTGCAGCCAATGCCATGGCTGCCAACCTATTATCTCCATCATCCAAACCCCAAGCTTTCATTCTTGCATTCTCTTTCTTTCTCATGTATGTATGTATGTATGTATGTATGTATGTATGTATGTATGAGCTCTATTGTACCTCCTTTCTTCCTTAATGAATGATGTCACACTTCTCCAATGTGGTAATGCTTTCAACTTATTTCTCACTTTTATCTCCCATAAGAAATTAAAGTTCAAGTCATGGCAGTTTCACCTGTAGTGTTCTTCAACAGTTTACTGTTGCCCATATGCTCATGTACAGCTTCAAGCTAAGCCACCAACTTTCTCTTACAAGATATTACATGTGTCTTCTGTTAGAACCCTCTTGGCTTTGCTTACTTCTATTCATTTATTTCTCACACATTACAGCTGTGTTACATGACATAGATGTCTCCTCAGGACTAGGCCACTGCCTGTTCCATTCCTCCCTTGCTTCAGACAATCCCAAGTTTGGGTAATAATTATGTGGCTTTTCAACATTTCTTCCTCTTTTTACTTAGACTACCTGCTTTTCTTTTCTTTCTTTCTTTCTTTCTTTCTTTCTTTCTTTCTTTCTTTCTTTCTTTCTTTCTCTTTTTTTTTTAATTTTTGGTTTTTTGAGACAGGGTTTCTCTGTATAGCTTTGGAGCCTATCCTGGCACTCGCTCTGGAGACCAGGCTGGCCTCAAACTCATAGAGATCCGCCTGCCTCTCGAGTGCTAGGATTAAAGGAGTGCACCACCAACGCCCGGCCTACTTGCTTTTCTTTAGCTCAATTTTCTGCTTTCCATTACAGGTCAAATGCTATTTTCTAGAAATAATCTTTACATAAGTCTGTATCACAGACTCCTAAGCGCTTCCTGTATGTTCCCTCTCACAAAAGTCCATTTTCATTTCTTATTTATTTATTCATTTATTTTAAGCTAGCGACAAAAAATTAGCTTTTGATACATATGTAACTTGTTTGGCCCTCTTCCCCACTGTCCTTACCATGCTCTTTGCCCCACCTAGTGGTTCCAGTTTACCACCCAGATTTGTCTCATACATGCACGCACACACACAAATGCACACACACTTCTATATCCATATATGTGTATATCTATTTCACTTTTTTTGTTTGTTTTTCGAGACAGGGTTTCTCTGTGTAGCTATGGAGCCTATCCTGGCACTCGCTCTGGAGACCAGGCTGGCCTCAAACTCACAGAGATCCACCTGCCTCTGCCTCCCAAGTGCTGGAATTAAAGGTGTGTACCACCAACCCCCGGCTTCTATTCCAATTTTGAGATAAAACATTCATTTGTCTTTCTGGGTCTGGCTCATTTAATTTAATTTTCTCTACTTTCATCCACTTTTCTGTACATGCCATGATTTCAATTTTCTTTAGGGCTGAAATGAAGTTCATCTATCTATCTATCTATCTATCTATCTATCTATCTATCTACTTTCTATTTTATACATGAATGTATATCCTTTTTGATATTCATTCTTCTGTTGATGGATCCTTATGTTTGAATATTCACATATCTTTCTGGTATATTAGAGTCCTTTGGGTATATATATCCATATATCCATATCTTTTGGCTATATATGATGTATGTGTTCTTATAGCATATTAAAGCATGCCATATACATGCTTCTTGACTATCTGATTTTATGTTAATTGAATACAGGATTTTTTACTTATTAATTGAATATTTTGCATCATATAACAAAAGATTATTGAGATGATGAAATGAAACTTTCATAACTTAGCCAAAAATAAGCTCAGAAAGCAATGATTGAGAGATGCTTAGAGTGAAGTTGTCAGCAGGTTAGAAGCTTTAAGTAGAATGATTGACATAATAAAAATAAGCTTTTACATCTTAATAACCTCCCATTGCTGTGGTAGGCCTTAGGTCTTGAGGGAAGGTGTACACACACCCTTTTCTGCAATGAGTGTAGGTCTTGACATGCCCAAAATAAGAACCAAAGCTGAATCGTGATCACGATGAAAGTGAATTTATACCAAAAATACATTTAAAAATAGTGTCAGTATGCATGCTAACAATTCTCTGTGAAATTCTCGGTGTACTGATTGGATGTTAACTTTAGCATTACATCCATCTTTATACATTCATTTTCAGAGACTTGAAAAGACAAGGGACATTGGTTTATAACACTATTTGGGGTATTGCTAGGAGCTGGGCACTACAAAGAGACAGATATATGATAACTTGGAAATAGATTTTTTGAAAGTAGCATTGATACTCAAATTCAACATGAGTTGCCTATATGGGAAATTGGGAAATTAGATTTATCACATAGTTATAATTTCTAATGGAATGAGGAGTCATAGATTTGAGCATGTCAATACTTGGTTCAGATTCAAAATGGAAAATGCTGAAGCAGCAACATACCATGTTGAATTACTTTTTTATAAAACTTCAAAACTAGAAAGAATTGGTTTGCAGGTTTGTGTATAGAGTGAACTAAGAATTAAAATGGTGTAAAATGTTGTCTTCTTGAAATCACAAGATAAGGGAGAAACCATGTAATCATAATTTCAAAATTTAAAAGACATTGCTTTTAGAAATTGTGTTTGTAGGCATGTTTAGTGTATACAAGAAATCAAATGCCCTTGCTGATTGATATAGCATCTGGACAGATGGTACGTACTTATAGGAATATCCCTTTGTTGTTTAGACCCCTTCATGGATGTTTTGACCATTGATAACTCACTAATATAGTAAAAACTACCTATTTTATTTACCATAACATGTCCTTCCATTGTAAATTCTGTCAAGAGTGTAAGAAAGGTGGCATAAAGAATGGTATTCTTGTTAACATCACATTCCAAAGAAGTTCTAAGCAAAATAAAAGTTCAGATTGCCCTAGGTCACTGAGATTGAAATTTGAAACTCTGCAGCTATAGAGCTATTCTCCCAGTGCAAGGCAAAAAAAAAAAAAAAAAAAGACTGGCTACATCCAAGCAAGCATGGACAAACTTTGTTACTCACCTAATGTTGAGTATGCCAACTAAGTTTATATCCACTGAATATCTTGAACTATGGAAGGGTCAGTTGATTAATAACCATGTTTCCTCAGATGATTTTCAGCCATGAATGTATCTTGGTGAATTTAAGTTAGCTGCCCAGGATTCATTTACACAGAGTTCATCAAAATGTCATGGGTATGCACTGAATGTCCAAGCAACCTGAAAGTTTATGGGTCTAGTTCAGGATTTTTAAATCTGCCCAGAGAGTTATACTGTACTAGGACTACTTTATTTGATGATATATTCTAGGAAACTTCCTAGTTGATTAGCTTGTCTAGTCAACTGCTGATCTAGTCTGTATACCAATAGAAATGACGATCAGATACCAAAAAGCCACATTTGGAATAGCATCATCTCAGTTTCACCTAAGTCCCTTCCAAGTGACAAAAAACAATGAGTACCTTTTAAATATTTACCCATTAGAAGGAAATCATGAAATTTTGTGGTTTTAATTTAAAATTATACACTATCATCTTTAGATAAGCAAAAGTTATAGTACTACTTCCATTTGAAGAAGGTGAAAGTGGAATGACTAGAGAGATGGTTCAGTGTTTAAGAACACATATTCTGCCGGGCAGTGGTGGCTCATGTCTTTAATCCCAGCACTCGGGAGGGAGGCAGAGTCAGGCGGATCTCTTTGAGTTCAGACCAGCCTGGTCTACAAGAGCTAGTTCCAGGACAGCCTCCAAAGCCACAGCAGAGAAACCCTGTCTCGAAAAAAACAAACAAAAAAACAAACAAACAAACAAAAAAGAACACGCATTCCTCTTGCAGAGAACCAGAGTAGAGTTCCCAGCACCCAGTTTAAGCAACTCACCACTACCTATAACTCCATCTTCAGGGGGTCTAAATGCCTTTGCAGGCACTTGCACCCAAAAGCACATGCTGCCTGGCCATGATTATATATACAAGTAAGTATTTTTTTAAAAAAGAAAAATGAAATTGCATATGTCTTTGCAGGGCATAAAACTGTTGTTACTGTGCTGTGCAGTGTAAGGTATGATTGAGCAATAACAGAAGCAATGCTGAGCACACCCTGCAATGCTGTAACCTATTTTTAAGTTCTTTCCCCATGCTTGTAAGAACTCTTTTAATTTGGGTTTATTTAAAAAAAAAAAACAAGACAAAACAAAAATTCCAAGTCCTATCATAACACAAAGAACAAGTACTATAATTGGTATAAAATACAGTTCTAGTTTGTCTCTGAAAATAAGTTGCTTACCCTAGCATAATTCATCCTCTTCCTAAATCTACATATTTGCATTGTAAAATGGCCTGTTTCTATGGGGCTAATCTAAGTGCAAGGTGTTCTTTGGACTCAATATGTTCTCCATGCTCAGGTCATTACCATCAGGTCAGAATGTAACAAATAGTCCCAAACTTACTTGAATTATAGAATTGCCTGGGAAGAAATTTGTCCTGTACAAAGGTGCTACAAACATGAATGGAAACTTTTTTCCCTTTTAATAATGTATTCTAATTCAAATGATTCTATCTTTAATTAAACCAAAGATTATGGTAATAATTATGTAGCATTAAGGACATAATTTAATGGTTATCTGAATATAATCTAATTTTGATGGACAGATGTATAATCAGTTAATCATCCAGATTTCTTCATTTCTCACCTTCCTTTGTTTCTTTTGCATCAGTTAAACTCTAAAATCGCTCCATTCATGTTAATTAGGAGGAGTTTATTGACAGTGAGTCCTGCAAAAACCTGAAAGTTTGCTGAGTTGCTATCTTTGTGTTGATGCCCAATCAGTCCAGAGGAACAAGACACTCTTCACTAGAATTTCAGGGTGTCACATTATTCTGCACGTCCATCATTTTCTCTTGTCACTCCTTATTTTCTAGTGGGCCCTAGGCTGTTACATTTAAATCCTTGTTACCCAGGTGATGGAAATGTTTGGGAAGAATTAGGAGGTGTTGCCTTGTTGGTGGAGTTGTGTCACTGGGGTTGGCTTTGACATTTCAATAGTCTATTCCATTCTCACTCAGCACTCGCTTTGTGAATGTTGTCTGTGTGTAAGCTCTCAGATACTGCCCCAATGCCATCCCCACCTGCCTGCTGCCATTCTCCCCACCATGATGGTCATGGATTCCAATGCTATAAACAAGCCCCCAATAAGCATTTTCTTCTAAGTCACATTGGTAGCAGCATCCCTTTACAACAATAGAAAAATAAGACACTCTCCTAATCTTGATATTGACATATATGAGTATGGCTGACTGTGGGTCACCAAAATTGTGGAATGTAAAGGAGAGATGATTGTAATGCCTAAATCCATTTGTATTTAATTCAATCCTCCTCCAATGGATGACCCCATCTCAGGCCATATTTTGCCATCCTGTTTCTCAAACCATATATTCAAGTCCCATCAGACTGTCTGTCTTAGTTAGGTTTTCTATTTCTGTGAAGAGACACCATGGCCATGGCAACTCTTATAAAGGAAACATTTCATGGGGATGAACCCTTACAGTTCCAGAGGCTCAGTCCATTATCATCATAGTGTGGAGCATGATGGCATGCAAGCAGACATGGGACTGGAGAAGTAGCTGTGAGTCCTCCATCTTGCAGGCAACAGGAAATGGACTATGACACTGAGCCAAGCTTAAGCAAAAGATACCTCAAAACCCACCTCCACAGTGACGCACTTTCTCCAATAAGACCACGTCTACTCCAACAAGGCCACACTTTCCAATAGTACCACACCCTTTGGGGGCCATTTCTTTCAAGCCACCACACAGCCCTACTGGCTCTCTTTCAAAAGCCAGAAAGCAGAGATTTCTTGCTTCCTCCATTGCTCTGAGTTTGTCTTTCCCATCGGCATTGTTGTTTCTTGTCCCAAGTTGTCTCCCAGATGCTGCCTAGTCTCTAGTGTCAGCAGGGTGGAGCTGCTCATGGCAGGCTACTGCTTTGCACCAATTTTCCAAAATTCCAGTTTTCCTCAAAACAGAGATGACAAGCCTTTGAACAGCCTATTACCTGTGGGTTGATGCTACAGTTCTGACTTAGCTCATTCTGTACCCAAACTGGTCAAGCCACAGGCTTTTGCTCTTCTTTCAGTCATTCAGTCACAGTGCTATTTCAGGCACTTTGTGCTTCCTGTCACTTCAGCCAGATTCTGAATGCCCCTGATAATACCTGTATTATTGCTCAATCCACTAGGTTCATCTCCCTAGTCACTATTGTAGGCCCTGGGATAAGGAACAAGATAGCCAATGTTTGTTGAGTGAATGAATGATAACCCTCATCTTCCTCTTGCATAACAGCAAGATCGATAAAATCCCAAGTTTTCAATTTTCAAGCTTGTCCATATTTATATATAAATATAGTAATCCAACCTGTTTGTTGGGATATATAAAAACATTGTGAGCACACATATTTTCAAATATTGCTCAAAACTTTGTTTTAATCTAAGGGAAAAATCCAATGTCAATCAAGGAATCAGAATGCATATTGAATTAATTATTTCTGGGTCATGAATGAACTTTACTGTGCTGTTGCCCTCAGAACATTAAATATAGTTGATACTAAACCAAAGATCCTTCATGATCCTTGAATTTCTACAGAAGCATTCAGGCTTATGGGAAGAAGTTTTAATGAGACATTGTGCTTTTCAGGAGAGAAGAAATCATAGTTTCTGACCTCAGGGGCATTGATAAAATAATGGAACAAAAGCTCTAGGGAAATTAGTTTTTAGGAAGTAGAATCCAGTGGCTCATTGCACATTCTAAATAGCATCAGAGTGAGAATGACAGCCTGGCTGATTGGGTTTAGTGATGCGAATAGATTTGGTTGTTGTATTATCTGAATTCAATAGAAAACCCCCAGATATGATTGAGGTTTACAGGGGTATAAAGATTACTGGGGCAAAATACAGTCTAGAACTTCTTTTAAGTTAGAATGGCAGGTAGGTCAAAGGGAGTCAAGATAATTTCACAATAGCAATTTTAATTAATAAAACTTAATAATCTTTAGTTTTTGGTGCCTGTCCTGATTTATGACAACTGCAGACATTTATGAAACAGTTAATTTGTAACACTCTTTGCATATGCCCAGGAAGATACACAGCTAGGAGCTGACAGTGAAGCTGCCCACATTAAGTTCGAGAGAGATACATGTAGTGAGACACGTGAATGTAGAGTGCTCAGAGTGCTAGAAGGGAAAAGAAAAGGGCACTACCAGAGAGAAGAGCATGAGCTCTGGATGTAAAACCAGTGTTGTCTGAGCCTCCCTACCCCAGACCACCACCACCAAACACACTCATAGGTGGAAGTCTAACCACAGTGTGATGGAGTCTTCAGGAAGTGATTCAGTGATAGAAGAAGGAGGCTCATTAAGGATAGTACTGTCTTTGTAAAAAACAAAACAAAACAAAACAAAACAAAAAAAACATAAGAGAAGTCCTATGGTGGTTTGAATGAGAAAGATGCCCATCGGCTGATATGTTTGATCACTTGGTACTCAGTTGGTTGAAATGTTTAGGGAGGATCAGGAGGTGTGGCCTTGTTGGAAGAGATGTATCCCTGGGAGTGGGCTTTGAGGTTTCAAAAGACTCCCCCTATTCCCAGTGCCGTTTCTCCTTCCTGCTTGTGGAATGAGATGTGAGCTCTCAGCTAGTATTCCAGCCAACATGCCTGCTGCTTGCATACCCTACCAGGATGGACACAGCACTCTGGAACTGTAGCCCAAAATAAACATTCCTTTCTGTAAGTTATCTTGGTCATGGTGCTTTATCACAGCAATAGTAAAGTAATTAAGACAGGCTCTCTCAGTACATGAAGCATCAGTGAAAGGCTGGCTTTCCATGAACCTAAAAGGGATCCTCTTCCAGATAAACCCTAAGGAACCTGGCAGTACTCTGATCTCCAGCTCCCACTCCACCCCCACAAACTGCAAGGAATAAATTCTCTTGTTTGACAGACACCAAGCTAACAGAATTTTGCCATGGCAGCCCGAGTGAACTAAGCCAATTAGAGTAATTGGAAAATCCATGTGACAGTTTAATAATATTTCTTGAAGTATTTGAAAAAGGAACATAAGGGCATTATACATAAGAATAGCCACACTAGAAGTCTAGCTTCTATTTCATCCTATTTTCTAAGTGATTATAAATTCTTCTGTTGAGATGTAGTCAAATCAAACACATGATAAATTTCTGGATTGGAATGCGTGATTATAACAAATAAATCAATAATAATGAATAAATAACAAATGATAAAGGATAGATTTTTACATGCATACTCTTCAACTTGCTGGTTTAAAATGGGTTACATTAAAAACAATTTGTTAGTCTCAGCTAATTATTGGTCCATTTCCTTAAAAAAAATTCCATTGGCTTACACAATCTTTATCACCTAATTATGTCTGAGACTCATCAGAGTACCTGGAAGTCACCCTGTACTGGCCTCTGTCTTGCCTTTGACCTCACCAGATGTTCAGCAGGCACCAGGAAGTTTGCACTTGCTATTAACAGCCTGTATTCTACTTGAACATTACCACACACCCTCACTCGAAGTGGAGAAAGGAGAATGTCTTCTCCCAAGGGATGGTAGCATCTGAGCTGCTTCTTGGCTTTCCAACTTTTAGGCATCTAGTGAAAAGAATTCTTCCTGTTCCTATCTACACCCTTCTGATCAGGAATGCATGTGCTAATTACAACCACCATCTTTTCAGCAACCCTGGACTTCATTGCTAAGTCTGGACATCTTTATATAAATTAAATTTTTAGCTATTAGGTTTCCTTTCCATTTTAACAAGAATGGGCTATCTCATGCTACATGAGCAACTCCAAAGCCACAGTTGTGACAAAGAAGAGAAGGGCCATTATGCACCTGTTCTCAAAGCTTTCTCCCAGAGTGACATATCGTTATGCACTTTCCTCCTCTCTCATTCTCTCTCTCTCTCTCTCTCTCTCTCTCTCTCTCTCTCTCTCTCTATCTCTCTCTGTCTCATGCGTGTGCACTATCCTTTTCCTCATTCTTTTTTCTTCCTTCTCTTTTCTGCTCTTCTCTTCCCTTCTTCCTTCCTCTCTCGCTAGTTGTGGTGATATCAATAAGACATACATGGTGTTTATATGTGCTTAAAATGAGAAAGATGAATATAATTTCCATTGCTCCTCATATTACATCAACTAAAGTCAGGTGATTGTGTCTGTCTTCTAGGGTGCAATGAAGTACAAACTTGCCTTAAAGGACAGTTGGAATGCTAAAGAGCCATGCCAATAATGATCACATGCCCTTCCTTCAAATTTTGCTTACATGACCTTCTCCTGGCGTCCTCCTCACATCTTCCCCATCTGATGTACCTCTATCTGGGTTGCCCTCAATCATGTAAATGCCTCCAGGTTTACTTATTGTACTGATAGCTCTTGGGCTTTGTTCATCTTGAGGATCACTGTTGTCACCATGAGTCATTGACAGTCCTTAGTCTCAGAGCAGGCAACACTCAAAACCAAAGCCAATTAAAATCTTGTGTATCTGATCTCAAATGTCACACACTATTACCCCTGCCTGATGACCAACCTTACAGCATAGCAGGAAGAAGCTACAATGGTGTAAATAACAGGGTAACTGGGGACTATACTTGGGCATGACTCCTAACCAAAAACCCTGGTGACTCTCGAGTAAAGTCATGGCTATAGATTAATGCCATGCAAAATACCTAGCATGGGGTAAGCAAAATTAAAAAAAAAAAAAAAAAAACTTTCCTGGGGAAAAGGGTTTGTTGTTTAGACTAGAGTGAGTCTTTTGCCTTGCAACTAAATGGCTCTCATATCAGTACTTTATTCAGTACCTAAAGAAATGCATGCACTCTTCCTCAGAACATTTGCCTCATTTATAATGTTATAAAAGTTATTTTTAAGTCGCATGAGTTTAGGTTGTTGTTGTACTTAAAACGGTGACAGACAATATACATGGCAAAAGCAAACAAGTAAATACTTTTGATGGGTTTTTCTGGTCCTTTCCCTATAGAAGCATGAGCTGGGTTAGCTAAGTGTGATTTTAAATAGGACACTGGGAGGAATCAAAAATAGTGGCAGAAACCCCACAGCAAGATCTGTCCTTGTCAGCACTCTCTGATTCTACAAGCCAGGATTCTTTCTAGACTAATCAAGAAATTGTTGAAAGGTATTAGGGGAACATGCAATTCTGGAACAGGAAGCCAATTCTTTGGAAGGTGGGGCTATACATGGCTACTGTAATAACAAAGAGAGGAATATGTACATGATTTGTTTTTTTCTACACCCACAATTTTATAGAGTAAAACTAGAGTTACCTCCATTCTTTTAAAAGCTGTTGTCATAGAAGGAAACCCCACTTATGGAGAGAAACAAGACAGTCTTCCCCACTCTTTCGGCCATTGAGTTTTATTTACTAACTGCTTAATCAGCTGTTTCTTATGCCAGCAATGTGTCTGGGATTAATTTAAGCAAATCATGTGGTGTGACCAATTCTAATTGTCTGTTAGAATCTCACGGAAATCTCTCCTCTTCCTTCCTTCTTTTGCTATTGTCTCTGTGTTTTGGTTGTCTGTGTCTAGCAATCATCTTAAACCTTTTACACTCTAAATTCCAACATGCTCAAGGTGTGCAGGGTATCTCTCCTCCCACCAGGCCCCTCTCACCACCCTTCATTAGCAGCTTACTTCATTCCCAAGAACAACACTGCCCTCCCCCTCCAAGCTTGCTCTGTTTACATGTCCCTGCTTTTCCTCTCCCTGCTTGGCATGCTGGTTTAATTAATTTGACCAAATGACTTTCCTGGCATCTGAGAAAAGAAAACCCAGGTTCAGTGAATAGTA
The DNA here is from genome assembly GCF_003668045.3 of Cricetulus griseus. Taxonomy (NCBI): domain Eukaryota; kingdom Metazoa; phylum Chordata; class Mammalia; order Rodentia; family Cricetidae; genus Cricetulus; species Cricetulus griseus. The sequence continues at coordinate 327,406,249 of NC_048595.1, forward strand.
ATATAATACTGTACTTTTTGTCATTTGTCTAAAATGTACAGAACTGTTGGTGAATGGATTGATTTTTAATGATTTAAATAATCAGGTATCTCTATAATGCACTGCAGCAGCCTGATAATAAGTAGAAGAGGGAGGTGCTGCGACACTGGATGGTACTAGATGAATAATCCCAGAAACACCAGCCAAGTAGCCAAGATAAGATGGAAGCCATTGCCAAGCTGTGTATTAGCATTTTTAAACAAAGACACCTAGCTGCTCTAATTTACAGATGGAATGTGAAGGAGCTCAAGATATTCTTGATGTGAGGGCTCAAAGAGTAACTGAAAGGTTTAGAAATCAAAACCTAAATCTGTGTATACTGCTGACATGAACAGGATGCCAGGCAAGCATCTCCCTGTAGGGCAAAATATTGGTCTTTTAAAAAATAATAAATAAACAAGAAGATATGAAAATGTCCCAGGGTGTGTAAGATCAGTAACATCATCACTAGTTTTGCTTGTGGCAGAAGAGAGAGAAGAGGCAGTATGGTGAAAGAGGAGGAGAACAAAGAAACAAAACACTGTGAACTCATCTTTGGGTTTATTAGCTGGCTGTGTAGCTTTGAGATACTGTTTCATTAGCCAGAGCTTGTTTTTCCTTGCTCTTAAAATATATAAAGCAGCAATGCTTTGGGGCAAGAGGAAACGATAGAGAGGCCAGTCATATATTGATTATATTGATCACAGTGCCTGGCATTTACCATCTACACAGCTCATGATAATTATTTCTCAATTTCATTGTCATCGTCCCCCACCCCTCATCCCTACCAGCATTGTTTCAAATCCACAGGACAGCACTAGTTTCCAAGTACGATGTGATGTATAAACTGAGATTTGGAATCCAATCTCATTTCACCCTTTTTCTATCTGGGCTTGAGGGCAACTTCTCTAGATTCTTTGAACTTATTTTCTCCCCAAGTGAGGAGTACTAATACTGGCCCTGCCAGCATCAAGGGAAATAACCTATGCAAGCCTTAGTATAGGAAGCTTCCCCCCCCAAAAAAAAAGTAGCTCTGAGGAACATGAGCTTGATTTCACTCTTCTCCCCTCGTTTCTAATGCATGATTGCCTGTTCCTAAATGCTAGTGGAAGGAAGCTAATTAGTTTTCATGCTAATTATTCATTGTGTGTCCTCAATTAATACAGTGTGTTCTTTTGGGAAACTTAGCTCAGCTTATATTAGTGAAGATGTACAGATCGGGAGCTCACACAGGCTGCTTTGAGACTCACATGGAGACAAGGACTTTCTCTAAGCACATGGCTCTAAAAATATTCCATCACTCTTACTTTGTGTGGGTGTGGGTGAAGTAGAGGGGGTGTAGTTACAATCTTATATAGGATTACTTTTCTTATACAAGACAGTGCTTTTCTTGCTTTTTTGTTCTCCCATCTTAGTTACTTGACCAGAGCAGTCATATTACTAATAGATGTCTCACAATGTCATCCTCCGTCCAAACAATGTGACAGCTGAGGACGAATTCTATCCCCACTGCTGGCAAAAGTAGCCAGTGGAAGTCTTAGCTCATCATATGAGCAGCATGGTGGTTTTTTTTTTTTTTTAAGATGATATCTCCTCTCTTTCCATTTCATATCACAAGAAATCTGATTCTCAGTGAAGAACATGCCCCCAAAATTGTACCAGTAGGACTGGAAACTTTTCCTGGAAGATATATCTGGAACAAATCAGCCTGGCTTTCCTAATAATGATTGTCTTTCTTATATTTTTCAAATATTGAGAAGAATTTGGCAGCAATGTAAATCATTGTACGAACTTGATTTGGGGAGTGGAGGAGAGCATGAAATATAAGACAAAACTGGGTTTGTGAGGTATTTCGCCTTTATTTAAGTATCAAGTCTTGAGGAATAGCATTCTTATTAAAATATGTACAATATTTACAAGGACTAAAAAATTGAGTACAAAAATAAACTATTGTATAAAACATTCTAAAATTATAAGAAGATAGAATGAACTTTTAATTGCCAACTATAGAATGAATTTGACCTCTGACAAAAGTAAATTACTCTTACATTTTATAATTATTGCATTTGTTTACAATAAAAGCATTCTGACTGTATCCCAGCCAATGATCATTTTCAAGTATCTTCAGTCCCATTTTATACCTGGATTCTAGAAGTCCCTGGAAAATAGGTGGAAGGTCTTATGTGTCCTCCTTGTGTTCAGCAATGAGCGCATAATCAGTTGCAGGAGTTTTAGACCTACAGACAATGCTAGGATGAATAACCATATGTTGTATAAATATTTGTATTTGAGAGACTGTTTTACAAATGAGTTTTTTTTTTAACATATGGTATGTGTGTGTTCTACGTCTACATTGTATGTCAAAAGTGCCATTCCCAATGTGTCCTCCCATGAACTGCACAGGCCTGCGCATCCCCAACCCCTAAACCTCAATGAATACTACATTTCTCCCCTCCCTACTATAATGATCCCCTATACCCCATTATAGTTTTACTTGTTCTGTTTCTACAGCTTCTCTAACTAGGTACCAGATGCTGCTGTTTCTCTGCTCTGTGATGCCTATTTTCATCCATCTCTCACATTTCTTTCAGGTTGTTGGTTTCATGCAAATTAATTCATGGGGCCCCTTTAAGGCCAGTAATAAAAAACTCATACTATGGCTGATTTTCCAGCTGCCCCTGCCAACTCACCTTGCGTCAGTAGTTGGTAGAGCTTTCATTATTCAGCCTCCTCAGATTTCGACACCACAGTTTTCCTTCTTCTCAGCTTCAGCATTCCCACCATTGCAGTCAGCAGGCTAGGTGGGAAACATTTGATGAACTCAAGGAAAACAAATAAGACAACTTGTATTCTTCCATGTGCCCCAATTAAAGTTGTCCAGTCTGATCCCAGACAAATCCAAAACAGATAAATGATTTTCTTTTCTAGAGAAAAATAAGAGTTGTTCACTGAGGATTAAAAAAACAGCACAAAGAAAGCAAGGCCAGAATGAGAACCAGTAACACTAAAATCCTTAAACTCTGTGCTCTTCTCACCCTGGGAGCCTCCAACACAAGTGAATTCATTTATATTTGGAGGTCTGAGATGAAACGGAGAAGCTGAAATTGGCTGTGAGAGGATGTTGGAGACTGAGAGTAGGGTGAGTCAATTGGCAAAAGAGACATAGTTGTCCCAGGACTGATCTGGGGGGAAGGGAGGTAAATTTCTGAAGAGTAGAAGGGAAGGGGCCACTGCAGTGCACTGGAGCATGCCAGTGTGAGCATGTCAGTGTGAGCATGCTAGCCCAAGCAGAAACTGAATGCATCTGTGTGTGCGTGGACTGAAGAGAAGTCATCACAAGCAAATGACATTGACACAGGCAGGGGAAGAGTTAAGATTAATGATCCCTCATTATGGACTGCCATTCAGACAATGAGAAAACAAGCTGACTTTGCCTGCAGCAGCCCCCATCACCACGCCATTTGTCTCCACAAGAAGAACACTCCTTACACCTTGGCCCATGCTTCCAACAGCAAAGATGTGGATAGCAAGATTGCTAGCCATACCTCCTTGGAGTACAAAAAAAAATTGGTTATGATAGCATAGGCTAATAGCTCTCAATAAAATAGTACTTTGTACGTTAACTCATTATGCTATTGTTCTTATTTATCAATGTGTTAGTCTGCAAACATATTGTCACAGATTAGTCACCCTCCATTTATCTGAAAGTGACAGTAGAAGCACATCATGCTGTGGAACAGCAAAAAAGGTCTCTGCTTGGTCTTCTAAATGGAAATTGGCATAAAGAGCAATTTGGTTTTCACAGGATGTTTGATAAACACATACCATCTTCTGATGTGTCTAAGATAGAAAATGGTCTTTGGCCTGAGTATCATCAATACAGTGACATAGTAGGAGCCTCTTGGGTCCCTCCACAACCTCCAATGAGAATCAAGCCACTACTAATTGAGTCACCAGATGCACACAGCTTTTGTTTGTTTTTATTTACATTTGTTGTCCCAGGTGTCACCATAACTGTTGTCGGTGTTCCAGGATAGCAGTTGCAATTCTGAAAATTAACTTGAATGTTTGCTGCTCAAGGTGCTGTGTGTGTGTGTGTGTGTGTGTGTGTGTGTGTGTGTGTGTGTGTGTGTGTGTGTGTTAGATGAGTTCATCTATCTATTTTGAAGGAAAAAGATTGAGAAAATATAGGTGTCCCTCTCTTTGAGTATATTACAGTGAGATTTCAGGTGAGCTGAGACAGACAACAGGCATTTGATAGGAAGTTTGGAGCTCCCAAGGTAATAGATGAAGACAGATAAATAAGGGAACTGTCGTGAAGTTTCATGGCCCAGAGTTTCAAGGACTTACTCTAAAGAGGCTCACCTGGGTTTTGCTTGGCTACTGTATCATGTTGCAGTTTTCCTTAGTCTGTTGCTTCATTAACATATGGGTTACCTTGCCAAATGCAAGCTCCAAAAGATACAAAGGAAGACAGAGAACTAGCCTTGAGCCATTTTCTTTTTACTCTTCCCTGGAGAACATCTGGGAAAGGCATCTGGTTTCCAATAGCAAGGTTTGTAGGACAAGATCACTAGAAACCCAAGGGCTTGGTGGGGGTCTGATTAAGCAGCAGCACTTGGAACGGGGGACCAAGTCTGAGTTACAGGAGTTACAGCCACCAGCCCCAGCAGGGATGCTGCTGCTGAATCCACAAAAGTGCCAGGCATACTCTCAACATCTGCCAGGTCCTCAGTGTGAGATGCCATCTCATGATGGTGCTAACTGAAGGGGAAAGTAAAAAAAACAAACAAACAAAAAAAAAACAACAACAACAAAAAAAAACTTCCTTTAATCTCCACCCTTTCCCACTTTCCAACCCCAGAGCAATCAAAAGCCAAACTTGTCTGGGCAGGAAGGAGGAAGGGACACCCTGTCCTCTCCCATTGCAAGTAACTAGTGTGTGAGGTCCCAGCCACAGAGGGGACATGACATAGAGTTTGGGGTTAGAATTTGGAATGAACATTGTGACTGCTGAACACAATCCTAGTTACTGTATGTGCAAAAATGTGAGTCTGTTTCTCTACTCTGAAACAAATCACAAAATGCTTTCCATAAAAGAACCTCAAAGAACAGTAAGAGACCAAGGAAAATGTGCCAATAAATGTCCCATGTTCTCATTTTCAACAAAGGTGTTATGTGTCCATGTCCAGTTCCAAATATTTTAAAGTGTTTTGATACCAAATTATCTCTGTTTACATGCTTTACCTTCCCATCTCCCTCTAGTATTCAGGAGGAAAATGATTTATACAGTGAAGGAAGTATTCTTCTACTCCTTTACCTGCCTGTGTGCCAACAGAGCCATCCCAGAATAGATGTATATCAAAGGTGTGGAAACTGTAGCTGGCTGGAGGTGCTGGGACAGCCTTTCTCTCCCACCTGAGTCATTTTCCTTTGTCTCTTCATCCTTTCTTCCTTCTCACTTCTTTAGAGAAACTTTAGGAATCTTCCCTCTCATTGTACATACAGTCTATATAGAGGAACCACAGGGAATAGGGCCATACCTGTCTCCTAGTAAAGAAAACTTACCTGCCATCCCACACACATTGACAGTGCATTTCAAAAGGCCTGTGCCTTTAATCAGCTAGTTATTAAGGCAGAGCAGGAGAAAGGCGAATTGACACTTTCATTAACTTCATCCCTGCCTCAGAGTAACTTCCACTCTTAAAGATGAGGTCAAGACTTTAGATTTCAGTGAAGCTTGTTGAGAATTCTTGTGATAAAATCCTAATGCTCATCTGCCTACTGCCGGAATCTTAAAACTGTTTGCCCCACTCTCTGCTAGGTCACAGATTTCAAAGGCAGAGGTCAGGGAGAAAACAGAAATTCTAAAGGTAAACCACCTTCTGGTGAGCTATGCTACTTCAAGTTGTGAACAGCTTGAAAGATCTTGTGTCTTCACTCTGTTTATGAATCATGACATTGGGACCCAGTGAATCCATGTTATAGTCAACATTACTTTCTCCCGTACACCTTACTTCTCAAGGAGATGTGTATAATAGCAGGGCAAAAGTCATTTCATTTCATGTTAATGCTTCTTGGTCTCATGATTTGGAAGTTTGTTATTTATGTGGAGCATGTTTATGTCTAAGTAACTTGTATAGTCCCCAGCTATAGTCTTAGAGTTGGGGTATGCTTGGACTAGAGAAAGGTAGGACAGGTGGTATTGTGGTAATAGCCACAAAATTTAAATTGAAGAGAAAGCATAAAATGTAAGGTGACAGGCTGAAGAGATGGCTTAGATGTTAAAGGCTAGACTCACAACCAAAAATATAAGGTGAAAGAGCATTATCTGTCTGTAATATTCATTAAAGATTTTAAAATTACCTTCAAATTTATCTTATACCCAAATGAAAATAACATTTTAGTTAATTAGACCACAATGACTTTAAAACTATTATTTATTCGAACATGGATTGTTTTAACAGAGTTGTCTTTGAAGATTTAAATGATCATTTTAAAATAACCGTATGAAGGTCTTATTTTACTCCCTGAAGAGAAAATTTGTCTTTTTAGTACCGTATTTCCATACCCTGTAACATAAAAAAATCACAGTATTTGTCCTTTGCTGTGATCTCTGTCTGCCTTCTTAGCACACAACCTGTTTTTCAAAAACAGTTTGCTATCCAATAAAGAAAACATTAAGTGGCTTGTGAAAATCCCAGTGTAAATATTGTGACTTGAACTGTAGTAGATGTCAGTCAGAGCAAAACCACAATGGTGCTGTTGAGAACATCTGGAATGGGTGCAGAAGTAGCCACATTGTTACTTACAGTTGGTTCTGATCAGATTCAATCCTCTATGTTAATTTATTGTGGCTATTCACTATTGCAAGAGATCACTCATTTGAAATTGATATTTGAAGGAAAGAAATTTATAAATAGAAAACAGTGAAAAAACAAGATTTTGATTGCAAGTAGAAGTGATTGACTGAGACCAGCTCCACACACACACACACACACACACACACACACACACACACACACACACACACACACCAAACAAACAAGAAACCCCCATGAACAGTGGTTAAGTAGAAATGTACAGAAACAAGTAGAACTTGTTAGATTTAAGAAATTCTGGGATCAGGATGTCTTCTCTGTTTGGGACCATATGGCTACCAATTTCCATTTGTTCAATTTCTACTCTCTGCTGTCTCCTCTAATTGCTACACACATCTTGGTCATCAGCTTTTAACTCTAAATGGTATCTTCCTTATGCAGGTCCTCATGAGTGGGTTCTCACCCACCTTGAGCTAGTTAAAGTCTCAGTGTTATGTAGGACTCACCACATTCTAATGATAGAACATTAATATTGGAATCCTTGCTGAATATGATATGGCATGCCTTTAATACCAGCATTTGGAAGGTAGAGGCAGGTAGAGTTCTGTGCATTCAAGGCCAGCCTGTTCTATAAAGTGAGTTACAGGATAGCCAAGACTACATAGGCTTAGTTAGGTTTTCTTTTGCTATGATGAAACACAATGACAAAAGCAAGTTGGGGAGGAAAAGGTTTATTTGGCTTACACTTCTGTATCTCTGTTCATCATCAAAGGAAGTCAGGACAGGAACTCACATAGGGCAGCAGCCTGGAGGCAGAAACTGATGCAAAGGCTATGGAGGGGTGCTGCTTACTGGCTTGCACCTTATAGCTTCCTCAGCCTAATTTCTTATAGAACCAAGGACCACAGCCCAGGGATGGCCCCACCTACAAATGGGCTGGATCCCCCCCCCCATAAATCACTAATTTAAAAAAATACCTTACATCTGTATCTTATGTGTAGGGAGACATTGTAGCCCCGCCTCCTAGTAGCCCGGACAGGTGTGCCGGGACATGCCCGTGAGGGCATGGTGACGGGAGGTCTAAGGTGTTGTGGGAACGGTTCTTAAGGGACCGCACACACATGAATAGCACTTCTTCTTGGCCCTTTTCTCTGGCCACGCTAGCTTGTGAGCTCTGGGCACACTTTGGCTTGTGTTTGGCTGGTGTTTATCTGAATAAAGAAACCTTAGCCTTACGGACTATGGATTGATCTCATCACTTGGCGCCCAACGTGGGGCCTGAACCCATGACCCTGAGATTAAGAGTCTCCTGCTCTACCGACTGAGCTAACATGGACTGGAGATAATCCAATAGAGACTTTCCCTGTCCTAGCATTTTTTCCCACAGGACCCCACAAGGCTACCATTGTCCCATTTCACCAGGAAGTAACTTAAAAGATGCTATGCTCCCCATTATTGTTTATTAGGGTACTGTAAGCCTAGTTAGGAATAACTTTCTTATTGTTTAGAGTTGAGATTGGAAGGAGGTGTTCAAGTTAGACACCCTTTCCACATGACTTTAGGGCTTAGCCGGAATAGACATAGTTAGGATGTGCAATAACAGATTATTGTATCTTCTTATATTTCACCTTTATGATTGTTAATTTTGGATGTTTTACACTATTAAGTTTTAATCCTCTTTAGACTAGAAGGGGAGTTGTAGGGAAATACTGTAGCCTCGCCTCCTTGTAGCCCAGACAGGTGTGCCGGGACACACCCATGAGGGAGTGGTGAGGGGAATTCTAAGGTGAATTGGGAATGGTTTTTAAGGGACCACGCACACGTGAATAGAGCTTCTTTCTGGCCCTTCTCTCTGGCCTAGCTAGCTTGCAAGCTCTGGGCACCCTTTGGATTGTGCTTGGCTGGTGTTTATCTGAATAAAGAAACTACGGGTCGATCTCATCACTTATGGAGAGATTTTTCTCAATTAAGATTCCCTCCTTTCAGATAACTCTAGTTTACATGTCAACTTGACATAAGACCAGCCAGCACACCCTGTCTCATAAAACCATGAAAAAAAAAATGGAGGCCCATGAATGAATCAAGTGGCAATGAATAGTGTGTTCACAAGTATTGCTAGCATGTTTTCTCAACAAAGGGAAGGAAAACTCTTTAAGTCTTAAAGTTTGAGCGGTATAGGCAATAATATTTAGAATTATCATTGAATAATTTGTAATAGTAATAATTGACTCAATAAAAACTTCATTGAGCACATATTATGCACCAGACATTATTCTAGTATTATGAGATACACCAGGGGGGGAAACAGATAAAAAAAACTCACCACTCCCAGGACAAATACATTCAAATGCTAATCTTAAATCATACTATTTTTAAAATAACTTTAAAACAGGCAGAAACATTCTCTCCACACAGGAAGTACATAAAATGTATTGAGATAACAACAGAGGTCCATGGCATATGTGACTATTTATCTGTAATAAATATTGATATATTGGTACATTATAGTAATATTAGCTTTTATTTAATTATTCTGTCAGTGATGTGTGTATGTGCATAAATTAGTGCATGCGTGTGTTTGTATGTGTGTTGGTATGTGCATGTATTGAAAGGGCTGCATTTTATGTGGCATCTGTCTTGATACTTTCAATGCAGCCTCTTCTAACTTTCCATTCAAGTGACTGGGAAAGCCATAAACCTCTGAAAAAATCTTAATTTAAAAATCACTGAAAATCATGACTGGCAGTGTTTCATTTTGAGTTTATTAGAAAGACCATAAGTCAGATTGAAAACAAAATTGTTGACAATCTGTCCCATTCTGTTCTACAAGGATGTAAAGACAAGGGTGTTCTCTATCATAGACTTGCATGGTTCCATTAAATCCTATTTCACCTATTGAAAAGGAAGCTCTGTCTTAAGATGCAATTGCATAGATAAACTGTCAAAATATGGGTGGAACACTCAGGTTTTGTCCCCTGCAAGAGCAGTAAGTTCTCTTAATCACTGAGTCATAGCTTCAGTCCCAGACTGTGTGATTTTTTAACTGAGCAGAAGGGATGACAGAGGAACTGCCAAGAGGTGTTAAAATATCAACGAGTTAAAATGTAGTTAGATATATCTAATCAGTTAGGGTGGACGAGATAAGAAACAAAGACAGCCCAACACCTCTCTTGGTACTATTGCAAACATCACTTCTTTTGTCCTGACCCACTCTGTTGTGCTGTATAGAGGGTGTGTATCTACAACACTGTGACATGCTGTGTAGAGGGTGTGTATCTACAACGGCTCTCTGGCATAAAGGATGCTGCACACACTGAAATCTATGCTTACACATACTCACACATTTGAGCCGGAGCATATTATGCGGGTGTTTGATCAATTGCATCATTTTACCAATGGACATGGCTTTACTGATGACAGTCCCAAATTGAGATGATTGTATCTTGTCCCAAGTGCCATATTGCTGTATGCAGATGCAGAAGGATGAACAAATCAGCTGTTTATGTGTACCCACAAGACTCCATGTTAACGGAGCTAATGACATCAGCACAATGTTTGCCTTCTTGAATGTAGATTTTGCATTCAACCATTGAGCTTTTAGTTTTAAAGCTAAATGTTTCTAAACCTTTCAGAGAACCTATCTGACCAATATTAAAAACTCAAATGTGATATTATACTTTGATATTATTACAAAGATTAACTCCTGTTTCTTAATTAACATTAAATGTAGTGTCTCTTGATTTCTATTTTTAACTGTAAAATAATACACAGATACATTCTTTTGTCTATGAGAATTTCACACATTTATACAATATGCTTATATGCAATATGCTTATATCCAAACCATATTTTCCCCCTGCAGCTCCTCTTGAATCCATCACAATACACTCCCTTCCTAACTTCATTTCCTTCCCCCCTCCTTCTCCTTAGTTTTTGTAACCCTATAATTCCCATTATTGGTGGCTATGTGTGCATGGGTGTGTGGCTATTGACTGGAACATTGGAAGTCTACCAATGGCCTCTCAAGCTTTTAAGATTAAAACAGTTGTCTTGGAAGCTGTCTAAGCTAATAGTTCCTCAGTAAGGGTGGGGCTTAAAGATCTTCTCCCATCTCTAACTTGATCTTGCATAGGGGTAGGGGCTTGATAAACATGTTCCATTTATAGCTAAGGAACCAGTCTTTTCTTCTAAAAACTTTTGATTAATTATGGGTTTCTGCATTTGCATTGCAAAGAGAACCTGACCATATTATCAAAATAACCCTAATAGTTGTCCTTGTCAGTATAGTGGTGAGTATCCCCTCCTGTTAAAATCACCCAGGCAGGTTCTCCCCAAGGAGCTGTTACTTCCCTGGACACAGACTTTTGACCAGGGTTACTGTGCCAGGCAGAAGGTCTCCTGGAGACCAGAAGGTCTTCTGCATGGAGAAGGACTCAAATTCAAATCAGAAAGCAGTTAGTTTTCCCATAACAGCCCAGCCACTGAACAGGTGGGTTTTGTTCATCAGGTCAATAAGGCATCATATCTAGGGTCCAGTGCTGAGCAAGAGAGTTAATATCTTTTCTCCTCCAGCAGTCTGCATGGCACCTACAGGCACTATGAAAGCTGGTCAGCAGGAAGAAAGCTTCCCAGTCAGTTTGAGACTGATTTCTCCACAAATAGTCTTATTGTGGAGACCAAGGCAATGGGAATAGCTTTTCTAAATACTTAGTCAATCAATAAATAGAAAATTAAATGTTTATATTATATATTATATATAATATGTAAATACAAATCTTTTTAAAGATACACTTTGCTTCTATTCCCTATACCAGAGGTAGTGTATTCATAATCTAGTGTGTCTCCTTCATGTTGTTTTCAGCTGCTCTGACACAAACACTTACGTTAACACACATACAAATTTGTAAGTTCATACTGAAGATACTATTCTGAAATGCTGTGTTTTTTTATTTTTATTTTTTATTCTTTTGGGTTTTCGAAACAGGGTTTCTCTGTATAGCTTTGGAGCCTATCCTGGCATTCGCTCTGGAGACCAGGCTGGCCTCAAACTCATAGAGATCTGCCTGCCTCTGCCTCTGTCTCCTGAGTGCTGGGATTAAAGGCGTGTGCCACTAATGCCCAGTGCTGTGGATTTTTTAAAACATAACATTATATCAGATATTTTTCTAAGTAATCTGTTTAAATATCCTACAGAACAAGTACAATTTGAAACTGGTCTTTATTACGTGACAGATACTTTATGGTTTGAATTTCTGAATCATTGTTTCATAATCTTTCTGGAATATTGATCTATGAAATATGATGCAAAGCCACTAAAGCTTTTAAGATTAAAATGAAATATAGCTTCACATCAGGAAAAGATTCCTTACAGAAATTCCTTTAAGTTTTGCTGTTGTTGCTTTCTGGTTTTGCATTCGGGTAAAAGGAAATTGTAGACTTCCTGAAGAATCTATATTATATTAAAATAAGTACATTAAAATACACATGAATAACACTTAACAATTCTTTTTCTATCACAAAGTAGCTTATAATTCCTATCAGTATTTATAGCAAAATACTGTAACAAACTGTTTGTATATGCACATATATTGTACATATATGCACATTATACATACATATATGTTTATGTCTAACCAAATTGTGTTTCAAAGTATTTGGTAAGTTGTGAAAGGCACACAAAATATAAACAGGAAGAAACTGAAGTAAGGGGTCACATCCTGAAATCCAAGACAAAATGCAAATTCTAATTTTAATTTTCAAATGTGCTATGGAGTTTTTCCATATTTTATGTTTGAAAATAAATATTAAGTGACTTTTCTGTATTCCAGCATTTGTATTGTACCTCTTCTACTTACACAAATCTTTCTAATGGGATTTAGTGAATGTTCTAGATGCTCTAGTCACAGTGTGCATTGCATTTGATAATATACCAAGTCTTCTGTAAATGTATTTTTTTATCATTTCAGAAATAAGATTTAAACTTTGACTCTATGATCCCCAAGGACTTATTTTTAATAAATTAAATCAGAAACAGGTTACCAAGGCACCTGTTTGTTTTTAGGCTTCATCCAGAAACTGATGGAAACAGATGCAGACCCACAGCCAAACATTAGGTGGAGCTCAGGTGATCCAGCAGAAGAGGGGGAGAAAGGATTGTAGGAACCAGAGGAGTCAAGGATGTCACAAGAAAACTCACAGAACCAACTAAATTGGGATCATAGGGGCTCACAGAGACTTAACTGATAACCACAGAGCCTGTATGGGACTGACTAGGCTCTCTGTATATATCCTAGAGTTGTGTAACTTGGTCCTCTTGTAAGACTCGTAACAGTGGGAAAAGAGGCTGTCTCCAACTCTTTTACTGGCTTTTTGTCACCTTCACCAGTCTTAATATGTGGGGAGGTTCTTAGTCTTACTGCAACTTGATAAGCCATGTTTCGTTGACGCTCATGGGAGACCTATATTTTCCTACACAGAAAGGGAGGGGAAGTGAATTGGAGTGTGGGAACAGAGGGAGGAGTGGGGGAAGGGACTAGGAAGAGAGGAGGGAGGGGAAACTGTGGCCAAGATGTAAAATAAACAATTATTTAATCTTAAAAGATAGAGTTTTAGTGATTTTTTTAAAAAAATCAATTGGTTCTGTTTTCTCAGTTACAAGAATATGCAAAAAATTGAATAGAGCAGCAACATGCTAGAACATCACACAGTTCCCTGATGCTTAGCAATTGAAACCCTGGCTTTGCGAAGTGATTCTCCTGTTTCAGTTATGACTGTGCTGAACAGCACGCCTTCAGCCTTTGCTAGAAGTTGTCAGAAGCAGAATTTCATCATTGTTAATATGGTCATTGGTTAACATTTCATGAGTGCCAATAATGTTTTTGGTGTCATAAACACACCAAAACATTGAAACAAGTAAATTGTACCTTCCTGAAGATTCTATATTTATATTAAAATAAGCACATGAAAATATATGTGAGTAATTAATACTCTTTGTACCCAAAGTAGCTTATAATTTATTTCAGTAAGTAAAATACTACATTAAACTATGTTTGTACATATACATGTAGAGTGTAGATATATACACGTACATTTTACATACACATATTATACATGTGTGCAGATACATGCACACATGGCTGTATATATAAAACCAAATGGTATCTCAAAGAGATTTAGTAAGCTGTTGAAAATTACATAAAATGTAAGCAGGAAGAACCTGAAATTAAGGTTTTTATCTTCACACTTGCTGTGACAGGTAAGACATCCAAAAGGATCTTGACTTACTTCAATATAATATGTTTCTACTATTAGCACATGTGCTAAAATATGTAAAAATATTTTATAAGTGAATATATTTATATAAGCCAAAGGTGAAGTAAGGGCAAAGATACTGCCTTTTAACAACAAAAGAACAAACGGTAACAAGCCCCTTAGGAGTGCCAGACTCCCTAATGCATCTGCACTGATGGTTACAAATTCATGCAAAATTAATGAAGGATTATGCGTTAGGTACTTGTCATTTCATGTCTAATCACAGGGGGCGGATTTTCATCGTATTTCATCCAAGGTAACAATGACACTAGCTTATTAATTATTCCAGCATATATGGGCAACACAAGGACTTCTGTTGATATTTAAAATTAAAAGTTTCTCTGAAACTGAAACTCAGTGGGTAAAATCAACCAGTTAATCCATGTCCCCTCCCGTTTCTGATAAGTACAAATGACTAAGGCTTTAGGAAACACCCAAGTTCAGTGACTGACCAGGGTGGAGCTTTATTGTTCTATGACTATATTAGCATATGATGGTATAACTTAGCCTTCTTATCACCTGAAAGGGACATTGAAAATTGAAGAAGTTTGAAGAGAATAGAGACTTCAAATATAAGGGAAGAACACGAGTTTCTGAAAAGGGTGTTGTCTCTCTGTTCCTATTTGTGAAGAACAAATCTTTGAGCTGAAGGAGCAAAAGGAGAGACCCCTGTGTCTCCATTTTGACTCACGGGTGGTCAAAGACAACTTGACAAAATTTCAGGGCTCCGAGAATTTAGAATGAAAAACTGCCACTCTTAGGAGGTAGCCTACACACACACACACACACACACACACACACACACACACACACACACAGGATTTTGTTAGAAAGGAAGTCTCTCGATGTTGAGTGTTTAATTCTTTTTGCTTTGAGCCCAAGTAAAGTCTAAGCAACAGTGAGTATATGTATGAGTGTCTTTGTGGTGTGTATGTTGGTGTTTGTACATGAGCATGTCCCTTACTCCATTCCTTGAGACAGTTTCTCACTAGACCTGGAGCTATGCTGGTGGCCAGCAAGCCTGGCAGTTCTCTTGCCTTTGTACCTCAAATCTAGGGTTATGGACACCTATGTGACCCTACCCAGGTTTTTCTGTTGGTTCTGTGAATCCTCATGTTTGCAGAGCATTTGTCTTACCCACAAGCCATCTCTCTAGTCCAAAGTAATTTTTTCAGGGAAATGTTGACTAAAGGATTTTGGTTTGCTCCATGTTTTTGTTCTCACTTGAGAAAATAAACCGTATTTTTGCCCATATCTCTCATTGGAGGGTAGTTAATGCTGGTCCAGCCTCAAGAGACCAGCTAATCCTGTGCTTTTTTGCAGGACTGAAAATTTAGAGGCCACAAAACATAGTCAGCCTTGCTTCTGATTGAACTGAGGCTACAGCATAGACTCAGGACCTCACCAAGGTATACCAGTCAGTGGCTAGTAAGTAATGATGTTTCATTAATGGAAACCAACCATGAAGCTGAGATGAGCAATAAAGCCTGCAATGGCTCACCTGGAATTAGAAGTTCTGGAAAGTGACAATTGTCTTCCAATACATCAAAACAGAGGAGTTGTACACTCAACATTGTTCATCTTGCAGAACTCGTTTCTAAATCACCACACTGTTCTGCTGCTCTTTTCTGAAAGTCACACATTCAATAATTATTGTCTCCTGATGTGTCATTTTGTAACTTAGTGGACATGTCTCTTAAAACTCTGATTCTAAAACAGAATAAAAAACTGTTGCTATAGAGGAAACATGCCTCTTCTCTTATATTTGCCTTGAGTCTGCAAAAACTACTCAACTTACAGTTATTCATTAATTTGTAATCTTAGCTCCCTGAACTGTGAGATAAATGGTATTTTTATTTGTTCTGCTTCAAGAGTTTTAGTGCTTATTACAGCTTTTCAGTTGTTACTATCTAGCTTGTGATACTTTATTTGACACAGTTACATGTATAAAAGTAAACAAGAAAGGTTTACCTGAAAAATATTAAGCTGAAGGAAAGGTAGGTATATAATATCTCAGTGGCAGAATGCATGCCTCACATTTGTGAGGCCTCAATTTCAAACAAATATCAATTGAAATATCTTCTTATAGTATATTTTAATTTTAAAATCTCATTTAATGACATAATTACTGAGTCATTTTTTTTGTTTGGTTTTGCTCTATAAAGTATTTTGCTTATGTCATTGCTAGCCGGTATCAGATGTAAAACTGTGCTGTGTTCTATCTGGGAGAGATTCTGTGGCATTTTGGCCTGTAAATAGAATAAAAATAGTATGTGCTCAAAACAAACAGAACATGTCAAATGAAAAATATTAGAGTGGAAATTTTAATACTATGTCATTTTTGTTTTTTATATATGCTTCTTCCTAAGGAGGCCTTCTTGCCAACATGGCTTGAGAAGTACGTGCAGGTTTTGAAATAGTTAATACCTGTCACATCATCCCTATCCTAAATGCAAAAGGACAGATGCCATGGCCTGAATGGACTCCAGGGCTTATTCTTCCTGAAAGTGTGATGTTGGACAAAAACTGGCTCATAAGTTCATTCTCAAATGGGTAAAACAACTTATTTGTGTGGAGACAGAATAATACAGGCAAAAATCTTAGAAAACATTAAACTAGTGCCAGGCCATATCATCACTGCCATGAAGATACAAGTGAAAAGTTGTGTGGTCATTCTTCTTGCTTAGAGGGAGTTTGTCTTCCTGTGATCCACTTAACTTCTAAGTGCCTCCATCCTTCATTGGCAGAACAGAGTTAGTCACTGTTGGATGGGTTAAATGAGATTATCCTGTGGACTTCTTCAAGGACAGCCAGGGACATGACTAGTACACCTAGATCTTAAATAATGGTAGCCAAGTATATACTATAATATATCAGTTTGATTACTGTTTTATACCTGACTCCAAGCATCATTAGCTTGTTAAGAACAATTCAAGCTTAAGGGTTCTGGGCAGAATCACGAATGACCTTAGGAGAGAGATTTAGTCCCTTCAAAACCAAAGTGCTGCAAGGATATTGCCTGTGACACAGGAAGTGCTGGTGACTTCCCTCAAGTTCCTTTGTGCTATAGGGTACCATCTTTCTGCATGCAAAGTTCAAATTGCTTTAAAGGAACCACTCAGGTTTTCCTCTTTCCAGGAATGAATTCTTGCCCTGGGATCATCAATTGATCAAATCATAGCAATTCTCAAACTAACTATTTTTTTTATACTTGCTTTAGAATTTATGGAAAGTGAATCCCCTTCTCTCCAAGTAATGTTTTCTGCAAGAACAAGAACTCACTGGGGAAATCCTAATCGAAGATAAATAGCATGATATATTAAGTGTTGCCAGTATTCCATTTAATATTAAGCAGTTGCATAATGGCCTTCTTAAATACCCAAGTTAAAAAGCAATACATAAATGTTGTGCACATCACCACTGAGAAACCTATTCTCTGACTGATTTCTGAGGAGCACCATTCAAGTACCAACCTACCATTCCAAGAGTTTACTACTTTATTCTTGCTCCAAAATGGCATCAACAGTGATGGGGCGCTTTCAGGGGATTATTGAACAGAATTGTTTGCAACAAAGAGGGCAGGCTCCAGGAAATGAAAAGGGAGCTCTCCTCTTAGGTACACACCCACTAATCAAACAAGCAGCTTTATGGCATGCGCAGATGCAATTGAAGTCTAACTCATTTCTGCAGAACTGGCTTCCCCAGGATTTCCTGTCCAAAATCATAGTGTGGAAATCTGTAGTTAACTGGTTACAAATCATCTAGCAAGCAAGGCTTCTCCACACCCATATTTTTGTTTAAAAAATTAAAAAAAACAAAAACAAAAACAAAAGCCCTATCATTTGTACGTTCTCTCTGGACTTCTTTTGTTCCCCTTCTTTTTTATTGAATACGGTGGAAAACTGAACAAACAAACAGAAAAACCTCTCCCCCCCCATAATAATATCTATTTGTTCAGCATGTCATTTCCCTATGAGGTTATTTACAGGTTTCTTTAGCTTTCCCTGCGTGGTAATTACTTACTGAAAGAAATTTGCTCCTTCAGGGCATGCTCCTCCTTTAACCCCTTTCACTCACTCTTCCTTGGAGGCTAGCAAGGAGTGCACGACTCTGCAGTGTCTGGGAACCCACCTAGAGGGCCCCCTTGACGCCAGCACATCCCCTGTCAGGCAGCAGTCTGCAGCTGAGCAAGCGGGCTGCTGCAGAGTTAATGTACAGTACCACGGAGCCTGCAAGTGTCCTGAGCTGCTCAGAGCTGAGGCGGCACAGCCCAGGACAGCAGACAAGGCGGCTGCGAGGATTCCAAAGGTTCTGCCGGAAATTCGGTGTGGGGGGACTCCAGCTGGAGCCTGTCGCCACTCTTGTGTTTTAAAAGCATGCAAGGTCTGTATAGCTCGGGCATGAGAATCTTGCGGATGTCAGAACATCAGAGTAAATGACATCTATTTGGGAACTGAATTGGGGGTAAGGAGAACAGAGAGAAAAGAAAGCCAGCCGAGTCAGAAATTCTTAGACAACGTCTGCCTTGCAGCTGTGAAATTCATTTTCTTTCCAATGCAAAATATTAAAAGCTCACACACGGTTTGGATAAGAAATTAGAGGGGATTCTACAGTGAGACAATCGATAGCTTAGTCATTTTACTTAAGGAGAGCAGGCAGCCTTATTGTGGGGTTAGGCGGCAGATGAATTTCATCACCACAGCGTCTTCTGAAGTCATGATGGGAGCCGACACTAATCCTGTCCTGCAAAACAGAAATTACTCATTGCCTTCCTACTTGAGCATTCGAAACCAGCAATTCTGAGATTTGGGGAAGAAGTTGGCTTGAGCTCTACATGGTCTCTAGTCCCTCTGCCCGGTCTTTGTTGGATAAGTATCAGACTGTAGCACTGCGTTGAAGTGACCACACAAGAATATGTGCCTAAGAAAGAAGAAAAAGCAATATTCATCCCTTAAGGACATCATGGCAAAGCAGCATGAAGTTTTCCATTTCCCTCCCAACACTTCCTTAACAAGGATAACAAGAAACTGTCTTTTGACTCCTTTTTGTCCACAATCCATAGTCCTTTCTGTGGGGATGCATTAATTCATATTCGAGGCAGTTGGATTTCACCAGGACAATTCTTGCTATCATTTAGGATTAGCGATTGGACTGGTTATTTTAGTGTGTTGACTAGTGGAAGCTACATGGATGGACTCACACCTGCAGTGCTCTGTGATGCTTCTTTCTTCAAATCCTGGAAGGGCTTTTGTTTTTGTTATTTGTGTTTTATTTTTGGGGGGGTGACTTTGGGGGGAATTCATTACTTGTTGCAATAATTGTCCATGATCGATGCTCAAGCCAGAGAGTTGGGATTCATCTGTGGAAATCACTCCATGTAACATAGGAGACAAGGAGAACCTTAATGACGGAGGCTCTGCAAACATGATGCACGTGAATACCTTCCCCTTTAGAAGGCATTCCTGGATATGGTAAGTAATCAATACCCCTTCAGTCTGACAACTCAGAATTCTAAAATTCTGTGACAGGAGCAGACGAAGGTTTGTTCTGAGCAAGAATACAGGTATCAAGTGAGAAAAACAAACAAACAAACAAAAAAAACTAACCTAAGCATAAAACCAAGAAGAGCGTTTGAGAAAGTAACGATTATGCAATTAAAATTTTCTTGTTGATATAAAGCATCCCAAATAAGAAAGCATGAGGCCATTCACAACAACTAATATTTCATAGTCAAAAATATGAAAAATGACAACCAACCTAGTATGGAACAGAAATAGGAGGACTGGGAATTTGCTTTGTCTTTTTTTTATGCTCTAGGAAAAGCTATGCATGGATTTCTGACATCTAATATCAAATGGTCTGCATTCCATAGAGGGCTAAGGGAAACTTGGGATGCTGACTCAATATTATTCAAAAAATCATAATATCTGACTTGCTCACATTTTAGAATGCTTTAGTTGGTCAAGGATAGCACTTCCGGACTGAACCAAAAGAATCTGATGGAAATCTCACATACGAATCATGAAGTGCTCTGTTAGAGAACTTGCTTAGTTCTTGAATGTTTGGTCAGGTATTAAGGTTCAATTTGATGATTCAATGTGTCGAGGTCTCCAGACAGTGCCATCATGTTCATTTTTTGTTGGCATTTGTGACTCTTTGTGTAGGAGCTAATTGCTGAGGCCATTACAAGGACAAAGGTGCTTATTTTGAAAGTTGCTTGTCCTCATTGGACCTATAGGGGGGTGTGGATTCAGTTTCTCACAGCAAAAACTTTGTGATGTATGATAAGAACACATTATGAGTTTTTGTTTTTCTTCTCTCAAGGTATGTGTGTTGTGCTACTGTGTTGGGCCTGATGTTCAAAGCATGTTTCCCACACAAACATTCTGACTGGACTCAAGATAAATAATAGATACACAAACACAAATTTCTGAGGGGCCCATAGCTGCTTTTGTGACCAAAGTCTCAGAGTTTAAGGTGTCAGCAAAATCATCTAGTGGGTTGTTACAGAGATTCTGAATTCCAGCTAAAACTCCCTTGCAATGAATGTGGGGTAGGAGACTTCCTCTGTCACCCTTGGCAGGTGCCTATTTTGTTACAACTCCAGAGTCATCCAGAATCAGTGATGTGGTGTACCTCCCTTTTCTGCTACCCATAGATTCTGTCCCCAAGGTCTGGTGTGTCTGTGAGAGAGTTGGGATGGCATGTCTGCAGGCCTCAGTGGCCCAACTGCATCATCAGAGTGCCTGACTCAGGAGGGCTTTGATGCTAGTGCCTTGCTTCCCCTGTTGGTGAGGGTCAGACATCAGCCTTAGGATCTAGTTGTTCTTACAGAACATATCACACCAGTAGCCCTTAATCCTGAGATGAAGAGGTCCTGGAAGTCATCCTTGGTACATAGTAGGCATCTATCCACTTTTCTTCTATTACTACAGCTTTCTTCTGGTTAATGCCATACCTCCACAGCTTTGCTTTAAACAAAGCAAAGGTAATTTTCCCTTTAAAAGCAAATTGCCATTCTATTTTCTATAAAGTGTACCTTGCTACAAAGCAACAGTTTCTAATCTAGCTAAGTCCTATTGTTTGAGTCCATTTGTTTATGTTGCAATGGCTAGGATGCCTGTACCCTTTCGCTGCCCTGTAGTATAATCACCTTTATTTTCATTAACCTCCCCTCTACTTTTGACTGGAAAGAAATGAGCTGTTCAATTCTGTAGTTTTTTTTTGGGGGGGGATGCAAATTTGCTTATTCATGATTCTGTCGTTCTGCAATCAATGTGTTCAAATGATGTATAGACAAGTTGAGAGTCCTGAGTGGTTTCTTTTGTGTGTCTGGAGCTAGGTAACCCTTTATCCATTTCCTGCATGCTGTGCCAATTCGTTATTGTTGTGAAAAAAACCGAGCCAGGGTGGATTCCAGGGCTCTGTAGGACAATTTTCCCCTGGGCTCCTTAGAAGGATTCGTTATTGAGACATTTAACTCAAAGGAGGATGGGGGTGGTTTTTTCCAGGTGACCCACTTAGCCTTGTGCATGATTCTCAACTTCCCCAGTTGTTGTTTTCATCATAGATAACCCCACCTTTCAGTACTGCAGTAAGCAAGTCAAAGTGTTTGACAGGAAACCTTTCCATTTGCCCCGCTGTTCCAGCCCCTCTTGCATCAGTGTCCATGCTCTTGGTGCTCTTGTTAAGGTATAGAGAGACTGTCTCTCTCTTCCTCTTCACATGTTCCTCTGCTTCTTTGTGGAGGAACAGATCAGAAGGTGGCAACAGACCAATGGCATTTTAAAGGAGACATGTCCTCTGATTTCAGGAACCCTAGCTCAGGTCCATGAAGACATTAAGCCCTTTAGACAGGCAAGGTAGAGAGACAGACACAGTCTAGCCTTTTTCTCTTTTGCTTTATGAGAATCCAGGAAGAGAGAATAATAAATAATTGCCGGTCCAGAGAAGTCTTACGAAGTTCCTCAGGGTCACTATCCAAATAGGAATTCTCATCTCCTTATCCTTACCCTGGGATGTTGATTATTGTGTAATTCTATGACAAGTTCACTGTTTCTCAGTTATAAAGTTAAAGTTAATAAGTGTACCGAGTACTTGGCTTAATAGAACACTACCCCTTGGGTTCTGGGAGAGTGGTATGAAGAGTATGAAGAATGTGTCCTTCTTGTTTGAAGCTACATTAGAAGTATTTGCTGGAGGATTTTATTGCAAAGGCGTCTTTCCATTACACATTTTAGCCTTTTTACTGCCAAGCCAAACAAAGATAAGGATTGGACTGACTGAATAAACAAGCACTATACACCTCCTGTGTTTTATTCTGCCAAGTTGTGAGCATAGAATGGTAGCCTGGCAATGCAGGAATGGGTCTTCCATGATCAAAGAAGGAAAATACAAGTCAGCTTTCTAGGAATTTAAATTCCATCCAGCAGCAGTTAAGAGGACTCCTAAGAAGCTGCATGATGCTGGGATGTTGAATTACATGAAATGATCTAGCAAGAACCATACAGCACAATGGAACTAACATAGGCTTGTAGCTTTTGCACACATATACACATCACATAATTTGTATAATATGACTTGGAAAAATGTTACAAAATGCTACAAACCCATACAAGATACACTAAATTGTGTTGAATGCAGTCAAGATAAGTAGTTTCAAATTTTAGGAGGGAATCTGTTTGGATTCCTTTGTAACCCTTTTCGAATGGGCTCAGGTGACCCAGAGAATTGGGGCTGACATAAGCCAAAGAACTTTGCTGAAGAAGGAAGGTTTGGGACTAGTGATGCTGATTAATTATTTACTCATTTGGTGCTTAGGGTTTCGTTTTCTTAGGACAGCTGTCTAAAAGCTTCTTAACAAACTGCTGCAGAGATGCTGACAGCTCACCCCAGTTAAGAGGTGAAACGGAGTGATTCTATCTCTGAAATCAATATTGAGGCTGTTTCTTCTTTAAGGCTCTTGCACCTCTTTTTTGGACAAATTGCCCCCAAGTATCATCTCTCAAAAGCTGCAGTCTAGTAGACACCATTGAGTTATTCCTCTAGATACCAAGGATTTGACCCATGAGCTAGTTCATATCATTTTGTTTTGATTGATACATATCCCTTATAGAATTAGGCGAAATCTAAATAAACACATAGTAGTATAATTTCCATATGTTCAAAACTATACAGGTGTGTATTTTAAAGAATTAACCCAATGAGTGAACATTTGAAGAAGAAAGAAGATGGCTTGCTGTTTAACGAAGGGTAATTCTTTCTCTCTGGGCACTTTTTGTCTGATCTTTTAAATTGGAACTCCAGAAACATAGCCTAGAATTAAATTTTGCAGAGTTCCTGTTTCTAATAGTAAAAGATTGTGACATATGCATTGAAGGACAGATTGAATTAAGCCTTCTACTCACTTTGGTAAGCAAAATTCAGCAAGTGTCTGCTTACTTTCTCTGACAATAGCATGTTAGCTGACCTTGTTTCAGTATTTCCTCTTCCTCTTTGTAACATCTCCTCCCAGAACACAAGACTCAAAGCTTGCTTCTAGATCCTTCTAGGACTAAAAAGTTTACTTGTGAATACTGGGCTAAGAAGCTTAGGGCTGATAATTATGGAACTCATCTTGTTCATCCATCCTTAGAACATGGTTGTAAATTCAGGCCATTGTAAAGCAGAAGGTCCAGTGTAAATTAAAGGTTGTTTTTAATTAGATCAACTTCTGATCTTATTAAATATACTCCCTCCTTTGTGCTTTCTGTTTTAATGCCTTTAATTGCTTCTTACTGTATTCTTCTTAGATTCTAAGCAATATCTTAGAACTTATAAGTGAAAATAAAATTTAATTAGGACTGTTATGATGGATTTCCAGCTGCAAGTGTCCTCAAAGTGTGTGCCCACAATGTATGGAAATTAAACTACAGAACGTTAGTCTTTTTTAGACTGCTAAAATGATGCATTTTAAATTCCTGACTGTGGGCTAAGTGGAGCCAAATTGGGGAGGTCTTAGAATGGAAAAAGGAAGAAACCTGTTTCATCGAATTATTGGGGCCACCTCATGTCTGTTAAGTTCTTCTCTACCCACACCACTCCTGTAGTTTTGGTACCATGGAATTGCCTCTTCTAATGCTGATATCTTTCAGCTGAGAAAAAATTAGTCAAGACTGGGGACAAAGGAATGTGATTCAGAATTCTTAAATTGAAGAATAACAAAAGGGACAGTAACAGCCACTTTCTCATCAGTTATACAGTTTAAAATTCCATTTTAAGTTTTAACCCCTTGCTCACTTTTATCTTTCTCTAATCATGTCACCCAAAATATAACTGTCTACTTTCATTCTAACCTTTAACACAATAGCTTCAAAAATGTCTCTAAGCCATAAGTTAACTGAGCTCTGATAATGACTTGATGGGGTTGTTAGATTATGTTGCCTATTGTTTGAGAATAAACTTGGCCAAGACAACATGGTTAAAGATAATGTCTTATAAAATTTTGTAGTATATGATATGTATATATGTATACACACACACTTATATGTATTGGGTTTGAAGGATAAGTAACTAGGATGATACATATGTGTTATTGGCTATGTGGGGCACAACAACTCCCAGGTTTCTAGTTGTAACCTAAATCTTTGTTGCTGTTTTATGTGACCTTGCAAATGCTCTCTGAGCAATTCACCACTGTTTTAAGTGAATGTAGCATTTAGTAATCAATTTGTGTTAGAGGCTATTAAAGACAATTTTATACACTGAACATGAATGATAATTTATTAGAAGGGCATGCTAAAAGCACGTGACTGATTTTTTAAAAGAATATCCTAATGAATATAGATATTTTATGTGTCATAGTAAAACAACACTGTCTGGGCTCTCCTGTGCATTCCCTGTGGTGTCATATGAGCAATGTCATTCAATAGCAACACTGACTTTGTTTCGCATTTGTATGTGTGGTATATGTATGTGTGCTGAGGGGTGCATACTCAAGTGTGCACACATGGAGACTGTCTCATGTCTTTTCAATAACTTTCCACTTTATATTTGGAGATATGGTCTGTACCTGAACTAAAATGTGATGTTTTGTCTAGGCTGGCTGACTAGTGAGCTGCCAAGATCTGCCTGTCTTCCCATCCCCAAACCAATACTGGGGTTGCAGATATGGGCCAGAATGCCTGGCTTTTATACATAGTTCCTGGGATTTCTGAACTCAGCACCATATGTGTGTATGGTAGCACTTGTCCAACTGAGCCATCTCACTAGCCAGCAGTGGCTTTCTGTTTTCACTTTTCTTGACCCACTCTTTACAGAATGGAATGCTCAGAGGCTAAAGGACTTTCTCAGGATGATGATCGGCTGACGTAATGAAGTTTACCCATACTAGGTCTGGCCTGATTTCAAATCCCAATCTCTCTTTAATCCACCATCTTGTTTTTGTAAAAGATGCCTCCATACTATGTCCATGTGCCTCCTAGAAAATAGATTAGCAATATAGTAGGGAACATTGGAAGATTCCTTTGCATGAGTTAGCACATCGGTTGGGATGTCAGACACTTGTGAATATGAGTGGTCTTACCTTGAGAAAGCTTTCTGTAATGTTAGCACTATGACCTGTACTTCCTCTTGTCAGTAGCCTTTTATTTATCAGAACGAATAATGTTGATAAGGAATTTGTTCTGAACTGTATTTCCAAGACTTTCTGGCCCAAAGTGTCCTTAGTGCATTAGTAGAAGGTACTTCTCCAGGCAAATATATTAGAAGAGTTGCCACACTTTAGGCTGATGAAGAAGAAATGCAAACTGGGGTGAGTGGTGAATTGGCAGAACATCAGTGCAAAGTGAGAGGAACTTTGTCCTCTGGACACACACAAGCGAACAGAGCATGGATGGTTCAGGCCATTTCCCATCTTTATGGAGGGGAGGGGGGTGCTGCTTGGCCATGTCTACAGTATCCCTGTCAGATGAAATATTTCTGACAGTGTTTTGCTGATCAAATAAATCTGGGCATTTGCCACCAACACTTTTCAAAGTTATCAAGCAACTAGGGGATTTTATTTTTTATTTAAATTAGAAACAAGCTTCTCTTACATGTCAATCTCAATTCCCTCTCCCTCCCCTCCTCTCCTGCCCACCACAAACCCCCCCTATCCCAACCCCTTTCTGATCCCCAGGGAGGGTGAGGCCTTCAAAGTCTGTTATATCATTTGGAGCAGGGCCTAGACCCTCCCCAGTGTGTCTAGGCTGAAAGAGTATCCCTCTATGTGCAGAGGGCTCCCAAAGTTCATTTGTGTACTAGGGGTAAATACTGATCCACTACCAGTGACCCCATAGATTGTCCAGACCTCCAAACTGACTTTCTCCTTCAGGGGGTCTGCAACAGTCCTATGCTGGTTTCCCAGATATCAGTCTGGGGTTCATGGGCAACCCCTTGTTCAGGTCAGCTGTTTCTGTGGGTTTCTCCAGTCTGGACTTGACCCCTTTGCTCATCACTCCTCCCTCTGCAATTGTATTCTAGAGTTCAGTTCAGTGTTTAGATGTGGGTATCTGCATCTTCTTCCATCAGCTATTGGAAGAAGGCACTAGGATGGCATATAAGGTAGTCATCAATCTCATTATCGGAGATGGGCATTAAGGTAGCCTCTCAACTGTTGCTTAGATTGTTAGTTGGGGTCAACCTTGTAGATCTCTGGATACTTCCCTAGTGCCAGAATTCTCTTTAAACCTATAATGGCTCCTGCTATGATGGTATCTCGTTTCTTGCTCTCCTCTATTCTTCCCCTGACTAGATCTTCCTGATCCCTCATGTCTGCCTCTCCCCTCCTCTTCTTCCCTTCTCTTTTTTCTAACTCTCTCTCCCCTCCTCCCATGCTCCCCATTAGCTTAGTAGATCTTGTCCCTTTCCCTTTCTCCAGGAGACCATGTATGTCTCTTTTAGGGTCCTCCTTGTTTCCTAGCTTCTCTGGCCATGTGGATTGTAGGCTGCTACTTCTTTGCTCTAGATCTAAAATCCATGTACGAGTGAGTACATACCATGTTTGTCTTTTTGTGACTGGGTTACCTCACTCTGGAAGATTTCTTCTAGTTCCATCCATTTGTCTACAAATTTCAAGATTCCATTGTGTAAATGTACCACATTTTTTCCATCCAGTCTTCAGCTGAGGGGCAACTAAGTTGCTTCCAGCTTCTGGCTATTACAAATAATGTTGTTATGAACATGGTTGAACAGATGTCCTTGTATGAATGTGCTTCTTTTGGGTGTATGCCTAAGAGTAGAATTGCTGGATCTTGTGGTAGACTGATTCCCATTTTCCTGAGGAGTCGCCATACTGATTTCCAAAGTGGCTGTACAAGTTGGCACTCCCACCAGCAGTAGAGGAGTTATCCCCTTTCTCCACATCCTCTCCAGCATGATAATGTCCATAGATAAAGAGTATTAACAGTATTTGCAATGACATCATAGCTGATGCTGGATAAGATGTCTCTTAGGGAGTTATAATGGAACAGTAGGAACATAGTGATTCTTCCAAGCATAAAGTTTTCCCCAGTAAACACCTTAACAGTCCTTCCTTGGATGTATTCATAGGTTTGTGAGACAGCCATAAAAACACATAATTATAGTAGAGTAGGAGGCTGGTAACTCAGAGATACACAAGGCTTTGTGAAGCATAAAGGAAGACTCGGTTTAATTGCATTAACCCAAGTACCTTAAAGAAAGCAGTGTAGAAATGGAAGACAAAATGTTTACTGATAAGATGATTTATTGGATGATGAGACAATTTAGAGAGTGGTTTGAGGGAATGTCTCAGGGAAAGCTTTATTTTAAGGGTTACAAAACCAGAAAACTTAGGCAAAAAGACTTCTTTTGCAGTTCTAACCGAACGGATAGGAAGGGAGGCAGAGGTCAGGACATGGGCTGTAGACAGGAGGGAAAGCCAGTTACTAGTGCACAGAACCATTCCCAAAGGAAGAAACCTGATGTAGACCTGGAAATCAAGTGGAGAACACACAGCTCTAAGAGAGGAGGGAGGGACTGGAGAAGAGATGTAAATGATATCAAAATTACATTGATGCGAGTCTTGAGATACTGAGGGAATTTGTTCATATTTGTCTGTTTCCCATTAGGTATGTAATTCAACAATCACATCTTAGCAGAGGATGTGGCACAGCAAGGCAAAAGGGGTGCTTAGTCAGGCCATGAAACATCCCCTGTGGGGATAGGAAAGGTGACAAGTTCAAGGGTGTCAAGCAAGTTGAAAATAGGACACAGATGCAGAAAGGAGATATCAAGCCATTAAAAGGTGGTTTAGTCTGTCTTTCAACTTACTGACTCACATTATGATGTCACGGGACAGTACAGAGGTCTGATGGACATGTTACAGCTCCTAATTACTAAACTGTGAATTGCTTTATGATTAAATTTAATTGTTTTATGATATTTTCCTATCAAATATGGTTTGGGGCTCTTCAATGCATGCAGAGTCTCTGTTGCTGTCTGGTGTTGATAGAAAGCGTCTTATGAATATGTTCATTAGATTGCAGTCACAGTTTGAGACCTGATTTTGTCATAGTGAGATTCCTCCTGCTGCCTGGAAACAACTCTTGTGAGACAAACAGAAGCCCTAAGTTGTTTGCTTTGACTTTTCTCTGCATGTGAATAAAATACATAGTGGGAATACACACACACACACACACACACACACACACACACACACACACAGAGAGAGAGGGGGGGGGTTCAGCTCTGCTTTTTTTTAAATAGGAAATTTACTGTGTTTTTTTCAAATGTCACCTGATTTTCTTTCTTAAAAGATTTCACCCTGTGAAGTTTACTTGAAAGTGTAACTGTTCCCTGGGAAGGTCGCCCACCAAAAAACAATGAAGCACACTATAAGTAACTTCAACTCGTCTAACCTAGTTTAAATATTTATTAATGTAAATTACCTTTTATGTTTCTATGATTCTTTAGAGAATAAATGACAAATATGAAACATTAAGAGGTATTATTTAATGGTTTTATGATCTCATAGACCATGGTCATAATTTCTAGTAGATTTTATAGTTTCCCCTTTAGTTGCCCTTGCTGCTACTTTCCTTCATTCCCTCTTTCCTTCATGTTCCTCCTTCCTCCCTTCCTTCTCTTTCTGTGACTGTTGTGATACTTCAGCTATGGCTTCAGAACTCACTATAATGTACTGAGTGGTCCTGATGACTTATAAGGGAACATGTATTCCTCAGTTCAAGGTAAACAGAGACATAATATGTTGGTCAGAAAACTACTTGGGGACTGAGGTCTGATTCTTTTCTTTAAAAAAAAAATCACACAATTTTTTCTTACATAAGGGTATGTGTGTGTCATGGTTCTCATGTGAAGGTCAGAGGTCATCTTGTAGGATTTGGTTTTCTTTTCTATTTTTGTCCAGGAAATGGAATACTCATGCTTTTCAGTTTTTAGCTTACCCTGTAGACAATCCCTAGTCTCTGCTGTAGAAATTCTGCTTAACTCATACTTCACAAAATCTAACTTTAAACAACAGCCTTAGTCATAGGTAAGACAGCAATGTTATGCCCATGTTGACATCCACAATGGTAGAGAAAACACATGATAGACAACTGATCCATGCACCACATCTTACAAAGACTGTGTTAGATGAAAAGTAACTCCAGAATTGCATCCCTGTAATTTATGGCTGTTATGATTCATTTCAACCTCCATGAGAAAGGTTTTGTGTTTGGATAGATAAATTTTCTATATTAAAAAATTGAGACCATCAGCTTAAATAATTCTCACACATCTTAACTTTAAACACTAGAGAAAATGTGTCTGAGTTTTCATATGCAGCCATTCTTCTGAATGGTGATTTACCGGAGAGCCCACCGAGTAACTTTCTTCAAAATTAATTGGCACACACACACACAAAAAAAAAAAAAAAACAAAAAACAAAAAACAAAAAAAAACAATTTATTGGCACTTCATTCCAATTCATCCACTAACTGTTCATTCATGTGTGTATGTATCCACATGTACATGTATATTTGTTCTTTCTGCTGAGACTAACACCTTAAAATTAACATTGCAGCTCTGTTATGTCTGTGCCGGCATTTATAACACTGGTATTACTTACATATAAGTTCACTTTCATCATCAACTCTTAATATACATGTTAGCACTGTTCAACAAAACTCAAGAAAATCATTTTTATTGTATTTCATTCAGACAAAAAAATATACTGGCTCTACATTGCATATAGTATGGTATTGGTCCCTGCCACATCTGGCTTCTGCCATTCTAATCTCATAGTACAAGGTCTTCTTATCATTTTTATAAATCTTAATTCTTCTTTTTCAACACACCTCTCCTACATTTGAGTTTTTAATTTACATTTTTGAGATTATAATCTACTTACATCATTACCCCTTCCATCTGCATTTCAACAGTGAGTGCTCCTGTTGGCTCCCCATCTTCTCCAGCCTTTGTTGCTGCTCCTGAAAACATAGGTCTGTAAATAACAAAATGCCTCCTTAAACAGAGCTCAAGGTAACCTAGATAAAATTGATATGACAGTTGTTGATCAGTAAATTCACATAAACATGCTTAACGAAGGACTGAAGAAGCTAGAGTCCAACTGGCTACCAACCCTGTCACCTGACACTCTCCGGTCCTTGGGGAGCTCCTTGTGTGGGACTCTGTCATCTGAAGATACTCTCCTGTTCCTCAGTGAACCTCATATTGGAATATATTTCTATGCAAGTCCATGTTGACACATTAGCCACCATTCTGCTTTGTTTATCTACTCTTAATTTAAAATCAGGCCTGCCTTCTGTTCTCCTCAAGTCTTTTGGGTTTCTTACAGGACAGCTTGCTTTTCTACAGTCTTTTGTTCTTCATGTATAAAGACAATCTACATTGCAGCAAGTAGTACCAGCTATCCTGATTCAAATCTGGTGAGTTACTCAGGTTCTCAGGTACCCGAACTACAGATGGGGGCTAAAGAGTCACTATTACCTCTTGGCTACCATGAGGATGAACTGATGTAACTAGTGGGCTCAGCCAAGGATCTTGGAGCTATTGTAGATGGGTATTAATTGGTATCCCTGTGCGATAAGGGTTTAACTGTGGATGGCTTACTTGGGAGGTACTCTTAGGTAACAATGGTTGGAGAGTATTCCAGCTAGACAGGAAAGAAAAGAAAGCTAGTATGAGGATCCATTCATCATCAGATAAGTGAGGTAGCAGCCAGGCTTAATGCTGTTAAGAAGCCCTTGAATGAATAAAATCTTTCTTTAGGATTATCCCACACATTAGATGGGAACACCAGAATACTGCTTCTCTGACTCCAGTTCCTCCTT
Source organism: Cricetulus griseus (assembly GCF_003668045.3). NCBI lineage: Eukaryota > Metazoa > Chordata > Mammalia > Rodentia > Cricetidae > Cricetulus > Cricetulus griseus. The sequence goes on from NC_048595.1 coordinate 327,437,732, forward strand.
CATTCCTGGCAGGGCCAGGCTGATTTGCATGCAGGCAGAGCCTTAGGTGCAGCACTGCATGTACTTGGACTAGAACACCATGGACATGTGACTTCTGAGGGGAGATGGGCACAGCTGCAGAACTCCCAACATGATTTCCCAGGACCTTTTGCATTTTGTTTTCTTGGGCCTCCTAGAGCTCATTTTTCTGAATTTCCATGAACACAAACAGTCTGCACCATACAGTGTTAGATTATCTGCTGCCTGGTGAGGCTTTCTCATCCACACATTTATCAAGGGTGAACAAAACATTTGTGTCTGATATACTTCTCACCCTTTTCTCAAAATTAGTGATGCCATACAGTGCAAGCAGTGTGGAACAGGGAAAGGCAGCAATGCACTGGCTGTGGAGGCAGAAAACCAGGAGTGCATTCTTGTGCTTCCAATTACAAAATACACATCCTTTGGTAGCAGCAAAACTCACTTCCAATTGTTTTTCCACATAGAAAACATGTCAGGAAATCCTACTTCCCTATTGTGCTGTCATGATAAAAACAAGGCATCACAGACAAATGTCTGAATGAGGTCTTCTCAAGGAACAGATGCTAGGTCAGGGGGTCTGCTAGATTTTTCCTATTTCCTTTTGCATTGTTTGCCTGGCTCATACATTTATATAATTCATTTTAGTCACTCCCTTCCGCCTTGTCCTCACCTCTTCTTCTGGAACTTCTCTTCCACACAGTGCCTCTGCTGCTGCCTCTCTTTGTGTCACCCACTGAGCTTAATATGAACCATTTGACCTTGAATAGATGCAAGGGCAAATTGTCTGTGGCTGTACCACAAAGAAAACACATCCCCTCCCCCAACAGCTATCAAGTACCAATACTTCCTCTTAGTTACTTTTCTATTGCTGTGATAAGACACCGTAACCAAGGAAACTTGTAGAACAAAATGTTTAATGGATGTTTCCCATTTCAAAGGGTATGTCCATGTTCATCATGTTGGAAAGTCCAACAGGTAAGCAGGTATGGTGCTAGATCAGGAGCTGAGAGCTTACATCCTGATCTACAAGCAAGAAGCAGAGAGCAAGCTAACTAGGAATGACACGGGCTTTTGAAAAGTCGAAGCCCATCTGTGGTGACATGCCTTATCCAATAAGGGAACACCTCCTAATCCTTCCCAAACAGTTCTACCAACTAGAGACCAAGTATTCAATCATATGATTCTATAGAGGCCATTCGCATTAAAAGCCCCAGATTCTCTTAAAGAGAGTAGAGCCACGCAGGCCCCTCCTTCATCCTCAATGAAATGTTGATGGGCTAATCTTGTGCAGGCCTTGAGTAGATAATCACAGCTGCAGTGAGGTCATGAGTGCCTTGGCTATGTCATGTCCAAAAGACATCTTTTTACTTCATGTCTCCCTAACTTAGACTCTTTCTTTCTTCCCTCTCTTCTATTAGATCTTTTGATTCTAAAGTCACCAATGCTGTAAAGTTTTGTCATTATGACTATATTTTAGTTTCTCATTTTGATAGTTGTATCTGTTTTTGAAATGTCATTAAATGTTAACTCAAGAAAAAATACTCATATTTGATATATTGAAATATTGAGAATTTTTAAGAAAAATAACTTTTTAGGTGAGACTTTAAAATACATGAAGTATGCTGTATTTGTTTTATTTAAAATATCAAACATGTCTATTAGCGATCAAAATTGAAACTTTGGATTCCTTTCCAACATTGCAATATGAATCTACTCTTACCAAAGAATATCAATAAGTTTGTTTCATACTTAGAAATCTCTTGCCTAGAGCATATCTGGGAATTCACAATACATTTAATCATCTTCTAGCTTTAGAGGCATGGTTCCCATTGATTAGAGATGATGAATGTTGAAGAAAAGTGTTAGTGGGGAAGACAGCTAAGTCCTGTATCAGAAACATTTGCGTACGTTTGAGCAAGTAAACAAAACAAATCCCTTGCCTTTACAGCCTAATAACAAGAACCATGGAAATCTGGGATAGAGGAGTGAGATGGGATTAAAAATGACATGTGTATTTTGATAAAGCAACTTGTCTATGGCTACACCACTGGAGAAAATGATACCCATTCCCCAACAACCATTAAGTGCCAATAGTTCCTCTGTGAGTAGTGGGCCCTTCTTGGCCTCCCCTTTGTCTGTGATACAATGTTTCTGGTCCCAATCCTACTCAAGTCTTGTATGTCTAACCAGAGAGGCAGTGCACAACTGACTATTCATTCATCTCCTTAGCATACGGTACTGTGTAAGTGAATGACCCCATTTCCGGAGCTCCAGCTGAATGAAATTCAAAAGCCAGTCTGATACTGACCAACTGACTTTTTTTTCTTCATTTTAAAATTTAATTTAGAAACAATCTTATTTTACATACCAATCCCAGTTCCCTCTCCCTCCCATCCTCCTATGCCCCCACCCACCCACCCATCCTATCCCCCATGCACTCCCCAGGGAGGGTGAGGCCTTCCATTGGGGGGGACTCATCAAAGTCTTGTATATCAATTTCTCATTCATTGATGAAAATTATAATAGCAATAATAATCCAGGGTTTTTACAAGGATTCAGGTTAAACTTTTACAAGGATTTAGTTTAATCCTTTCTTGTTTAAATCTTGCCCCTGCCTGTGTGTGTGTGTGTGTGTGTGTGTGTGTGTGTGTGTTTATCATAGTATCTAAGAATTGCTAAGATACTTGATTTATTTTGGTTCCCTTCCTGTCCCCCAAAAAAATTTTGTGAAGATCATGGTATTTCAAAACTCTTTGAAGATTATACCAAAACTGTTAATTTGCAATGGAAAGAAATAAAACCCATGAATCCAATTTCACTAAAGTCTGTGTTCATAAAAGTACAGTCTGAATGCAATTTTGTATGAAAAGTCTATCTTCCAAGTATCTGTCCCAGAGTTGCAGGCACAGCATTCTCATGAATTCTGAGTCCTTTCATAGGCTATCTTGGTGTTGGGTCAAATCTTGAGTCCTACATACTTTTCTGGCATCTGTAGTTAAAATATGCCATAATATTTTGTGATTTTTTTTTAGAGACGGGGTCTTACTATGTAACTTGACTATCCTGGAACTCACTGTGTCATCCAAGAGGACCTGAGTTCACAGAGATCCTCCTCTGACTGCGCGACTCATAAGCGTGCTGAAAATGTTCTTAAATGCTCAAAGCATATATTCAACTGATGCAGAAAGTGTGAGCCATGAAAATTATAATGAAAGAACAATTAGTTTAGAAATGGAGAAGGGCTGTTGTTGACAATCAGAAACCTTCACATCTATGAGGCTTGTCAAATAAGTCTTTGTGTGCATGTAGGACATGGCTCTATGTGTGTTCATACAAACATTTTTTGGGGGGTGTTGGTGAAACAAAACAAATAAGAATGGAAACTGCAATGAAGCTATGAACAATAACAACAACAAATAGGAACTTGAGTAGCAGATGAGTCCAGCTAAATCAAATACCTCTAGAAAACCCATTACTTTGAAAGCAATTATACATTTAAAGCAGTTTAAGGGTTATAGGCACTTTCCACTTTGCCCCCTCTCTCTCCAGAATCTCAGCTTCACTGTGAGGGTCTATCCCCCTTGAGTAATCTGAGCTGCATCTGCTTTCCCCACTCCTTCTGTGTTCATGGATCCCAGAGATTATTTTTTAGGTTTTATTTCCAAGGGACTAGCTTTCAGTCCCTTATTCTTCATGCCAATTATCACTGTTAAGTGCTGTAAAACTGCTGACTGCCGCCTTCAGGAAGCAGACAGTACATCAGTCTTGTGTCCTGTTCCTTAACTGAAGTCCCTCGTGCCTTGAACAAATATGATCTAATTCAACAAAAGTGACACATGGGAAACTTTATGTCTGCCATAGCAAAGAGTCTCCTTTATTTCTTGCATTACTTTAAAATTTCTCATAAAAATATTTTTGCGGGGACAGCACATGTTTTATGTGTAGTATTTGTTGCATATTTTAGGAATAAGGCTGTGTCTTTCTTGGACATCTGTGTGAATTGGTTTGTAAAATAAACAGCACAGTTTCTCTTGTAAGCAGCTAAAATTACATAGATTTATGTGTGTATGTATATATACTATATACACATATAGTATAAACATGCATTTTATGCTGTATTTCTTCTCTCTTTGAGAATTTATTTAAAATCAGGACTAATGTATTATTTTGTAAATATTTCTGTTTGATTAATGTATTTTTATAGCCTGATTCTCATCTACAAACTTTATAGCTATTCATTTTATTATAATATATGCCCACTAAAGATAAGCATCCTATGATGAGTGGTATTCATTGTTTTCAATTCAAAGTATTGAAAACATTACTGAGTTAGTTCACATAGAAGTTTGGCTAACATATATTGATGTATTTTTTTTCTTGGATCTGTGTAAGTTTTTTTGATACTTGTATTTTATGTCATCATCAATATTTGAATTGATTATACAATTGAATTGACTTTAAACAGATGGGTTTATATAAGATCCTAAGTGCACTCTATATAATAATATATAGCTATAGTTTATATATACATATATATATATATATTTAGAAATATATAATCTCTAGTCCACATACGGTCATTTTTATCCTAGGCATATTCATAGAATTTACAAATATTTCATTGTGTCTTACACAACATCTTTAAAGAGTGGAGAAACATTATCTGACACTTGGATTTTAGTGTGCTTATTTAATTTTGCACAACTTCTCTATTTATTGGGCAGATAGTAATAATACTCATGAGAATACATTCATTTTGCAATATCAGGAGGGCAGATGCTGAGATTAAAAATCACTTCCTTCCCACCATTATTCTTGGTCTGATTTTACAGCAGTGTAACTAGAACCAACAAAGAATATGGGGGAGGGTTGGAGGAGATCAGTTTTGCTTGTTTCTTTCATCTTTTTTGAACCCTAAGAAAGATGGAAGCTATAGCCTTCTGAGGGTACCTCTTACTCTGTCATCCCTGGAAGGCTGTTACACACGAATACTCAAAGCCTTCAAAAGCCAACAATGATATTCAGAACCAAATAATAATGTGCTAACCTCATTCACAGTAATCACAGATAATGTAGAATTTGTGTCTGCCATTTCATTTTGAAGGTAAAATACAGGACTTACTTTGGAGATTTCATATAATGTTCTGGGCTGCATCAATAGACCTTGAATAACCTGAAATAAAGAGGTAATGAGTGCACTTGACTCTACACCATTCAGACTTCTGCTGGAGCATCAAGCCCACTTCTGAGCTACAGACAAAAACCAAAGAGAACTCAGAGAGTGACAAAGAGGGGAAGCAAAACCAAGCCTTGCTCACATATCAAGTGGTTGAAAGACTGTAATTGTCAGAGAGACAAAGCTATGCAGTAATCAAGGGCCTAGTTCTTGGAAGAGGCTAGTTCACTGTGGCCACTAATCTGAAATACAAGTAGTACATTCCCTGCAGTGAGCAGTCATAAGCCACAGATGCAACCTCATGTTCTAGTGACAAGGGAAGCATTTTCTATGGCAAACTGCACAGTTCAGGTGGCAAGGTAACTATAGCATGTAAGGATCAACAATCATGCATATTTATTATCTTAGCAATTTGCTGACATTTTTTTTCCTCCTGACTTTAATTTTTTCATTAGATTTCCCTTTCATCTCTCCTGTCTTTAAATCTAAATTTTGCCTAATTGTTTTCTTGGAATGCTTGAAGGAAAGATGTTCATAGACATCATATCTCAGATAAACTATTTCCTGTCATTTATTAAATTTCCCTTAAATGAGTCATGTGTTCAGTGGTTCCCAAAAAATTCTAATCAGGTATTAGTTGATATTATCTACTGTTTTGAGGGAAATGAAAAAAAATAAGTGAACTCTGAAATTAATCTATGTGGGATATTCTATATTTTCATTTTAGAGAATTAAATATCAAATATATTGGTATGTTTAAGCTTTGTTGTTTAACTATACTAGTTTACAGTATAATACTAGGTATTTAGAGCATTTAAAATAAACTTTTATTTTAAATACTTTTAATTTACTGATTTTTTTTTAGAAACAACCATTTTACATATCAATCTCCCCATTCCCTCTCCATCTCATTCTCCCATACCCCCTAGCAACTGTCCTACCCCACCCCCCACCCATTCCCCAAGGACAGTGAAGCCTTTTATGGGGGAATCATCAAAGTCTGTCACATCATTTGGGGAGAGCCTAGGCCCTCCTCCATGTGTCTGGGCTGAAATACTATCTTTCCATAAGGAATAGACTCCCAAAGTCCTTTTGTGCACTAGGGATAAATATGGGTTCCACTATTAGAGGTCCCTCTAATTTACTGAATTTTATACATGCCTATAAAGCATATTGATGAAAGCCATAGCCCAGACCCTTCCTTATCCCCTACCAACACTTTTTACTTACAACTCCTACATGTGCTCTCTTTAGCACTGAGTTCCTTCAGTGTGGCACATGGATGCAGGACCATCTACTGGAGCATGAAGCATTGTTAGCATTCCAGGGCCCCAAATCCCTTAAAAAAAGACTTCCCCTTCCTCCCCTGGCAGCCATCAACTGCCAGTAGCTTCTCTGCTGTGGTGGGACTTCACAAGCCCCTCTGCTGTCCATACTGCGATTTTGACTGGCTTGATCTTCTTCAGATCTTGTTAACTAGCATCTTACAGGAGTACGATTTGTTTTTACAGTTTTACCAATTATTATGAATTAAATCTGTAAATTAAACAGTTTTTTTGTTTGTTTGTTTTATTTTGTTTTCCCTGAGGCAGGTTTTCTCTATGTAACAGCCTTAGCCATTCTGAAACTCTCTTTGTAGATCAGGCAGTTGGGATTAAATGAATGTTCCTCCACAGCCCGGTCTTCTTGTTTTTTAATTATACAGAAATTTTGTAGGCATCCCGGTCAGATATTTGGAGAATGAAATCAAATAGGGTTTTCTGAAAACTGGGGTCATGTGTTTGAGGTTAGAAGTTAATATTTCTGTGAGCCTTATTGCTTATTGCTGTTAACAATCTTAGGTCAAGGTAATATGGGTCAAATAAATTTATTTTTCCTCTTATTTCTATATGGAAGTCTCTAAGAACAACTCTGATTAAGTACCAATCAGGTATGGACCACCTCCTGGAAGGCATAGTACCTACATAAAATATTTAGAATTTTCCATACAAAATTTGCCCATTTTATATTAAATTAGATCAATTTAATTGTTTATAAATTCATTTGTGTCAACAGACATTTATTTCAAAATTGGTTTTGGGATACAGTCTGGTAATATTTATTGTGTTGCATACATTATTCCTCCTTTGGCCTTGCGAACTGTGTTCCTTGATGTAAATTGTCTACTTGATCAGTTGAGTAAGTCAAGAATATTAGTGAAGCACATCTCTGAGGCTGTCTGTGTGGGAGTTCCAGAGAGGATTACTTCAGGGGGAAAACCCACCTTGCACCTAGGGAACACTGTACTATAAGCTGGTGTCCCTGTGGAATAAAAGGAAAAACCTGTTATCTTATGAACTCTCTCATTTCCTAGATGCCATGAAGTCAACCAGGCCTTGGCCACCATGGTGGTCCAAATCCTTTGAACTCATGAGCTAGAGTAAAAGTTCTTTTTCTTAGGTACATGTCACAGCAGCAGAAAACTGCCCAGCATCAGCACTCCTTGGGGTTTTGATTTATTCTTTTGACAACTCTGGGTTGATTTTGTTGCTATTACCATTGTTGTAGTATATGTAGTCTTCTCCTTTGTATTTGGAAGCCTTTCTTTTTTTTCAAGAAATTATTTTTTATTTGTTCAAATTAGAAACAAGCCTGCTTCACATGTCAATCCCTGGTCCCTCTCCCTCCCCTCCTCCTCCATCCCCCAAGAACCCCCCAGCCCATCCCCTTCTGCTCCCCAGGGAGAGTAAGGCCCTCCATGGGGGAATCCCCAAAGTCTGTCATACCATCCTGGGCAGGGCCTAGGCCCTCCCCGATGTGTTCAGGCTGAGAGAGCATCCCTCCATGGGGGATGGGCTCTCAAAGTCCTTTCTTACTCCAGGGATAAATACTTATCCACTACCAGAGGCCCCACAGAGTGCCTAGGCTTCCTCACTGACATCCACTTTCAGGGGTCTGGATCAGTCCCATGTTAGCCTCCCAGACATCAGTCTTGGGTCCATGTTCTCCCCTTTTTTCTGGTCAGCTGTTTCTGTGGGTTTCACAGTCTGGTCTTGATCTCTTTGTTCATCACTCCTCTCTCTCTCTCTGCAACTGGATTCCAGAGTTCAGTTCAGTGTTTAGTTGTGGGTGTCTGCCTCTGCTTCCATCAGCCACTGGAGGAAGGCTCTAGGATGGCATTTAAGGCAGTCATCAGTCTCATTATAGGGGAAGGGCATTTATGGAAGCCTCTCCACTATTGCTTAGATTGCCAGTGGGTGTCATCCTTGTAGATCTCTGGAAATCTCCCTAGTGCCAGAGCTCTCCTTGAACCTATAATGGCTCCCTCCTTACAGTATTTCTCATCCTGCTCCGCTCTATTCTTCCCCTGACTCAACCTTCCTATTCCCCATTTCCTCCTCTCTCTTCCTCTTCTCCCACTCTCTTTCTCCCAGCTCCCTCTCCCCTACCCCCATGCTCCCAATTAGCTCAGGAGATCCTGTCCCTTTCCCCTTCTCCAGGGGACCATGCATTCTTCTCTTGGGGTCCTCCTTGTTTTCTGGTTTCTTTGGTGATGTGGATTGTGGGCTGGTAATCCTTTGCTCTATATCTAAAATTCATATATGATTGAGTACATACCATGTTTGTTTCTTTTTTGTGACTGGGTTACCTCACTAAGGATGATTTCTTCTAGTTCCATCCATTTGTCTGCAAATTTCAAGATTCCATTGCTTTTTTCCTCTAAATAGTACTCCATTCTGTAAATGTACCACATTTTCTCTATCCATTCTTCAGCTGAGGGTCATCTAGGTTGCTTCCAGGTTCTGACTGTTACAAATAATGCTGCTATGAACATAGTTGAACATATGTCCTTGTTGTATGAGTGTACATTCTTTAGGTATATGCCCAAGAGAGGAATTTCTGGATCTTGAAGTAGGCTGATTCCCATTTTCCTGAGGAACCGCCATACTGATTTCCAAAGTTTGCACTCCCACCAGCAATGGAAGAGAGTTCCTTTTTCTCCATATCCTTTCCATCATAGATTGTCATTGGTGTTTTTGATTTTAGCCATTCTGGCTGGTGTAAGATGCTATCTCAGAGTTGTTTTGAGTTGCATTTTCCTGATGGCTAAGGATGTTGAGCACTTTCTTAAGTGTCTTTCAGCCATTTTAGATTCTTCTGTTGAGAATTCTCTATTTATTCTGCACCCCACTTTTTAATTTCATTGTTTGGTGTCTTGGTGACTAGCTTCTTGAGTTCATTGTATATTTTAGATATCAGCCCTCTGTCAGATGTGGGGTTGGTGAAGATCTTTTCCCATTCTGTGGGCTCTTGTTTTGTCTTGCTGACTGTGTTTGGAAGCCTTTCTTATTTTCTGGCATCTTAAGTTTCTTGAAACATATCACAGATATTACTTTTTCCAGAATTCAGATACAACCATTTCCCCAATGAGCTCCTGCTCCTTTTACTGGAACATGGTATGAAAAGCCAAAATTCTTGCTGTAGAGGTGTTATTGCTTCTAGTTCTTCTTCACAGCATGGAAACACCTGTCTTCCTCCTAATACATCTATATGGATGCATTTCTGCAATACTTACATGTGTAACCATATGCACACAGAGATGAATGATGGATTGATGGATGGAAAGAAGAATGTAAGGATGGTGTATGGTTAGGCAGATAGATAACCATGAATAACATACTAATATTTCTCTCTAACTCATTACTGTATAATTTGATCTTCTATCGTTTGTTGTTTGCAACTGATTCTACATGTGAGAAAACCAGCATGCATAATATTTACTGTTTTTCTTATACAATTCTCAATTCCAATGTATCCAATGTACTTGCTCCATTTATCTTATTGATGGTGAAGTACGTAAATGGAAGCTGGACCTTTCTCTCAATTTTGCAAAACATCCCAAGGTTATTTTTTTCTTTAAAAAAGGATTCCTACCTTTAAATCTCAACTAAATATGTTAAAATATGTTACATTTCCAGGTATTTTTGTGCATTAATATTAGTACAATCAACTTTGTTGTTCACAAAAATTTGAGGTCATGGAATATGGAAATTTTTAGATATTTCCACAATGTAGTTTATTGATTGCCTTCGTCTCCCTTTCCAGCCATGACACTCTTCCTGTGATAGTGATTCATCTGTAAGACTTATTTCAGGCTTTGTATCTAAATGTCTGTAGTTTTTGGAAGGATTGTTAGCCACTGCAGATTGATTGCCTTTTGCTGGTAGCTCCAGGAGAGAAGTGCCATGAAGGACGCAGCTGTAGCAATTCTGTTGGCTGTACTTTCAGTTACAAGCAACCTTCTAATCACAAAGGGAAGCAAAGACTTGGCCTCAGACATTAAAATAACTGTTTCTGAGGTACCTAGGTGGCTAAGAGCTCTGAAGAATAGATTCTTTTTTTCATTTCATACCAACTAACAACCCATATTTTCAATGAATGTCATAAGGAAAACCATGTTAAGACCTTGCATAAAATGGTTAATATGCCTATAATTTGCGTTTAGTATTTTGTTAAGTTGAAAGCTCACATTAGAGTTGTACTGTAATAATGTATGAATCAGAGGATTCCAGATCACATTCATTTTTGCCTTGGTTTCTGACAAAAGTATATGTCCAAGTAGTGCCTTTGTTTGTACTCTGCGATTTTAGGAGGAAAAGGAAACAAACCCTTTCAGCCCACAGAGAAATACAAGGTGAACATAATTCTTAAGGCAGGAAAAATAGCAAGTAAAATAAATTGGCTTTTGACATCCTCTTCAGGATGTCAGCCTTTTGCCACATCCTGACATTGTCCTCCCTTGATGGAACATGGTATCTCCATTCACCATTTATTTGGGAACACCGAGGATAAGAAGGTTTGTGAAAAATGGACATTGTCAGGGACCATATAGAATTTATAATCAAAACCAGACTAGCAAGCATTAATCAGATCCATCTCCCTCTCTTTTCCTCTCATCCGCTCTTTCTCTCTCCCTCCCTTCCTTGTTTATTTTCTTCTCTCCACCCTGAAATGGGTCTAGATGCTAGAAAGGAGACACACACACAAAGTTCAACCTAACAGGAGACAGTTGACCTATTGTGGGAGATCCAGAACATCTTTCTGTGGAAGGATTGTTCACACTCTGATTTAAAAAACCAATAACAATTAATCAGGGAAAGAAAAACAAGAGAGAGAACCCTATGTGATTAACAAACCATTGCCCAAAGAGCTGGGCCCTGGGTACCACATAGGAGAGAGATGAAGCTTAGCAGGGATATTGGGTTACCATGTTGAAGATCTTTACAGAATGCAGAAGGCAGTGCATAGCCATTGCATCGCCAATGTAAAGAGTTCATTTCCCGTGCAAGCTTCTAACACTTCCTTTCCCAGTTTTCTTAGAATAGATCATTGCGGCTAGGAAGAGTATGGTTTACTAATCCATCTACTGTGTGTGTGTGTGTGTGTGTGTGTGTGTGTGTGTGTGTGTGTGTGTGTGTGTGTGTTTATATGTATATATAAAATCTGAATTTTACATTTTGTTTTCCTCGGGCATTGTTTGATTTATGGCCTCTGTTGCTTTCTTCCCTGTTCCCTGCACCCATGGCAGTCACTCACTAAGCAATATACTACACTTTCGTTTTTCAATTCTGAGATGGAGAAAGTACCCGGACAATGTGGAAAGTGATAATATGACTGAGAATAGGAGACAAAACAGTGGGAGGGACAGGTGCAACCATCCTGAACATCTGTCCAGTCCTTTACTCCATCCCTTTGCCACCTTTCCTGGAGTCTTTGGAGAAACTGAAGCTTTATTGTTTGTCATTAGACCTCTGTTTCTCATCCACGATCCCTAGGGTGATTCTCTAAATAACCCCTGGGCTGCTAGTCCTGCCTCTCGGCCCATTCTTCTCTCTCTTCTGCAGTGCCCCTCTACAGAAAGGCTGTGTCTGTCTCTAGCATATCGTTCAGAATCCTTTGCCCAGGAGTCCACAACCTTGTGCGCTGTCCAATAATCTCTCTGTATTCATGGGATGTGCTTCTGCAATTCTTTAAGTATGTTTTTCTACCTCTGTACCTGCTTTTAGCATGCTCTTCCTTTCAATGAGAATGTCTCCCAAACCTCATCCTTATAATGGCAGCTGCCTCTTCCTTCAGGATTCATGGGAGGCTTGCCCCTCCACAAAGGCCTTCATTACCAGTCCTGTGTTTTTTCAGTTCTCTGCCCAGCCTCTGCACTGCTATTTTTTTGTGACTCTTCAATCAGGTGGTACCTGCTTAGTTTATTGTTGATTTGCCTCAAAGGAATGAGTTTCCAGGGGGCATCTTGTCATCTAAGTCTTATTTGTTATACATCCTTTCAGATAGTATAGTTCCAACAGCTCCTTTGCATTTGGCACATATCTCTTGGATTAGTGAATGGGTCTTTATTCTTATTTCCCTGTAAGTCATACATCCTCTATTTTCTGTGATTGTATGGACATGCAGAGCTATGAGCCAGGACATCTCACCACAAATACGACAGGTTTCACTTATTCATGAGTCACTAGCATTTTTCTCACACTCATGGATTTAAACCAAATACTTACACAGACTGTAGAACAACTTCTTTGTGACCCTTTGTGACCAGCCAAGGGAGTTTTCCCCTTTCTGGAAATGCGTGCCAGGCACTGCATCTATCAGGTCAGCTTGAACTCCACTGACCGAAGCTATAGTCTGGGGTTTACAAATTCAGAACTTTCACACTATTTGTCTCACCTGAATCTCTTATCTCTCCCCATGTGGATAAATAATAAAACATGAATCATTTACTTTGCGCTGGTTACTATGCTTAATCTCTGTCAATACCACAGGGTTCCTATCCTTGCAGGTATCTGGTATACACATAACTAAATCACCCACTGAGGTTCTCATCTGTGGTGCATGCTGGAGCTCGGATTTAAACTCAGGCTCTGCTGAAGATGCTGCTCATGTGTGCTTTCTCCCTTCAAAGGATGTACCCCTTTTCTTCATGTCCTTCTTTACTCTTCCTTTATCTGCTTCTTCAGACCCAATGGTGGATGTCTTTCAACATCCATGGATTTCTTGGCATTCATTTGGCACCTGTCCTTTAATATGCTAATTTTTCAAGTTTTTCCTTTTGGAAGCAAAGACCTGAGTCAGGGGGGCAGCATAATTTGTGATTTCCTCTCTGAGAGATGGTAAACCATATTGTAGTCAAGAGCTGGGGTTATGGAGTCAGGCTTCTTAGCTTTTTATTCTGGTACTTTTCTTCAGTAGCTGCAATGACTTGGTCAAGATTTTTTTCTATGCCTCCTTGTCTCATCCTTATGATAAAGTATCAGATAATACTACCTCAGGAGGTTGCCAGGAGGATTGAATGAGGTAATGTCCAAAATGTACTTATAACCATGTCTAGTACAAAATGACCATCTAGTAAACATTACTTATTCCTTCATAGCCAGAAGGGTCTTTCCACCTACATGATGTCCCTTAGTCTCTGCTGAATGGCTGCTATCATTTTGTGGGCTACTATGACTTTAGAAAACACATTCTTACTTGAGAGTTATGGTAACTGCTCTGGGTTTGCTGTCCATCTCTCCTTCATTGAGCCCTGCTGCTACTTTCCTTGTTAACAGATCAGTTGTGAAACCTCTCCCCACTTTGATTTCTTATAGGCAGAAATCACTCTAGGGTGTTGGTCAGTGCTTTGCACAGTAAACCATCTTCTCTGTCCTCAGGTCTGCGAAGGTCATCTGCTTACCAATGTACATAACACTTGTTGTCTCCCACCCAAATTCCATGCCTAGGTGACCTGGCCATATCCAGAGGATTTGAACTAACTTGGAACCCTATGGCAACACAGTTTGGAGTCAGCAAACTAGTGACTCCTTTCTCCATATTTAAAGCTGGAAAAAGTTGCATTTGAATGTTTATCAATAGCCAGTCACTGCTGAGAAAGAAATAAGAAGCCCCTGGCTTCGTCAACATTTTTGATTGTGCAAAGTGATTAAGCCATGTGTAAAATATTACACAATGCCATGCCCTGTCACCCTGAGAATTTCACTCTGTTGAGATGTAGTTACCATGCAAGAAGGTGAGAAATGGGTTTTCTTTCTCTCTCTAGGACTCAGAAAATAGAAAATAAGATGCTTTCCTGGGGCCACCAACATCAATTTCATGCTGTGGTTCTGATTTTTAAAATAATGCTGTGTTCCTTAAATTAAAAAGTGCCTTTGAGAAATTATTCAGATCTAACTAGAAAAATTCATTCTGAAGCATGCATGTTTAAAAATTGTGAATGATGGAAAGAAAACATAGCTTTGGTTTCTTTTTTAAACTATTATTCTAATGATCACTAACCACATGGCTTATTTGAAAATGAGTTCCTGTCCACTACATCTTCATTTGTCTTCTAATTTTCATGTAATTTGAAAGGGTTAGGCACCTTTCCCAAGGGGACATCCTGGGCACATCTCAGAGGACTGGCTGCAGCACTCTGATTTTACAGGCAAATTTCACCTTGTCATTTTAGGTGGCATTTCCTTCTCTGCTCTTGTTTTGAAAATACTGTGCTTGTGTGTTGTATGGACATGGAAGGTTCTTCCTCTGAGTTCCACTCCATGTAAAACTTTAGATAGTTGGTTATGATTTTACGAGCATGCAAATCAGCAATTTCCATTCTGAGGACAATATCAAATCTTTGCTGGAAAAGGCTGAAAACTACACCCAACAAATGATCACTCAGTGGATTGACTCATTTAAGGAGAGTCTTTAGACACATTCCTAGGCAAGCTAGCTTCTGGCTTGCTTTGCATCCCCCATTATTCTTAAGCAGGAGCTGGAGGGAACAAAATGGAGATAGGAGGCAGGCAATGAGCAAGAAGCAGCCAGAAGGTACAGAGAATCAAATGGACCAGCATGCACAAGTATCGCTTTTAAACATTGGCACGTTTATTATTTTAAGACATTATAATATTGATGCCTGTTGTAGATGAATTATTTCTTTCTAAAACTGAAGAAATAAACAAAAGCTGTATAAATGTTGCTTCCAAACTCTGGAATAGCTGTCATGCTTGAAGCAGATGAGGAGCCCCAGGAAGAAAGATAACCATCTAAATTGAATACATCTTACATTGTAAACCAGAACCACTGGCTTGCTCCCCTAAGTATATCCTCTCTTCGTGGAAGGATATATTAATTAGAGTTAGTTAATCTATAGAGCATTTAGCAAGAAAGAGCCCAGTGTCAATCTGGGCACCCTCCAGGCCAGCTCCATGAGGCCAGCCCTGGTTTACAGAGCGAGTTCCAGGACAGACTACAAGACTACACAGAGAAACCTTGTCTTGGAAAAAAAGATGTGTTTCCTTATGATATTTCATGGTTGTTTCATAGTTTGCTCATATACTGCCCCATACCACACACACATTATCCTCTTATTCTTCCTCCAGGAGCTTGCCAGAGCCTTAAAGAATCACTTTTAGCAAGGCCATTTGACCTTCAGGTTACCCACTTGCCTCTGACTGGTATCCTTTCTGCTAGCCATTTCCCATGAGACTCCAAGAACAATGGACTCTCTGTTCCTTGTCACCTGCTTACTTTTACCTACTTTGCCCTGCTGGCTTGTCTGCCAGCATCCCCCGATCATGTCTAGCCTCTTGTTTTCCTTGGCAATTCCTTCATGTGCTGCCCCACCCACTTCGTTCCTCAGACTTGATGACTTCAGTATTTAGACTCCTTCTCTGAGCATCCTGTATGACCTTTAGCACAGTTCTCACTTCATTACCATAAGCTGCTCAAGCTGCTCACTCGTCTACCTTCCACTAAGGACACACTCAGAACAAGAACTAGATGTGAATCGTGATAGAACCAGCAGACTAACCCAGAGGAAGGGCTCAGTATGCTTCTGCTGAATTAATGAATGAGTTGCCCTTGCCTTATCTGTATGGTTATTTATATTCTTCAGTAACATATGCTTTTTGTACTGCTTTTCCTTTTCACCCTCTAAGACCTGAATTGTCTATTTTAAGGAATATGTACACCGCAATTGATCTACTGTAGGCATAGGTTTCTGTTCTCTTCCCTTGACACTTCATAGAATTACTATATTTAAAAACACAGAGTCACTCCTAAATCGTACCTTGGGAGGGTTTTCATGGATTTGTTAAACTTTTATGTTTCTGGAGACTATTCTTGAGCATGCTCCCAGAGTAGTGTACTAAAGCAACTATGTAACAAGCATCTATAAAACAAGGTTGCATTTGTGCTCAGAAATCTTTTCAAATGTGCCATTCCTCTCACCTCAAGTCTACTAAGTCTTAAAATTGCAAGAGTTATTGGACTCTATCAAGTAACTGATATTTCTAAAGGATGACCTTTCTCTTCATTGTTATATAAATTATCCTCACAGGCTTTGGTTAAGGAATTAGAAATTCGGGGACATATGCACCCTTTAAAGGACATGGCTCTCCCTTTGTTATTCATCAATGAAACAACAAAAGGAAACACATCCTGAGTGCAGGGAGCTACTTCTCAAAGTCTCTAGCATGTTCACAGAAAAGCTTTTAATTTCCTCTAACCTTCCTTACCCAAAGGTCTGTGAAGTGTATTTTGCCAAAATGTTCAGCATTTGGGAATGTGCTTCTGAGCCCTTTGTTCTTGGTGACACTCTTACTGGGCAATTGTGTGTGGAACAACCAACCCATTCATTGTCTTATCTCCAGCTCTTGCCCAAGAGGCCACTCTTGGTTCACGTGCATTGAAATCAATGGCACAAAATTTCTCTAGAATAAACCTTTGACTGTTTTCCATTAATTTCCACAAACAAAGCTTATGTATTAGATGAAATGATTTTTTGTATCGTAAAATTATAATATTCCTATA
This sequence comes from Cricetulus griseus, assembly GCF_003668045.3. Classification (NCBI taxonomy): domain Eukaryota; kingdom Metazoa; phylum Chordata; class Mammalia; order Rodentia; family Cricetidae; genus Cricetulus; species Cricetulus griseus. Next base: position 327,454,770 of record NC_048595.1, read on the forward strand.
GGCAATATATACATATATAGATATAGATATAATGGCATCATACTACATGAAATCATACAGTGGTTTCATACAAATAAATAATTATATTAGCTGCTTATCATTATTATTATCATCATCATCATTTTTTGTTTGTTTTGAGACATGGTTTCTCTCTGTATCCCTTTCTGTCCTGGAACTTTCTCTGTAGATCAAGCTGGCCTAGAACACAGGGATCTGCCTGCCAAGTGATGAGATTAAAGGTATATACCATCACTACCCAGCAGTTTTCTTTTCATTACAAAAAATGTCATTGGGCACACATAGTCAAACTGATTTTCAACGAATAGCTTAAATATAAGAAACCATTAAATAGCATCAAATAAAGTATGGGCCACATGAGGAATTTGCTATGCTTTATTAGTATTAGAATTGTTTAACATGTTAAGTGGGCAATGGCCAGCAACATATTCATTGCCACAGAGTACAGAGCCATGATTTGATTTCAGTATGGGTATTTCTAACTCCTGCTATCTCTTACCACTTGCTGTCATCAGCTAAGGTTATACTTACCTTATACAAAAAGGAAGTGTCTGGCTTACAACTCCTAATCTTTGTTCACATACATGGTTCATTGATTTTTCTCACACCCTATGACTTCCAGCAGTACTCAACCTATGGGTCACAACCCCCTTGGGTCTCACATATCAGGTATCCTGCATATCAGATATTAATACTACAATTTATAACAGTAGCAAAATTACAGTTATGGAGTAGCAATGAAATATTTTTATGATTGGGGGTCACCAAAACACGAGTAACTGTATTAAAGGGTCACGGCATTAGAAAGGTTGAGAACCACTGGCTTAGACATATGCATACCCATCTTGCTTACTGTTCCTCAGATTAGACAGTTATGCTGTGTCCACAGTGTTTTGCTTGTTGTGTGAGTGTTGTGAACAATGGTGTCTTTTCATTCCTCTGACATTTGTTGTCATCTCTATGTAATAGCTGTCTTAGCAGAGAAATGAAGAATCTGTTAACTCTCTCTAGAGCTTTTCATTCCCAAACAGCTGAACAGGTACCTGGGATGGTGATATCCTATGTAATTTTTAACACTTTGAAGCCTGTCTTCCAAAACCTTACTTTCCCCATACTGTTGACCTCCACTCCTCTCTTACACATCTCTGTCATCTGTAGGCTGTCTTAGAGGATAGAAAATGCATTTATATCAAAATGAGAAAATGGCAGAATTTCTCTTGGGTATCAATATGTCCCACTTCCTTCGTGGCTTCATGTTGAAATGCCTCAATGGAGCTATGTGTATATTATGCATGTATGTGCATGCATGCACCATGTATGTTCACATGTGAGTAGAGGCTAGAGAGGGACTCTAGGTACCCTGCTCCATCAATCTATGCCTCATTCCCTTGAGACAGAGTCTCTTACTGAACTGGTGCTAGGCTGCTGACCATCAAACCCAGTCAACCTTTTTGTGTCTGCCTTCTAGAGTACTTGGGTTACAGTCATATGTGACAACATCCAGTTCTTCTTATGTATATGCTAGGAATTTGAATTCAGGTCCTCCTGCTTGTACAGCAATGGTTCCTATGGATTGTACAACTTTCCAGGTCCCAATGCAGTGTTTTTTAATTATAAATTAAGAGTCATAGTCTCTATTCCTAATTCTCATCCCTACCCCACCCCCACACAGAAATGCCTGCCATATTATTTTCTATTTTATTTGGTTGTTTTAAATATAATTTGCCAATAAATTTTGTTTGATACTTATTAATACATCCTTCTATTTAGAATATGAATTACACAAAAAAGAGTTTGGTCTGTTTTATTTTCTATTGTATCATTAGATACTGTATTATCACTTAGTACATAGTAGATGCTCAAAAAAGATTGTCAAGAAGACAAATGGAAAAGTGGCCAGCAGTCAGTCTGCAACATACACTTAGTAGTGCTATGAATATGTTTGGTTCCTCTATGACCACATGTGTTCTTTCTGGGACCACCAGCATCATCCCATATTAAAGAGACACACATTTTGTTGTGTTTTATGTTCTGCTATCCTAGGCCTTTTCAACTAGAAAAACTAAACCCAGGTACTTCTGGGTACTTTTCTTCTGTCAACTCTCATTTTTTTTTTCTGACATGTTCATGGTCTTGCTGGTTTCTACTTCCCTCCTTGCAGCTGACTTCATCTGCAGATAGAGCAACACTGGCTGTTTAGCATTGTGTGGTTTCAGGGTTTATTTTCTATATTTCCTCATTGCTTCTTTAGCTTATTCTGTAATTAAATAAAATGCCTTTTTCTCTCCATATAAGAGTGACCAGAAGGACAGCCTTGACTATGCTGGCTAGTGTAAACTGATGTTGTCATCTCAGGGCACCGATGTTAGTAGACATATACCTATAGACCTATAGACATATACCTATAGACCCTTTTGGAGGTTATTTGACAAGTCACCTTTCTTTGACTATCTGACAGACAGGCTGGCAGCCATATTTAGTACCATTCATGTTTTCACAACCTTTCAGACACTCAGAGATGGCAGGACTGGCATGTACTGACTCTAGAACTCAAGAGGCCAACACTGCCAAGAATTAAAACTTGCCATTTGATATTCCTGGAACAAATGTCTGCAAGTGCCAGAGCCAAGATAGGGGTCATTTAAATTGCAAATGTTTGGGAAAAAAAAAGAGTATGTGGTATTTTGAGTAGTTATTACATAGCTAGAATCACATAAACAGTCTTGTGGATAAAGTTAGAGATCACAGATGTACAAAGTTCAACTATAAAATAGTTTGTATTTTAGGAGAGATTTGGAAAAAATCTCTGTGGTGTCTGTTTACTATGAGAGAGCCTAGAGGCATGCTGAATGCAGAGTGTCAGATCAAAGACTTTCCTGGCAGCTGAAGTTCCTTCCTTCTTTCCTTCCTTCCTTCCTTCCTTCCTTCCTTCCTTCCTTCCTTCCTTCCTTTCTTTTTATTTATTTATTTCTTTGAGACAGGGTTTCTCTGTGTGGCTTTGGAACCTATCCTGGAACTAGCTCTTGTAGACCAGGCTTGGTCTCGAACTCACAGATCTCACAGAGATCACCTGCCTCTGCCTCCCAAGTGCTGGGATTAAAGTTGTGTGGCACCAGCCAGGTGTTGGTGGCGAACTTTAATCCCAGCACTCAGGAGGCATAGGCAGGTGGATCTCTATGAGTTCAAGGCCAGCCTGGTCTAGAAGAGCTAGTTCCAGGATAGGTTCCAAAGCTACACAGAGAAACCCTGTCTCGAAAAACAAAACAAAACAAAAACAAAACCAACAAACAAACAAACAAAAAAGATGTGTGCCGCCACCACCTGGTGATTTATGATTTATTTCAGCACTCTGCTCTCTCTCTCTCTCTCTCTCTCTCTCTCTCTCTCTCTCTCTCTCATCATTTAGCAAAGCTTTATGTAAAACAAATCTAGAGGGCACCTCATGAGTATTAGAACACTTTCAAAGAAATTAAAACTAGGAATGGTAAATTATTGTACGTAGACATGCGTCCTTGTGTTCCTAGTCTTCCTTCCACCCCTTCCTCTGTTCCCTCCCCCTTCTCTAAGCTCACCTTCCTTGTTTAAAAGAGGACTTTTTTTTTTTTACCTGACAAAGAGTTGAGGGGAATAGAACTATTTTCTTCAAGTGCAGACTTAGAGAGGAATGGAGGAAGTGAAGGTAGCTAGCTAGCTATCACGATGAGTGGCAGCAGTCTCAGGTGGGCTAGTGAGCAGATAAAGAAAGGGTTGAGTACTGGAGAGGCCATTGATCTGACCACTGCTTCACAGAATATCCATATCCCAAAGGAACAGTCAGGCTGTGTAAAGGTCACTCAGTACCCTCAGCCTTGATTTCTTCACTCTAGAATGCATATACAGAATTCCTCCATCTGGATAAAGAGTACTGGATAAAGAGTAGCCCCTTGTCTCAGTGGGCTCCCCTATAAAACGCCATAAAAACATACAGAGAGAATGAGTGGCTTGGAGTGCAAAGGCAAAGTCAATTACAAGTATTACACACAGCTTTAGAGATTAAAGAATATTTCTGCCTGTATGGCTTTAGAGGTGTACATGCCAGGTATAGCCGGAGAAGTGAAGAAATGTCCTAGAGTTTGCATGAGATTGTATAGAAAGCTGAGTTTCAAATGTTGGTCAAGCTGTGTTTTTGCATGAAGGATGACGCCTCCACCCAGTAAAGCAGCAAAAATGAGATAGCCATAGTCACATTGTAATGAGGTACTCACTCCACCTACTGAATGATGACAAACTCTTGATGCTTCCCAAGGATGCTCTCTTGTAGTCTGATATTAGGAACCTGATAGAAAGACACGCTGATTTGGACTAGATTACCATATTGACCATGGAAAGAGGATCCTGAAGTCTTTGTGGCCACGCATGGCCAGCCTTGCTTGGAGAAATGAGATTTGCCTCTGGCTTAGGTGGTTGGAGCTGTTCCTCAGTGTGTTGGTCAGGTTTTGTCCACTTGACACAAGAGAGGGCCAACTGGGAGGAAACACTTTGGAATTCAAAAACACCACCATGCCAGGAACCTCATTTGCATGATTCCTCAACAGATGAGTAGGAAGAAATGACTAGACAGAGCCCGCAGTTGCTCAAGAATTGGTATTTTTCCTCAACTGGGGATTTCACGTGACAAGGTTGACTTGAAGAAGAGCTTGACTTGTCACTGCAGGACAATGCTGGTTTAGCTATTTCTACACTTTCCTACAAATACATTTCCTGTTGTCCCAAATGTTTCATCTTCTTATTCTCCTGTCCTCTGGGGAGTTTAGAATAGAAACACATTAGCCCAGATGGCTGTGCATCCTTTGTTTTTCTTACATTCACTTCGTCATTCTAAATTACCATGTTGAACAGCGAAATAAGATTCTGCAGCCTTTGTGGCCACACATGGCTGGCCTTGCTTGGTAAAGTGAGATTTGCCTCTGGCTTAGATGGGTATGCTCGTTCCACAGTATGCTGGTTAGGTTTTTGTCCACTTCACACAAGAGAGGGCCATCTGGGAACATGGAGTTATAAGAAAATGCCTGCATCAGAGAGGCCTATAAACAATTTTGTGAAGCATTTTCTTGATTAATGGTTGCTATGGGAGGGCCCAGTTCACTGAGAATGGTGCAACCCTGGGGCAGGTGGTTCAGGGCTGTGTAAGAAAGCTAAGGAGAACAAACTAGTAAGCAGCACTCCTACCCTGACAGCCTCTCATGATGGACTACAACTATAAACTACCAAGACTATTGCATCCTATTGCTATTTATAAAGTAAACCCATCCCTCCCCAAGTTGCTTTTGGTCATGGTGTTTGTCACAATGACAGAAACATAACTGTGACACAGGTAACTTTCCAAAGGCAATTTCAATTTTATTCTATTGTCCCCTTTCTCAATAGAGACTTAGAAAAGATAACATTAAGGACACATGCCAATTATGTCTATAGATTCCATAGCCCCATTTCCAAGTGCTTTTATTTATGTTGTTCTAATATTGCGCCAAATCCAGCCATATTTCTTGGTAAACGTGTCTTAAGGCATTATGGGAAAGGACATAGATATTGCAGACGTGTACCACCTTGGATAGGTCAACTCTCTGAGGGTCTATTTCCTTCTGTAAAAAATAGAGCACGAACCTATTATATATTTTTATAAGGTTTTGCACAGGGACAAGAAGATGATGCAGGGAAGACAGTATAGTTTCTGCTGCATGATAAACAACTAACAAAACTTACTTGATTCAAACCTGAAATGATGGGACAGTCAATGAGCGAGCTTTACTCATTGACACATGATAGCTCTGTCTTCTTGGGCTCCGAGCTTCAGGTCCCTCATCCCATTGGAGATAGTGACAGCTGTCCAGAAAGATGTTTGGAAACACTTTGAGATGGAGTAAAGGCGTTTTACACCAAGCTTTTGCCAGGTTGTTTTCAACATGATGCGTCTCCCATGTTTGCTGGAAGGGCAGTGAGGGTCTGCTAAGGGCAACGGTGAATAAGTTAGGAAGATTGAGTTCCTCCAGCTCCCATTTGCCTTTTGTTTATTAAATAGTAACTTACTACACCGGCCACAAAAATGCAGGCTACAAATCTCCTTATACTCTCTTCATTTTTCTCAGTGGTATCCAATAATTTTAACATGTGTTTGAGAAATCCCACTAACCTTTCATTTAGATGTTGCTCAGAACACTGCATAACATTTCAAAGCACACATTCTTTAGATGTAAAGCCCAAACAACTCCCGTATTAAGAGGCAGCTGTGAGAAAGGAGTCTAGACATTGAGAAAGGTTTCTGCTGTACACCTTACACTGCTTTTGGATTTCATGGATTGTATCTTGCATCATTAACAGCTAGAGCGGGATGGAGCCTGCTCACTCTTCCAAAAGTAGAAATGCTAAGTCACCTCTTTGTGCTTAGAAAGCAATCAGTAGAGTACCCTGTGGGCAGAGAGACCCCAGGTACTTCTTGGAGATGGGAACTACTGGATGGTGGGAGCTGGGGGTGCTAGGGGGTTTCTCACCTCTTATATTTCCCATTTTCTGTTTCAAGAGAAACATATACAAGTCAGATGTGTGACTGTTGGCTTAGCTGTTCTGTGGGCATAGAGTGATGGGTAGCAAGTCATAAATATAGACTCTTGTTGGAAGGAGAGTCCTGAGAATTTGGAGCCCATTTCTACCAAAATATGTATTTCTAATTCTTATGCAAATTAATATACATTTTAAAAAACATGTTTTAAGCAAAATGTCCTCAAAATAAAATATTCTGAGGAAAAGTTTCTGAGCTTTTAGTGAATAATTTGTTATTTTAAAAGATTTGCTTCCTGAAAAGAAGCTCAGCTTTACAATTCATAATAAATTACTGAATCTTTCAACTAGTCTATTTAAGATATTTCATCTTAAATACAGCATTGGTAAATTGAACATGGTATTTTCAAAACATTCCTGCTTACAGGATCCATGATCAATTCCCAGGACACACATCTGGTGACTCACAACCACCTCTAGCCTCTGGGTACATCTGCAGTCACATCCACAAATCTCAACACACACATCATTAAAAATATATGTGAATAAATAAAATATTAAACTACAAAAGATCACTACTTATACCAAACAAGGTTGATTCTATAAATGCACACACAGTTCAACACAAGAGAATTTTCTTTCAGAAGTAACATATTGATAAGTTACAAAGACAGAGCATGAGCCTGTGGAGATGGCATAGTGGGTAACAGTACCTAATGTGCACATATGAGGACTGCATTCAAATTCCCAAAATCACAGAAAAGCCAAGTTTCAGCACCTGTGCTTATAACCCCAATATTGGTGGGTGGAGACAGGCATCATGGAGCTCACTGGACACTCTGCACAGGTGAAACTGAGAGCATTTGGTACAGTAACTTTTTTCCCTGTCTCAAAAATTACAATAGAGAGTAATAGAGGAAGCAGCCAATGTTCTCACTTGACTTCCACACGTGTGCCCATGTGCACATATATCCCATCTTTATATAACACACACACACACACACACACACACACACACAGAGAGAGAGAGAGAGAGAGAGAGAGAGAGAGAGAGAGGGAGAGAGAGGGGTGTCCTACAAACACCACATATCTACACACAGAGACACGACACACATATATACACCACACACACACACATAAATACAAACATACCACATATACCCATAGAGACAATACACACATATACACACATACATCACAAACAACATATATACACAGAAAGACACTACACACAAACCCACACTCACACAAACACACACACACACACACACACACACACACACACACACACACACACCAAAAAAGGAAAGAAATGTTCTTTCTTTTAATTAAGTAAAGAGAGAGAGGATGGGTTTATAATAACAGGTGCCAGGGTGGCATCTGACCAAAACTTATTTAGTGCTCACTTGCCACTTTCATGTTAAATGTTAAAAGGCACACTGAAATAGCAATGAAGAAGTGTAGCATCTGTTCCAATAGTTAGACACATTGTTAAGTAGGAATCATGTCCATTAAAGCCAGCATTATGTTATAGTATAATGTATTACACAGAAGGTTTTCTTTTTTATTTAGGTCAGAATAGCAGTTTGACACATAAAAATAGAATATGAATGGCTTTATGAGAACTTGAGGATTCATCTGGAAGAGCTAAAGAATTAGTGAAAGATAATTGTGTTCAAGTGGTGATTGGGTATGATGATCAGCTACAAAAGACCTACAGAGAATTTATTAGCAATTAAACTTGAATTAATATCCAGTTAGAAATATAACAGAGAAAGTAAACTGCCTTCCCAAACAACATGCACATCTAGGATTCAAAATGCACCATTCTTTTTTAAATTATTATTTCCCTTCCTTATCTCTCCTGCCAGTACCTCTCCTCCATCCCCCACTCCCACCTCTAGTCAGATACCCCAATTCACTCCCCCTTGCTTTCTGTTCAGGAAAGGGCAGATGTCCCATGGATATCAACAAAACATGGCATATCAAGTTGCAGTAAGACTAAGCACCTCCCTGTGTATTGAGGCTGAGCAAGGCAAGCCAGTGTGAGGAATAGGATCATAAAAGCCAATAGAAAAAACCCAGACAGTTCCTGCTCCCACTGCTAGAAGTCCCACAAGAGGACAAAGCCACACAACTGTAACATATATGCAAAATGCCTAGGTCAATACCATGCAGTCTCCTTGGTTGTTGGTTCAGTTGCTGTTAACCCCTGTGAGCCCAGGTTAGCTGATTCAGTGAGTTTTCTTGTGGTATCCTTGACCCCTCTGGCTCCTATGATCTCTTTTCCCTCTCTTCAGCAGGATTCCCCAAACTCTGGCTAATGTTTGGCCGTGGGTCTTTATCATTGAGGGAGTGGCCAACCAATGACTGCCCTAGCCTAAAACCGATACCAGGAGAGTAAGCCAACCCTGAGACTACCTGGAGAACCAGAACTCACAGGCTGAATGACCCAGAGACCTAGGGTAGAACCTAACACAACTGGAGAAAATAAAGTTGTCAATGTAATGACACCTACCAATATTCTTCTATATTCATAGATTGGTGCCTAGCCAAATTGTCATCAGAAAGTACACCATTATTATATCTCTCTGTGAAAATAATAACATTTTTAAAGAAGAGTAAATCTTAACTGAAAGACAACTAGCTCTTTCAAATTAATCTATAATACTTAATTTATTATAGCAAACAACAATAGCACTTTATTGTTAATTTTGACAAAATGCTTACAAATATCTAAGGGAATAAAAATGCAAGGAAGTCAAAATAAAATTGAAAATTTAATAGGTTAGAAGGTACAGAGTTGTAAAACTCACCACCTGAGAAGCTTGTGATAAAAATGACAGACTTAGAACAGTGATATAGGTGAGGAATAGGGTATGGCTTGGACTCCAAACAAGAACTATGCTTTGTATGTGTGCATGCACATATGTGTGTAGATATGCAAGACTGTGCATCTGTAAAATTATCTGATTTGAATAGCATTTGAATCAGCACATGAAAAGGATAGCTATTCAAATGCTAGCAAACCAATGGACATCATTTTGGAAAATAATACAAACTTAGATCTTCTATTACCCATCTACTTAAAAATATATATTAGATAAGGTTATAATTTAAATAAAATTAAAATAATATTTATTAGAATGTCAGATAGACTTATTAGGATAAAACTAAAAGGTAAGATGCAGAAAATATTAAAATAAAAGATAAAAATTATTTTGAAGTAAGAAAAGCATGGAGACTGTCTGACAGATATGTATACACTAAAAAGTAAATAGCCTGGCATGGTGGCACATGCCTTTAATCCCAACACTCTGGGACACAGAGGCAGGCAGATCTCTAAGTTGAAGGCCAGGCTAGTCTACAAAACAAAGCAAGTTCCAGGACAGCCAGGGCTACACAGAGAAACGCTATCTCAAATATATATATATATAATTTCTGCTCATCTCAAACACCATAAATGTGATGTAACAGTAAAAGACACACAAGAGAAGCTGTTTCCAATGTTGCCAAAGGAGCATTTAATTTAATGTCTGTTGAGCTCTGAAGAATCACTAAGGATAAAGATGACTGTCCTTACAAACAAAATCAGCAGTTCTTAGAAGAAAAAAAATGGCCAATAACATGAATAAAAGCCCAACCTCAAAGAAAATCCAGTACTAGAAGATCATTGTTCTCTCTAACGTGTTACAAGGTTCATATAAAAACATGCACAGCAAAAAACAAATGATAGTGCAGGTCAGGATACACACCTACTGCCAGTGGGAGTCTGGGGATCTTTGTACTCATCAGTAATTACTGGAAATGTTTTATTTTATAGGCCACCAAGTTTCTATCTAAAAATGTATCCCAGGAAAATAACCAAGGCTCTGTGAAAGGATTTAACTACAACATTGTTTATTGTTGTGGAAGGGGCCGGGGATAGGATAGAATAAACCCAATATCCAGAAGAGAGACTTTGCTTCATGTAATAACATAAATGTATATGATACATGAGTATAATAGTTTTATGGAAGATATTTAAGGAATATTAAGGGAAAAATCCATAAAATGTGAGCTCACTTTTTAAAGATGAGAAATGTTTAAGTCAATCATGATAGTACACATCTCTAATTGCAGCATTTACAAGGTTTGAAGCAGGAGGATTGTGTCAAATCTACCAAGAAAAGGTCAGTATCTATGCCTCAAAATTATTGTGGTTAATTTCTATATTCCTAGTGAGGTGAAGTCTAGAAAAAGTTTTTTCATCTGAAAACTAAAAGAATAATGGTAGATTTTTCTAAAGTATTTTAGCAAAAATGATTCACAATTCCCAAAGGGATGATAATAAATAACCTTTGGAGATTTTTAGGAATCTAACTTTGAAGTTACTACGATAGAATAAAAGTAGACTCAGTCAAAACTCCACTCAAGTTTAGTTAAAACTTAAACCGTGGTATTTATTTGTAAGTTGTGTATACATGCTCATGTTCCTGTGCATGTGCGTGTGTGTGAGTGTCTTTACGTGTGTGTGTGTGTGTGTGTGTGTGTGTGTGTGTGTGTGTGTGTGTGTGCCCATGTGTGCTGCTTCTTATGTCACAAATGCCTCTCTTGTTGTGGTGTGGGGTGAAATGAGTGGAGACTGTTGTTGGAATTAGGCAGTTTCTCATAGGACTCTCAGGCTCAATACAGGATCTTATTAATGTGCAATATGTCCTGTCAATTTACTTGCTGTTTGGAACCCTACTGAAAATTCTTGGTGATGGTAAGGCTCTGTAATCACAACTCACACTGGGAATCTGTAGGAGCTGCAATGATTGAAATAAATCCCATCACTAAGTAGAGTTCTGCGTTCTAAAAATGTGTAGAAAGTGCTTCTGATGTCATTAGCTGAGGAATGTCACCCGACTCTCATTCTGGTGAATAGTTAAAATGCCTGCGGAATTATAAAGTATGGTATTTCAAATGGGTTTCAGAACGTTGTTGTGATCATGAAATTAAAACATGCAAACACACACACACACACACACACACACACACACACACACACACACACTCACTCTAGTTTTAATTTTCTGTTAAATACTCCACATTCACAGCAGTTGTTTGGAGGCCATACACAATAGTGCAAAATGGCTTTTAAGAAATGATTTGCCTTGTTCTTGCTTAACCTGGCAGATGTCATGAACTTCCAAGATGGAACATACTTTATTTGCCTTGCACTACCAGAGGACTTGGCCAGTGGCAGCTGTTTGTTTAATGATACTGTTGACAGAGTGCTTTTGCCTGGGGAGCTCCAGGTGCTTTACAGAGTCAGTCAGCAGTTCACACAGCAGCCTTCATGCCTGAGAGTATGATGAGGATTCATGGGAGATCTAGCATTGCTTACTCTTATTTCTGTTTACCCAGTGAAACAAAACAAACATTTCCTACTCCCTCAAAGGGCTGGTAGCAAAAAGTTCTAGTGCTGCGTCACTAGGAGTTTACTTCTTGTGTAAACAGATAAATTCCTGTGAGGGAAATTGGCCACACACCCTACTGAGCCAAGGCTACAGTCTGCCCAGCACATCTCTTCACCGTCTTTTCTGCATCACTATTCTCAATTGTTTAGACACTCTCCTGAATATTTAGGTAGTGTATGTCTTCATTCCTTAAATAATAGTCAATGTCCTACTACCAAAGCACATAGTTTTAAGTGGATACTGTTGGTCCATTGTGTTCAACTATGAATTTCCAGTAACTAGTTGCATGCCTGAAGAATGATTGTAAATGCAGTAGTATATTGGATGGATGGATGAATGAATGAATGAATGAATGAATGAATGATAGTAATGTCATAAGACAGCATTAAGTCCCTTAGTCACAGTCAGGTTTGATATTCAGACATTCTCATTATTTGTCTAAAGCAGTCATTCTTTCGCTTCTCTTGTCTCCCCACCCTCTGCCTCCTGGTCCTCTTCAAATGTCCCATGGTGGGGACATAGAGAGCAAAGCACCACCAGGTGTGATGACATTCTTGTACTGGTGCCAGGAAGAGCATCTGCCTCCCATTCCTAAGAGATGCTTAACAAAGATTCCAAAATCAAAGGTCTTTAATTTCAACTCCTCATCATTTTCATTTTGTTCCATTCCACAGAGTAGCCAGAGCTCAAGAAAGGGTGAGGCATTATGTTTAAACATATATCCTGATAATGGATGAATATAAGAACTAACTCCCCAGTAGAGTGACAGTCAAACCAAGGCCTGACTGGATTGGTATGAAAACACAATGGTCACATGAGAGAGTTAGCTGTGCTGTAGTATATGAGAAAGGCACACCTGGTCTTAGCTTTTACACTAGCTCTTTTTAAGTATTTACTTATTTTAAATTACTCAGTCCAATACTTAATCAGTAATTTGGTAGGGCTGTGTGGCAAGTATCGCCTTACATAAATGAATTACTCCATTGAATCAACTAATTCAGTGTTAAAGAATACAAGACAAAACAAAAACCAGATTAATTGGTGAGCAAATCTAAATCAGAGATTTTGTCAGGACACAATATTCTGCCATATTGCTCATCTTTTCTTCTTGTCCTTTGAAACTGTGATCCTTTCAAAACTGTTCCAGGGACAAGAAGTGAGATTTGGATGGAAAGAGGCTTCTCTAGGAACTCTTTTCTCTTGTCACCCAGTTAAACTGGATATGTGGTTGATGTCCCCCCCACACACAATCCAAATTAGAAGAACCTTCTTTCTTTCACATGGGTTGGCTTTGTGGTGAGATAGAGAAAAAAAGAAAAGTACATACTATTAACATGGTTCTAACATTTCAATTAGTCACAAAGCCAGAGTAAGCTTGCAAAGAATAAATAGAATATAACTCAAGGCTAGCTGTGATGTTCATGGGATCTAGGCACTTTGGCTTTGTGGGCCTCTTTCTCCCATTAAAAAATAAAATTAGTGTATTTTTGCTGTACTAATATTAAATTAATATAATCTATACCAGATTACATTCATTTCAAACACCCTTTGCATTTAAAGTATCATGAACCTTGTGTGAACCATCTATGGTGCTATATTATGGGCTCCAGGCTTTCTTTCTGTTTTAAAATAAAAAAAAAAACTTTAATTTTTGAGGATTTCATTCATGTGTACAATGAAATATTATTGTATTGGCCCCTCATCTCCCCCACCCAGTTCTCCCATTTTCCCTTCATCATTCCCCTCCAAACTCCATCCTTTTGTTTGCTTGTTTTTGCTAAACCCACTTAGGACAGTCAGTGCTCTCCATATGTGCATGGGTGTGGGGCCATGCCCTGGAAGCCTGCCAGTGGCCACACCTTCCATAAAGAATGCTTCCCCCTCTTCCGGGGACTATTCTGGGTCCTGTAGATCATCTGCATCACAGTGGGTGTGCTGGTTTGTTTTTCAGACAGGCTTGCTTGAAATCTGGTTCTGTGCTGAGCTCTGAGTGGATATTTGGAATATCTTTCAACTATCCCCCTATCGTTCATCTTTCTGGTTTGAGTGTGTTTTTACTGTCAACATTAGTTACCACAGGTAGGCATTCTAACGCTGGAGCAAAGCTCCTCCAGCAAACCCTCAGGCTTCTGCCTGCAGCTTTCTCACAGAATATTTCTTTGTCTCCATACATTCCTGTTCCTGAATGACTGGTGCCATGAAAGGCAATGCTACCACAATTGCATTTACACCATTAATTTGTACAATAAAGGAAAAACTGGATTTTTTTTTCATGCAGAGAATACTTAGAATTTACTTGAAATCATTATCCATAATAAAATGTGTGCTGCCTGGCACATGGTTCCTGCAATGCAGGGAAAAGCCAATCTTCTATACTGGGAAGTAAAGGCTGGGTCATGTTCAGTCACAAGCCCTCCTGTCGAGACTGTCTTATATCTGAATATAGAAACAGAGCCCCCAGGGATTTGTGAATTTCACCAACACATATGTCCTAAGAAACCCCTGGTTGACAACTCTCTGAAATTAAGCCAAGTGACATATTTCAACACTCTACTTCCAAGTACCATTAATAAACTACAACTTTTTTTTTAATTTGGGGCTCATCCAAGCAAATATTTCTGGACTGAAACTCAGCCCTGCCAATTCCTGACTGCACAGTGCACGTGTGCGCCTCATGCTGCTGACAGTGTGCGGTTCCGGGTACCCCACTGTAGGTACTGAGGCTGGAAGGATGAATAAGGTGTAGTGCTTTCCCTCAAATTGCAGTGAGGGGCAGGTAAGATTGGCACTGTCTCTGCAGCTGAAAATGCCGTGAAAAAAAGCAACTGAATGTGACATTACCAAAACAAGATCACATTCAGGGGAATAATTAGTGATGTTTGGTTTCTCTCTTTACCTCTGTGTTTCATTTGCTTTGTATGTGTGTGGGTATCAGCATAAGAAGATGGCTAGGTGTGAAGATGAGAATGTATAAATCTTACTGAGCGTAGAATCCTGGATATAGAGATTGCACAGACTTCAACATGATCACATTTCTTGTTTGTTTTCTGATGGATAACGGGACAGAAAGAAATGAATGAAGAACAATGCCATCAGCTATTCAAGTAATCTTACCTCTACATGGAAGAAACAAGACTATCTCTAAATATGCTAGTAGCTTATTTAGTGAGAATATATGTGATTTAGCCCAGGGATGGAAATAGAGGCCCTTTAATTTCAGAGCACAAAATACACCAAAACAAGACAAACAATATGCTTCTATGAATATTTGTAGACAAATCTGTCTTTCCATTAGTACATGTGTATGAGAGAGGGAGTCCTTGTGAAGAAAAATAAAATGCTTCATATTTACAGAGTCAGTTCATTAAAAACAAGTAAACTAACTCTGGGGAAAGGTACAGTTTCATATAGAGAGACTATCTCTGTGCCCTGCCTATGAATTACTGTCTCTAGAGGGGGATACTCTTAGGGCATGCACTACACTCCTCATGACATCTAATGATCATTTTGCTACATCAGCTTCCTAGCAGCTCCTTCTCTCCAACAGACCCCACACAGACAACTTCCAATTAAGAGGTTACGATAGGACAGACTTGACCAACCCCTGATAGAACCTGTGATTGTGGGCATCTCTCTCTCTATCACTCTGAACATCACTAACAGAGATGAGTTTCTTTCCTTGCCCTTTCTTGTCTGTGCTACAAGTAGCAAAGATTGCTTTTGCCAGCGGGGTGCTGATTTTAATGGGTGAATCACTGGAACATGGCTATAATGTCTTGCTTTGCAATGCACAGAAGGAAACGAGACCTGGGGAGAGGTCTTTTTGTCAGTGCTACTCTTGTCTCAGCTATAAACCAAGGCACATTTGCCTGTATCAAAGCCACCTTGGTCTTTCACAGACTTGTAACGCATGCCCTATGACATGGCAAGAACTAGCATCAATAGGATAATTTAATTCTTGAGAACCTTTGATGAGTGAGTAAATTCAGGAGTTCACTGCCAGCTCTCTCTTTCTTGTGCCTAGTTTCCTCTGTTGCAAGGAGCTGAGTGATGATGGTCCATGTCCACGTGTCCCCTCTTGTCATTGCTATGGGAGTTATGACCTTCTTGCCTCAGTCATAAAGAGGGTGTGTGCTCTTTTGATATCTCAGGTCTAGAGATGTTTAGAACTGTGTGTTCACATTTCCAGGACTACGGTTTGAAAACTAAGGGAGCAAACAGACAGTCAAGAATTTATGCATCAGCTCACTTAGAGACCTTATCTCCTATCTTTATGTAAATAGCCACAGAACTTTTGGCTTTGTGACCTTTTTGTGTTTTGGTTTGTTACTATCTAGTGGATTTTTCTCTTTAAAGGAAGACATAAGAAGAAGGCTTCCAGCAAAAGAAGGAAGGCAATGAAGGAAGGGGAATAAGGTGTGAAAATAAAAATTTATTATGTACATGTATAAAACTACCAAACGGAAAGAGAAAGAAAATCCAAAAGATGATATAGTTACATGAAATGAAAAGTGTGTGTGTGTGTGTGTGTGTGTGTGTGTGTGTGTGTGTGTGTGTGTGTGTGTGTGTAGTTTGCCTGATCTAGAAGTTCAGAAAATCCCCATAATGAAAAGGTCTGGCTTGTGGGTGGGCACCCTTCCATCCAGACAGACAGGAATGTGGCTCAGCAGCCAGGAGACACACGGGCTTGTGGTCACCAGTATAGGTACCTAGTTAGAGAACCCCACCTGAGCTTGCTCATATTTTTTGAATGAAGGAGCTGGCACTAGATCTTTCTAGGCCTCCCCAAGACTCCTTTTGTGTCCTTACAATGTTTTCTTTCTTTTTTTCTTTTCTCCCCTCCTCACAGAAAAATGCCTTAAAGCCCTTAAAATGCCCCTTTGTTCCTGTCCGCTTTACCCATGAAAGTTGAAAGTGAATATAGATTTTACCACTGGTAATGACAATTAACATGCCCTTTCCCGATGTCATTTACTTTCTCCCTTCTAAGAATCCATTCTTTCAAATAAGTATCTGAGCCGAAATGAATCCACTGGTACACTTCAACAATTAACTGGGTGTCCTAAAAATGATTGCTGAAATTCACTCATGAAACTCAGCATAGCCCACTGTCCCTTTCCTTCCCCCAGCTTTGGGGCACATCTATTCTTGTCACCATGCCAGCACCTGAGAACACTTCATGACGGAAGACCCGGCTGGCATGAACCCAAGTCTTGCAGCTGTCTATTAATTGAAGAAAACTCCTCCCTCCCTCCTTAGTCAAACACGATCTGATTCAGCAGATCTTTTCTTCTCTCTCATCCCTTCTTTTATACCAAGGGAAAAAATTATGAATACTTTTTCTTGGCTTTGCTTGTGGTGGGTCATAAATACACGGGCAATACTCAGAGAGTAGCATTAATGCTTTCTGGGCTGTGCTTGGCAATTCAATTTTATTTCTACAAGAATTTATACATGTCATTTTGGAGGTTTACATATTGTCCAGTAGATAGAAATGCTGTATCCTCCATTTGGTCTTGTATACTGCAAATTCATTTCCCAAGTAATTTCAAATTCTGGCATTAGTGGGGGGCTGGGGTTCTGGTCTTATGAGTGGATTACTTTTCAATGACATTGGACTGTGATTGTTGTTGTAGTCTAAATACATCTTCAAGAGACATCTATAATGATATATATATATATATATATATATATATCATATACACATGCATAGTATAATAACATATGTAGTATATACATTCAGTATTTGGCACATGGAATGCCAACATTTTTATGGGTGCATTTTATAATTAAATTAGAAAGTACTTGGCATGAAATGATAGTGGATGATAAAATTGTAGAACTTTAACATAAAATGAAAATCTCTGTGGAAATGAGGTGGTAAAATCCTTTTGGTAGAATAGCTGAAAATTAGTAAATCAACTTGATCTTAACCAGGTATGTCTATTTACGAGTTACCTTATTCTGGAAAAAATGTGTTGCTGTACCAGGGGCCTATTTGTGCTTCCTGTACCTCATTTTCTGTCCTCTCTGTTCACTCTGTTTTTCTGGATGCTGAATTACTATACACTGGATCCTGAAAGGGAACTCACTCGAGATGGCAAAAATTGCACTCCGTCCAAGTCTAAAGTATCTGTGAGGGATTCATCAGGACCTGACCAATAGAAACCAAGAAAGACATGAGAAACTGGCCAAAAAAGAGAAATCATTAGGAGATAGCAGAAGAGACTTGGGAAAACCAGTTTGTCCCTGGAGACCTGTGAGTCATTAGGGCAAATGGTATCAAAGGGCATGAGAGAATCCAGATGGGTTTCAGATGCAAAGCCACCACAAACAAGAAAGCATTGTAGGATGAAGTAGCTGTAACATGAATGTCCAACAGAGAATTTCATGTCTATGAAGTGTTTTCCCAGGGACTGAGTAACAGAGATGGGATGTGTGTGTGGGGGGGGGGGAGGGACAGCAGTGGCTGTAGAAAGTAGAAAGGGGCAGTCCCTCCAGACAAGGATCTCAGTGCTGTGAGCTACTTATGCCCCAGGCTCTTACAGTGGCTCCATCCTTGGGAGGACTTTTCATGATTGCAGGCAGGCTGAGCTGCACTGAGAAGATTCAGCCGAAGGGGGTGTAAAGCTGTGTACTGGATACCCCTGCAACATGGTGCACAGGATTTTAAGAAGCCTTTGATGTAGAATAGCAATCACACTTATTATATCCCCTAGCTACAAAAAATGCTGAGGAAATATTCAGACCAAACTCTGGTCCTATATAAAGGGGAAATAGATGGTATCCTATGGAAGAATTCCTTCTCTTATGTAAACTAGAAATTTAAGTGAACAGAGTTCTATTTTTACGTGTATTATCTGAGTATGAAAGTAGGAATCTATCTTGAAACATAATTGGAAATATTCCATGACATTTCATGTGCTTCTGTCTGGTGACAGATGTCTTTGAGTAGATGCAAGGTTAGAGGCTTTATATTTTTTTACACTCTAATTAATTTCCTTCATCTATAGCAATCTCAGCTTTTGGTATTATTTAATTTATAAACTTTGGTATCATGTTACATTCTGATATTTCTTGTGTTTTTCCTAGATTTTCTTGATTTTCCTGAAACAAAAACAAACAAAAAACCCTTGCATTTTGGCAATAAATAAAGCATTTACCAATTTCTGAGAACGATTCTTAATTATAGGGATAAAGAGCAATGATCAAGATAGCCTTTGATGCTTAAAAAAAAGTGTGAACTATGTAGCACTCTGTAATGATCACAGTGGGCAGAGCCTGGAGTCTTCAAAACCCATTACCAAGGATATTACTTTCTTTAAAACAGGGTGTGAGCCCTTGCTGTACTCACCTAATACTATGATAGGTAACAGCTCACATTGCCTTTCAATAAGATTGAAATATGTCTCTCGGGATTAAACTTCCTCTTCTCAAGGCCCCTTCTAGTCTACATTTCCACCACATCCCAACACCCTGATGTGATAGTGTGATGATGATGATCCCAGAAAGCCTGCAGAGTGAATGAAAGTTCAAAATCAACAACTTGTCAAGGGACTTGAGGCTGATGCTGCAAAGATTCGAAGAATGCCTTGAGATTGTTATCATAAGTTAAAGCTAAAAAGGGTCTCAGTGGGGGATGATGGGACTGGATTGAAAACCTCCCCTTGCTTCTGTGGCTATGAGAATTCAGAATGAGCAATGGAAGAGAGAAGGAACTAGAACTTCAAATGAGCTCATGTGTGGGCCCTCATTGTCTTGGGACTCAGAAAGAGCTTTACCATCAGCCTCTTAGACAATGGCTTTTCCTCCTTCTGCCAGCTTAATTGCCAGTTTGGCTTCCCAACAAAATAATCACCATGGAGGCAAAAGTGTCTTTGCTGTGGAAGGTCAAACCTCTTAGGAAAAAAAATTCTTTGTTTTTTTTTTCCTATTTTTAAAAAACTTACAGAGATAAGATTTTCCATTTTTATTGTATTTCATTTTTATTCTTCCTTCCTTCCATTCTTTCTTTCTTTTGGAGAAAATGATGGATCGTTGTATAAAGTTGTAGCACCAAAACCAGGTTGCAGAGATTTAGACAACATTTATAAATCATATTAGCAGTCTTAATTCAGATTTTAGTAACAAAAGAAAAAGAAAGGAGGAGGAGAGGGGAGAATGGGTACTACATGACAAACCACTATTAAGAAACCACACAGACACCAAAGTGGCCCATATAGCAGAAGCGTGTTTTCACACCTCAGACAAGCAGCACCAGTGTCACCCAGGGACCCAGTCAGAAATACAAAGTCCTGGTCTCTCCCATTTTAGGCCCAAGAGGCTTCAGAAACCCTGCAGCTGAGCCCACTAGTCTCCATTTATGGATGACTTCTAGAAGATTCTGATGTGTGTTACAGCCTGAGACCCACTGGTGTCAGGTACCCAGTGAACATCATTCTGCTCCCCTTAGGATGAGTTGGATGACAGTCACAAATGTGAGGAAGATGGTACGTGCAAATGTATATTAGCCACATTCTGTTTCAGAGGAAATGGAAGTTAGGCTCCTTCACCTGTTTTTGAATTTTTTATTGTATTAAGAAGTGAGCAGAGAGGTACAGTGAGCTATTTATGTAATTATGTGGAAATAATGAAGTTTGTTCTAGCAAAAAGGGGCATATCTCATGGAAAAGCCTTCAGTAATATTCTGTCTAGACCAAATATTCATTTTAGGGGCAAGACACACAAAAGAAAATTACCTTCTTCGTCAAGCACAGGGGAAATGATGTTTTAATTCTGTAGAGAAGTAATTTTGTTTTCTTGAAGAAATGGGCAGACTGATATTAGCAATTGAATTTACTTCTCAAGTATAATGACGGCTGCTATAGTTCTTACTAAGGCTGAAAGAGATAGAGGTGAAAATGAAGTCTGGAGGGCAGAGCAGACAGCTTGCTTCATAAAGGGCTGCACACAAGCCTAAGGACCTGAGTTCAGATCCCAGCCCCATGGAAAAGTCATGTGCTGCAGTGTATATCTGTATCCCAAGACCAAAGAGAAAACATGGGCAGATCCCTAAAGCTCATTGGACAACTGTCTAACCCAATCAGTGAGATGCATATTCAGTGAGGGACCCTTTCTCAAAAACTAAGATGTATCTGCTTGTAATTACAATAGGGTGTGGTCACTTTCTAGACAAAGAAGGGGATAGATGTTATACAGGCAATGCCCACTCCTAGACTCCAGCACATCAGACCAGCATAGGGATCAGGAGGGAAGAGATACTGTACCATTCCTGCTCAGAAGACATTAACTAGAGGAAGAGTAGAACAGACAGAGACAAAGCCATATGCAAAGTTCAAAAGTGGTCCTGTGCCAAAGCCATCACACTGAACATGGCTCCACCTGGTAGATTCTGGGGTTGGTGGCAGTGACACAGAACCTGAAGAACTATAGTAGTTAAAGCTGAGTAGCAGGCAGGGACTTTGTGGTTTAGGATTTGTTTGCACCAAAAAGCCTGGATGGGGTGTGGGCTGGAACAGAGACCAGTAGAGACATTGACACAGAAATTGAGTCAAGTGGGTGTAGCCTGAACCAGCTCAGAGGGAATTGAAAATTACAAAGGTCTAGAAAAGATATGCTGTGGGCCTTTACACCTGGTGGTTCATGGGGTTTAAAAGTCTGGGAGGGAGAACTACCTTTCATTCATTCATGTGGGCTAGCACTACCAATATCTGAGAACTGTAGCTGACCACTTCAAGATGCCTAATAGAGCACTAGGAAGGCAACACAGACTCTCCCATTGTCCTCTCTAACCACAAAAAATCCCTAACACCTTTCAAGGCAGAGGTTAAGACCAAAGGCCTGGTTTCTCCCATAGTGGATGGGAACTACTCTAGATGCTGGTTTTTAATGGAACATGCTTTTGAGAACTGCATAATTCTGAAACAAATAACAATAAAGGTGGCTAGAAAGAAATTTTGTTTGTGCAATAAAATCTGCTTGACAAATAATCAGATCTACTGTCCATAAGTTGGATTTAATTTTTAACAATCAAGGATGCCAGGGAACTTGGGCATATAAGAGAACTTATTTTCACTAGGAATAATTTCTTGAAATGAAAAAAAAAATTTCTGTAGCTCTTTAGTTTGGTGAAAACAATAATAAAAATCAATGAACAATATGACAGAGTGAAGTGGACACTCTTTGAGAAAGAAGGACTATACAAGTTTCCATAATGATGTAGATTGCATTTTGAGATAGAGTATTTAAATTAGAATGGAATTTTCTTTTGTCAAAGAAATTTGAGATGCCATATTTTACTGAATAAAATAGGTACAAATATGATAGTTGTCAAAATCCAAGAACAGTCTCATATAATTGATGACTCATATTGTATAATTTTAGTATAATTCTTCCACAACTATGAAACTTCTGAAGCTATTTTACTCTGAAAACCATACGTGATCAGCCAAATTGATACATAGGCATATAGCATCCAACTATCCTTGAGAACAAAAAGGGGAGGAAGAATTGTCTTCAACAAAATTTGGCATGTTGAATGTCATTAATGTGTTCAAATTACCAAATTAGAAAAGTTAGGAAGCATGAATAATTTATTTCTTCTGGCACATTATTTTTAATACTTATATCAGATTACTCTATTTAGGCAAACAATTCAAACTATTCCTGTCAAGAGAGATGGGGCTCTACTTGAAATGACAACTTGGCAGGTCAAATTGGTCACAGTCTTCTGAAAGTCTTATCTTGCCTTTGTCCTTTGCCCTAAGGGTATTCCTCAGAACACCTACTCCCACTAGTAAATAAATGGTTTCCACAGTGTTTATCATGGCCTATTATCTTGACAGCATCTTTACTCAGTAGCAAAGAGTTCTTTTTTTTTTTCCTTTTTTCTTTTTATTCTTCTTATTATTATTAACTCAAGTTAGGGAACAGGCTTGTTTCACATGTAATTCCCTTCTCCTTCTCCCTCCCCTCACCCCCATTCCTTCTCCCCCACCTCCCCACCTCCAACCTACCCCATCCACCCACCACTCCCCAGGCAGGGTGGGGCCCCCAACCGGGGCTCCACCAAGTCCATCCCTTCCTGTGCTGGGCCTAGGCCCTTCCCCATGTGTCCAGAGACAGAGCACATCCCTTCAAGTGGGATGGGCTCTCATAGTCTCCCCCACACACACCAGGGCAAAATGCCAGTCCACCTCTGGAGGCTCCCAGGAGTGCAGGGGCCTCCCCATTGGCATCCATGATGGGGGGCTGGATTAGTCCCGTACTGGCCTCCCAAAGAGCATCTGGGGTCGATATGCTTTCCCTTTTTCAGGCCAACTGTTTCTGTGGGTTTCTCCAACCTGGTACAGACCCCTTCGTTCTTCATTCCTCCCTCTCTTCAACTAGCTCAGTGTATTTCTGTGGATGTGTGTCTCTGCTTCCATCAGCCACTGGATGAGGACACTAGGATAGCATAGAGAGTATTCATCAATCTCATTCTAGGGGAAGGGCTTCTAAGCCGTCCTCTCCTCCACTGCCCAGACTGTCAGATCGTGTCATCCTTGTGGGTCTCTGGAGATCTCCCTAGTTCTATATCTCTTCTCGAACCTATAGTGGCTCCCTCTGATATGGTATCTCTCATCCTGCTCTCTCTCCTCTATTCTTCCCCCAACTCAATATATCTGTTCCTCCATTTCTTCTCCTCTACTCTTATTCTTGTGCTCTTATTGTGGCAGCACCCACTCCCCTACCTTCATGCTCTCGATTAGCTCGGGAGTTCATGCCACTTCCCGTTCCTGGGGTCCATTTATCCCTTAGAGTCATTCATGATTTCTAGTTTCTTTGGGGAAGCAGATTATAGGCTGGTCAACCTTTGCTCTAGGTCTAAAAATCATATATGAGTGAGTACAGCAAAGAGTTCTTAAGCAAAGTCTTTTCCTCCTGACATCTTTGACTCCCTTCTCCCTCCCTCCTTCTTTCTCACCCATCCCTCTAGTCTCTAGTTCACATACAAATACATGTGCATGTGTGTATGGACATGGACAACCCCACTATTAAATGAAATAATATTAATATGTAAACTTTAAATTTGGGGTGGGCCCTATTGTAGCTTGTTAAATGCTCCATACATGTATGTAGCTGCCATAGTACATTGTACATCAGCCATTCTTATATGGTCTTCATATAGCATGTTCTTATGAATACAGGAATATAGACTATTCATGTTTTCTTTTATAGTCATTTACTATAATACGTACATAGTAAATGGCATGTTAAAGAAAAATGAGTAGATATTTGAAGTCTCAAAAGACCTCAGAAATATGTAACATAAAACTTAATGCTAAGAAATTTAAGCAAAAATGGAAGGAGTATGATATTGCAAATACTATGAAATGTTATTCAGAGCTAGACTTGGGTGTTCCTACACTCATGTTAAATCTTCACAAGAGGCTAAATCATGTATGTCTGCTATATAGTTATTCACCCACCCATTACTACATCCAGGTCAGTGCTTTTCTCTTGGGTTTGAATTAAGTTAGCCTCAATCCACCTTAAGCACTTTCAATACTTCTTCCTTGTTTTCTTTGTGCCCTCTGGCCTCCCTCCCTCCCTCCCTCCCTCCCTCCCTCCCTTCCTCTAGAGCTTCATTCTCTTATAAAATCTAGAAATAATTTTATCAGTGTGTTGGATAATACTCCAGCTCTGCATTTCAGACATTTTGATCATTTCAAAGCAGTTTAGTTGAACGTCTGTCAGGATTTCCAGTGGCTAAGTTTCAATACCAGGAAGCCTTTCATAAAACTCAGCCTAAACAATATGATACTGTCTTACGACATAAACTTGACGGATGTGTTCATCATCTGCAGGCATTTGCAAAGTCTTCACTGAATATTAGGTGTCATAAGACAAGACCCACTAAGCAATTATCGGAGTTTTAGGCCCCAATGTTTGTAAACTTTCATAAAGAAAAAACGAACCTCCTCCAAAGGAGTATTAATAATTATTTTGTATTTATTGCCATTTTCTGTGTCTATATACATACATATTGATGTATATTTGCACATCATAACCATATACTCTTTCATTGAAATAATAAAGAAAAGATTTAGTATCATCTGTGGCAGATGGTATTTAAGAATGGCAGCTTTGTAGTATACATGTTGATGGTGATGTGGAAAAATTAAACTACTTTATGGTGGGTTTTTGTGTGTGTGTGATTTGTGTTAAGAGTCTTCTCCCTGTGTGGAACATTGGAAATGCTGGTACTAACATCTAGACTGAGATAAGTGCATTTCATGTGGTTCTATGTTATTCCTGTGAGGTAAATAAATATTCTAGCGTGATTATAGATACACAAATAGGCTGAATAAAATACACATATGAAGTTGAAAAGAGTACACATATTCTTAAGCAGTAGTTCTTATCCACTTTAACTCACCTGAGGAACTTTTAAGAAATCTGGTACTCAGGTCAGGTACCTAATTCAATGGCACTGGAGTTTCTGGGAAAAGGAACACAGGAACTACTTTTCCTTTCTTTTTTCTTTTTTTTTTTTTTTTTCGTCTTTTCAAGACTGGGATCCTCTGTAGCTTTTGGGGATGTTCTGGAAATAGTTCTGTAAACCAGGCTGGCCTCAAACTCACAGAGATATCCACCTGCCTCTGCCTCCTGTGTGCTGGGATTAAAGGTGTGCGCTACCACCACCCGGGGACTACTTATTTTCAATGTTGTTAATGTCTCTTTTACTGTACAGATTCACTGACTTCCATTTTAGATATTGCTTTTCAGGTCCTATGTCAGTATGCATTTTCTACTAGAAATACCATTTTCTTTTCATTCCCATCATCTCCTGCCCCCAAATGGTCATTTGAACCAGTTGTCTATGTGATAAAGGGTAGCTATGCACCTATTCTAATCTTAACACAAAAGCCCTGTTTAGTGTTCAATAATTTGCATGGCTACTTAATGCAAAGTAAGTGTCCCATCCAAATTAGAAATAACAAAGTTCTACCTTGTTTCCTTTCCTCATTTCCCTCTTCATTTCATCAAACCTGACCCATATGTTTCTGTAACTACCACCACTGTTTGTAGTTGGCCTTTTTTCAATCTAGAAATTTTCAGAGTTTTCTGAAATTCAGGTCGGGGTCAAGGCCTGAAAAACCATTGACTCTCTATTGCCTGCACCCTGACTCAAGAAACTCTATGTGGTATCATTGCAAACCCCAAAGTTGCACATCATGAGGCGTCATGGTAATGGGGTGCTTTGTACCTGTGGGTACATTGTGCTCCAGTTTATATTCAGTCCTGTTCTTGTACCTGCCAAGGCTCTGCTGAAGAGAAACTCTTATCTTCACTGTCACTGGCTATCCAGGAAGAATTCTTTGGATTCTTTGGAACTTTTCCCCTTTGGCTCTAACTTTATTGAAGCAATCATTATGTGGGTGAAATTGTACATCCACTTACTAAAATCAAGGAAGAGACAATGCAATAGTTTTTAATTGAACTCAGGAGAAAAATACCCATATTTACAAACATTTGGTTTTTTTTTTTTTTTTTGAAAATACAGATTATACCAGAAAGTTGTTTGCCTGGCTGGTTTCCCTCTTTTGTGTTTCTAATAAGTTTTTTTTTTTTTTTTCTGCTGAAAAAGAGATTTAATCTTTGGGAAGTATTTCTAAGATATAACTGAAAGGTGCTCACAAAATAAGACAGGATTCAATTAACATGTTAGAAAGCACTTTAAAACATTACAAACAGGCCAGGCATTGGTAGTGCACGCCTTTAATCCCAGCATTTGGAAGGCAGAGGCAGGTGGATCTCTGTGAGTTTGAGGCCTGCTTGGTCTCCAGAGTGAGTGCTAGGATAGGCTCCAAAGCTACACAGAGAAATCCTGTCTCGGAAAAAGAAAGAAAGAAAGAAAGAAAGAAAGAAAACATTACAAACAATACTTAATTTGCACAGGTAAATTATGTGAACTGTTGGGAAATGAATAAAAATTGTAAACTTGGGCAGCAGAGGAGACTCTAGCCTCATTTGTGTAATTCAAATACTTAGTTTTCTAAATAAACTGCTTATAATATTTTTGGCATCACCTCCCTGAACTGGTACATCACCTTTATTTGTAGTTTTTATAAGCAAATGTCTTTTTCATGGATACTATCCATGTTATGAGTTTGGTATTCACTTGCTAATACCATAACCACCTTGAGGGGTAAGTTTACCTTGAAAGGCTCTATCTGTAGTGTGTCTGATTTTGAAGGTCAGTACTGGAGTCCAACTTATATCTTTCTGACAAGATAAGATGCAATTCTGCCCATCAGTGTCTATACTATGAAGAATCACTCTATTAATAATTGCATTGATTGAGCTTTCACTATAGTACATATATCTATCGCCTCATAACAAATAGTTTGCCGCTTTCCAATCATTATGTTTCCAAAGATCCATATATAGTCATAGACTCGGAGAAGCAAACCACATCTATATTAAGATTGTCTTGTTGTTTGGTCTAGTTTTAGTGTATTTAATTACTCCAATCTTGGAGAAAAAGAAAGATTTTCTAAACTTGGCCTCACAGTTTTATTTTTTAAGATGATGAAACATTCCATTTTAAATCTTTGGATTTTTCATTTGTCTTATTTTCTAGGCAACCATTAATGTTTTAAGAAAATTTAATAAAATTGGAAAATACTGTCATGAAATGTGAAGGCTCTCATTCTTGCACAAATATTTTAAAACAATAATAATGAGGGCTTTATATGCTATGTAATAAACCAAATATTCCTAAACATATTTTAAGCATGCTATTGTGTTTCCCTGGCTATTGGCTATTGACTTGTATTTTGTTAAGGGAGTATACTGGTTGTGTGTAATACAATGCTTGTATCCTCAGGAAGGCCAAGGCTTACTTTACATCATTGTTTTATTTGCCAACAATGTTTAATGATGTGAAGCTTAAAGTAATGGCCTGGAGGTAGTAACAAATCCAATCTGCTAAAGAGCCTTGACTAGTTAGAAGACTGCCAATAACTCCCCTTTATCTGTTCATCTTCCTACATGGTTTACTACTCTGGGACTTGTACTCTTAGGATGCTGTCTGTATCTAGCACAAGATACCAAGGAGGTGCAGGGGAGATTGCTCAGTGCTTAAGAGCATTTGTTGAGAGCACAAGTATTTGTACTAGCACAGGCCTAAGGCTCCAGCTTTGAACATGTATGTAGTCCCCCAAATGTAAGGAGAAAGACAGATTACCAAGAGCTCCCTGGCCAACAGATAAAGCCAAACACTGAATCTCTGGTTCAGTGAGACCCTATCTCAATGCAACAGAGAAAAAATACAGGATGTTCATGTCTTACTCAGACCTCTCCCCAGGTTTGTGCATGTGCACACACACACACACACACACACACACACACACACACACACACACACAAATCTCCTTTAGCAATGAGTTGGCTTTTCTAAGATATGAGACATGAAACTCTGAATATAATTACAGATATTTTGAAGCTGAAGAATCCTGCACTTAAGTAAGGATGCTAAGACTAACTTAAAAACATAGAGAATGCTTTGGTTCTTATCATCTTTCTGCCCCCTTCTTCTGTAACGTTCCCTGACCTTTAAGTGCAGGAGTTGTATTGTAGAGGAATCAGCAGTAGCTGGGCACCATGGATCATTTGTTCTATGCATTTTGATCAGATGCAGTTTTCTATAATGGTCCCTGTTGCAAAAAGAAGTCTCTTTGTTGAGGAGTGAGAGCTACACTTATTTATAGTAATAAGGATAAATGTTTAGGCTGCAATTCAGGATTATGCTGGTTTAGTCAAGTGGCAGTTGTAGGATTTCCTCCATGATCTATGACCTCACTAGCCCTTGACTCAGTTTCTAATAACAGACACAATTTCCCTATTGTTCAGTAGCACTTAAGTCCAATTAGAGAGCTGTTGGTTACCACCATGCTATGAGTGCCACCATTGCACCCTTAGGGTTATCATGCCATGCTGATCATTGTTTTAGTTCATAGGGGTCATAACTATTGATTGCTTCCCTCCTTTGGAAGCTGTAATGGTTCTCAGGGAGAAGGCTTTTCAGGTAAGATGCAGCTCAGATCCTCTAGATCCTGTGTCTGAAGCTCATGGTTTCTTCAGCAACAGGGGCTTAACCCAGGGAAGCAAAAATAGCTTATAATATTCTGGAAGTCTCTTGGGCTTCCCTGACTAGAAGCTAATCAGTAGTGTTTGCATGCTGGTATTGTGGGTTTTGTTACTAGTATATGGCTCATGAGGGAAGTATTGCTAGCCCAGTAGCCCAGTGTATAAAATTTCATTTAAATCATGTATGTTCATATATATATATATATATATATATTATATATATATATATATATATATATATATCTGGCCTTTTGGCCTTTGGTAAATAGATAATAATGATTCCTTATGACCTTTCAGGCATCATTATTGTTATTTGACTTTCCCTACTCTTTTACCTTGATCTCTCAACTTGTCTCTACCACCTATCTGCTCCCAGTTTTCTTCCCTTCCAAATAACTTGTACTCTATGATTTCCCTCTCTATTACTCCTCTTAACTCCATGGTACCTGGCTTCTGTAGTTATTCCATGTTATCGACTCACATGAAGATTTGGAGTTTAAGCCATGGATGAGAGGGAACATTCAATTTTTGTCTTTCTAGGACTAGTTTAACTTGCTCCACAGGTTCTTTCTAGTTCTATCCATTTATCTGCAAAGTTAATGGTTTCATTTTGCTTTGCAGCTGAATAGCATTGCATAGTGCATATGTTTCACATTGTCATTATTTATCCATTGGATGAAGGACATTCAGGTTGTTTCTATCTCCTAGCTAATGGGAACAGAAGATTGATGAACATGGCTGAGCAAGTATCTGTAGAGTTAGGTGTTGAGTCATTTGGACATATCCCATGGAGTGGTATAGCTGTGTCATGTGGATACTTCACATCTAGACCATATAATGATATAACACAATTCATTTCTGAATAGCAACTGTAAAGAACAATAACCATACCAGAATAGCAAGCTTGACTTCAATACCACATGATGATTTAGGGAAAGGTCTAGAAATTCCATAGATGCCATTGTTAATTTCTTAATGAGGAAATAAACAGCCTTATCCAAATAGCATCATTCACCTTTTCATAGGTACTGAAGAAGACATGAAAAAAAATGAGATGCTATTTCACTCATTTTTTTCTGTTCTGTGATTTTTTTATTTAAATTAGAAACAAGCCTGCTTCACATGTCAATCCCAGCTCCCTCTCCCTCCCCTCCTCCCCCATCCCCACCAACCTCCCAATCCATTGGCCCTCTGCTCCCCATGGAGGGTGAGGCCCTCCATGGGGGGATACCCAAAGTCTGTCATATCATCCAGGGCCTAGGCCCTCCCCCATGTGTCCTGGCTGAGAAAGCATCCCTCCACATGGAATGGGCTCCCAAAGTCCATTCCTACGCCAGGGATAAATAATGGTCCACTGCCAGAGGCCGCATAGATTGCTGAGGCCGCCTCACTGACTCTCAAGTTCAGGGGATCTGGGTCAGTCCCATGCTGGCTTCCTAGCCATCAGTCTGGGGTCCATGAGCACCCCTTGTTCAGGTCAGCTTTTTAAAAAGTATTTTAAAAACCTTAGAAGTTGTAATGAATTAAATCAAACAGGTTGAAAACTTTAGGATGAGTAGTTTTGGACCGTCTATTTAGTAGCATTATCTTTCAGTATCTTATAGCATTACGAAGTATTTCGGACTGGCCTTGACTCTGAATCATTGCTGTAATAAGTTACATGCCAAGGAAAGGAGTTATTACAATTATCACAAGAGATGAACTTATATATACTAAACAATTGAAAACAAAAACAGGTGGTTAATGCTGTGCAACATGGTATTGACCCTTGAAGTAATGTGATTGAGGCCAAGTCAATGTGTGCTGTAAGGACATCCTCTGATGTAACTTCAAGACAAAAACACAACAAAATGACAACAAAATAAATACTCATTTAAGGTTTTCCCTAAATTTTACTGTATTATATATTTTAATTTTCAAAAGGAAGAATGGGAATTGAAATTCTATGATCTGTATCAATAAAAATGTTAACACATAAAGAAAGGAGATGCACAAGTAATTATTGTCATATTAATTTGAAATGAAGAATTTTGGGAAATGAGCCCTATCTTCCCACTCAAAATGTGACCCATGAACCAGCAGTTCCTGGACCCCAGCCCCCTGGGAGCTTAACGTGAATACAGATTCTTGAACCCTTACCTAGCCCTCCTGGGACACAATCTGCTTTTTAACAAGCTCCCTGGTGCTTCTTTCCCCATTCATTGTAAGAAATACTGAGCTGTGGCAATACCTAAGAGGCTCATTATGAATTTCGCTATCAAGTGTATTAGATCCTAATAGCACCCTGTGAATTAACTTTATTCTTAATAGATTGTTCTAGCATATGCTTTGAAAAGCTGTTTTCATCAAGGGAGCTTAGTGTTTTTTTGTCTCAGTAGCTAACCGTGGAATGTAGGCATCTACAGTTTTACTTAGAGAATTTCTCAAACCTTTTGGTCATATATTGTTTATATTTCAAAACTTAAACTGGCCAAGCATACTTCTAAAAGTACAATACTTTAAATTGGCAGTCAAGGATACAGAGAGCAATTAGTTCAAAGGAAGGCATATGGGGAATGAAGAGAAAAAGATGGACTTGAGAATGTCCAGTCTGGAAGAAGACACTATTATCTTTTTTGTTGGGTGCTAACACAAGCTATGATATGACCTCAAAGGCTAGTCCTTACTCCCTTCAGTCACTGCTCAGATCTTACACCTATACAGCTAGCTCTGCCTTATTGTGTTGATCTTGCTTTGAGTGAAACAGCTTCTGCCTCCATGATGCTTCCAGGTAGCAATGGTCTTCTTCTGAATCTAGATATACACTTCTTAGATCCCATTATCCCTTCGCACTGTCAAATTTGTTCTAAATATTTCCCATCCCTTAAGTTAACTACCCTTATCCTGATAGTTACGTTACCTTCCTTCTTTCCTTCCTTACTTCTCCCTCCTTCCTTTTCTTTCTTTTATTTTATCTTTCTTTTCTCCCCTTGTGTTCCTAGGATGGAACTCATGACTGGGCAAGCACTCTACCATGGAGAAACTAACCCCTCATTCTTTCCTGAACTTGTGACCCAGAGATAAGCAACTTAACAAAATTCCAAATGAGAACCAACCAATTAATTAAGACTGTAGTAGAGACTCTTCCCCCTTCATCCTGAACATTAGTCACCAAGGAGTATGACTTTAGATCTCATGGCTTCTTTTGTCACAGTTGTCACCTCATGACTTAACTAATCAGTATCTGAGGGCAAAATTTCTAATGTTCCCCCATTTAAGTCATCTCTTTAGATTTGTGTCATTATGTCCCTTGTATATCCTGACTGTGGTAATCAATTCTATTAGCTATCTTTCCCACCCAGAAGTCACCTTGTCCTTAGGCAATAAGGCATGTTATGGTCACCTCAACCTTCTTTAGCTTTATCATATCGTTCCACAGGAACTCCATAGATTGTTTTACTTTTCTTTGCCATTAATTTTTATACATGGTTTTTCTATATAGACCTATATAGGTCTTGCTTGTTATATATTTAACTCACTAAGAAGTCAAAAGTGGTCTTGAGCTCCTTGTGGCCCCCATGTTTCAGCTTCCTGAGAAGAGTTACACACATCTGCTACGATATCTGGACCCACAACTGAAGCATAAAGTCTATATTTGTTTTTGTTTTTATTTGTTGTTGTTTTATCAAATGTGTATGAGCCTCTATATGTCACTTAGCCACAAGAACTTTAGATTAGAAACTCCTGGTGTCAAGGTTATTCTGTGCCTTTAAGGATACAGCTCAGGGTGTGTGATGTCTGACCACTTCAAAAGGAAAAGTGAAGAAATGGTATCTATTATTTAACAGGAAGGTGCTTAAGTTATGCCTTTTAGCACAGTAGATGATTCAAATGAAAGTAGAGACACATAAAAGAAAGCTTACTTTAATTTTTTTGCTACATTTATTTATTTATTTGCTTGTTTGTTTTGGGGGGATAAGGCCTTGGGGTCATGGCATATGTATGGAGGTCTTAGGGAACTTCTAGGAATTCCTTCTTTTCTTTTATCATGTTCATGTAGTAATCAAACTCAGGTCATCAGCCTTGGTGACTAGCACTTTTACCCACTGAGGAGCCTTACTTTTAATATGCCTTTTATGATTTATTCTTTTATCTTCTATTGTGTTAGCTGAATACCTTTGGTTTTAAAACAAATCAGAATACATGACTCAGAAGTAGGTGACTCATTAAAATTGTAGACAAACTCCTTGCTACAAATGGTTATTGTTAATTAAATGCCCAAGACAGCAGCATCCGAACAGGCAGAATTGGTATACAGAGCAGAGACAAAACCAGAAAACAGTTTCTGCTGGAGACATCTTAACTGTTTAACATAGAAAGATTTAGAGCCATTTTTACTTTGTAATCAGGTCTGAGATATTTAGGGGTGCATTTATGTTATCTCATTAGAATTGAGCACACCAAGTTTCATCCATTCTAGTTCTCAAGTATAAACAGGATAAATCAATTTCAACCAAACCTCTTTTGGTTGCTTCTTTTCTAGCTGATTAAAGAAAATGAATGCTTTATGAAAATAGTGCTAGAAAATGTACAGTGTTTTGATTAATAGGATTTTTAAAATAATCATTTATGAAAGGTAGGAGCTTATTCTCTGTATTTAGAAATTCTCTCTCTGTCTCTCTCTGTCTCTCTCTGTCCCTCTCTCTCTCTCTCTCTGTCTCTCTCTCTCTCATATACAACACCACCCCCAAACCAAAGCAGTTCATATTACACAGTAAGACTGCAGCCACATTAAATATTCACATCTTTGTATTTTATCTGTGCAGTAAGTTCTTAAATTGGCAAAGCAAAAATAGCTTTAATTTTACAAACATCTCTGTAATGGTAGAAGATTGATCTGCATTGGGTGGTGCATGTCAGTAATTCCGGGACTTGG
Source organism: Cricetulus griseus (assembly GCF_003668045.3). Taxonomy (NCBI): domain Eukaryota; kingdom Metazoa; phylum Chordata; class Mammalia; order Rodentia; family Cricetidae; genus Cricetulus; species Cricetulus griseus. The sequence continues at coordinate 327,488,817 of NC_048595.1, forward strand.
GGGATTGAAGCTAGGAACAGGAATTTGAGGTTAGCCTGGAATCTTCATTTCTCCATCTCTAAGACAGGGAGAAAAGTGAAAAATGAGAATGAACAAAATATCTTCCAAACAGGAAATGGCAACAAAAACAAACTAGAAAAGATAAAATGAGATTAAGCTGTAAGGAAAGACCCTGGTTGCCATTTAAAAGGACAGTTGATTTTCATTTTTGCTGTGGTTCTATTTAAAAGGTAAGCTAGATTTCTAAAACACTGCTAATGTTATAAACAAATGTGTTTGTGGAAGTTCTGTTTTCCCTGACTTTAAAATAAAACCAGGGAGGAAAAATGCACTGAAGCATACAACTGTGTTTTAAACCATAACTTCTACATTTTCACGCAATGTAGTCAAGTCCCCAAGGAAAGGTGAGCAGGGTTCAACCATGTGCAATCCAGTCTGCAGAACAGGCATTGTGAGTTCCTACAGAGAAACCTCCAGAGATGTGTGGGCTTAGTAGAATCATTTCAATATTGAGACAGGCATTGTGAGTTCCTATAGAGAAACATCCAGAGGTGTGTGGGCTTAGCAGAGCCATTTCAATATTGAGACAGGCATTGTGAGTTCCTATAGAGAAAATCCAGAGGTGTGTGGGCTTAGCAGAGCTGTTTCAATATGGAGAGTGGCCATCATCTCACTGCTGTGGTTTGCACATCAGAGTGAGGAATATAATTCTGTGATGTGGTTTGCTTCTGCGACTTCTGTCCTGCACTGCTGTTCAAGAGTTGTCCAGCTGACAGAGTCCAGAGTCTTTCAGGGCCTTAGGATATTTTTTAAATGCTCCTCCAGGGCACAGGAGGCAGCAGTTTGATAGCTTGGTTTCCTGTCTTCTTTGGAAGGTACTTAAGTGTTGAGAAACGATTCTGTTTTCAAAGGGGGTAAGAGATCATTTATGCTGGAGCCA